>NC_055989.1:138772055-139088324 GCF_018446385.1 Zingiber officinale
CTCTACTTATGAAAAATATAGACAAATATATTAAATTTATTTATTTGAATAAAATTATACATTATAATAAGAATATTATAATTTTCTCTAAATATATAATTTAGTTTTTAATGAATATTTAAATTTATAATTTATATTTATTAAGCTCGTTTAAGCTCGATAAAAGCTTGAATAAGCTCGTGAGCCATGAATATATTCGTTAAATAAAGCTCGAGCTTGACTCAATTATAAACGAGCCAAACTCAAACATTTAAGAGTTCAGCTCGGCTTGGCTCAATTACACCCCTAGTTCCCTGTCAGGAACCCTCTTCCTCCTATTCCCATCTCCTTCTCTAGAGAGAAGGGAGAACTTCTCTCTTTAAACGGGTGGTAGAGGAAGATAACTTTTTGACATTTGAATCTATTAGAGGTGAATATTGTGATAAATGTTATTTTTTCTTCTTTTTAACTTTTAGTGACAATCGTATTTTTGAAGACTAAAAATAGATGATTTTCACTAACCAAATACGAGAAAGGTTCTTTTGAGCTTTTAGATTTTCTGAAAGTTAATTTGGTAAGATCTTATATGTAGAAGTATTAGTTTTTAAGGAAGTGGTATCTTGGTAATCATTTTAATTTTAATTTATTCTTAAAATAAGGTTGTGTGAAACAGTAAAAGTCTAATTAGATTGGTGCATTCCTTAATTCGTTTTCAATTTATTTCCTAATTTTATTGGAATTCAATTTACCAAAATGTTGTGCCTTTATGTATTAATCAACTTTCGATTAATAAGACTCTTCAATTCTGTGTGTGAGATCCTTTTCTTTGCGTGAGATAATTATCTCGTGCTTTATAATTTTTTCCCACTTTTCTATGTGATTTAAGGGTTTAATTTGGTATTGCACTACTTATCCAACATCTCAAATGAAAGCATGATATCAATTATGCGCACACAACCACTAAGTGGCTTAGCAGATATCAACAATTTTCTTTTTTCAGAAATAGCTTACCATGTGTTCATTTTCTTGACTTCTACATGTTTTGCATTTATTAAAAAACCATGAAAAAAACATGTTTACTTTGAACTTGACATGATCGTAAGAGTTATTATCCACATCAGCTTACCAATTATGTCCCATAACTCTATGTTGAGTTAAAATACTTTGTTTTTTATTTTTCCACTATACCTTATTATCGCCAACATAACTGTAGTAACTAGAAATAGATCTCCTCTTAATGACAGACCAAAGCTTTTAAATATATTTAGGATAAATGGAAAGTTTTATGAGACATCAATATGATTAGCTACATTCCGTTGGAAATAACACCAAAAATAATAGTTTGTCATAGATGATAATACAAAGATGGGTTGAAATATAAAATAAAAATACTAGTTTCCAGTTAAGACTGCAAACAAGTTGAGTTGAGCCAAGCCTTTCTCAGTTGTGTTCAAGCTAGTTTATTAGGAAAATAAATGAGCCTCAATCCAACTCAATATTAACTAAGCTCAAATTTTTGTCTTCAAGATTGTTTATAAAATGTTTATTGTGCTTGAACAGAACCCAACTAAAGATAAGGTTGTCCTTATAACGTAACTAAAATTGAATTTAGATGAAACTTATGTTATTATTGAATTTTTTAACATATGATACATGATTGAGAACCATAAATTTAATAAAATATCAACAATAGTATAATAAATGTATTAGATATGTATATGCATATCAATTATAATATATTTCAATTAGATAAATAAATGACATCATTATTTAAGCTTGTAAACAAGTCTATTCATGAATTGCATATGAGCTTTGTTCATAAATGTTAATGGACTGATTTTACAAGTTTCAAGATTAATCCGATGAGCTTAATATATGTTCTTATTTATCTTTCATTTTTCATGTTGAACAAACATATATTAGCTGGTTGTTGAGCTTATTTATGAATATTTGATTCATTTGCAATCCTATGTCTTGGAGAAATAAGTTGAACACCAAAAGATGGTAAAATTTGAAAGAAAAATATGGTAAGATGATATAAACATGTTCATAGATTACCAAATTTTACAGTAACACTAATTTAGCTGATTAGAGTTAAAGATGTAATGAAGAGATGAAGGCCAAAGAAAACTTTGTTTTACATAATTAAAAGTGATTTAGAAGGGCTAGATGTTATTAGCGATTTAGCCTTATATATAAGTTTATGATGGGATAAGATTTGTAGACTACTCAAAATTGTTGGAATATAATGATTTATTATTTTGTTTTTTATGGTGGAATAAGATGTGCTAGCTTGTTACTCTTAGGTGTGTATGTTTCCTATGAAGTCTTTTGCCATAGATATCTGCTTGTGTCAAATTCTTAATGCAACCTCATAGTGGCACACTTTCTTTAAATTAAAGAATTTTTTTCTCGTCAATCAATCCATATCATACTTCATATAAGATAGAGAAAATCCCTTTAGCTTTGTAAGTGACCTCAATGCCGAGGAAATAGTGTGATTTTCTAGATTCTTACTAACATATTAGTTTCTAACTAGTTTTAAACCTCATTCATATTTTGTATATAAAGAAAATTGTAAACATTATTATCAAGACTATTGTAGAGCTGTTTTGAATAATGATGATTTGTTTTGTTGCATTTTTGGTTAACATTAGTGATTGTCTAAATTTTTTCAGTGTATGCCCAAGGATTTTGCTTAATGCCATAGACTTCTTTTTTGGAGTATTCATAGCTTGAATTCTGCATACACAAATGGTTTCTCTGTATACATTTCAAAAAAGAATATAAGGGGTTTTGACAATCCATTAAGAATATATTTCTTAACCTAGATTAATAGCCAAAAAGGAGATGAAATTTAATCGGCCAATAGGAGAAACTATATTAAAATAATCAGTGTCATAGGCATAGTTGTTAGAATCATATGATTCACTATTTGTATCATACGATATTGTATAATCATATAAAATGACATTGTTCTTATACATGAATAAGAAATGAAAGAATTGGCTTTTTTTATGATTCTAAAAATAAGCTAGAAACTTACTAAAACTTATACTTATGCATTGAAATTAAATAATTAAATTAAATTTACTCTATAAATTAAACTAAATATTTTATAAAATAAAGGAAGAATGATGAATTTTATATTTATATGATGGAAGTAAAAAGGTTGAACTTGATCTGAAAAATATCTTGTTAAATGAAGACACAAAATTTATAATAACTAATAGGAACTTGACACTTAACAAGGATTACAACATGTAGATACATAAAATGAAAATAAGAGCAACAACGGAAATGATTTAGAAGTGCTGTCATGTTTAAGTTGCCTTTTTTTTATAACAATACTTTCTTTGTATCAAAGACATTTGATACTATTTTGCATTCTTTTTGTAAATTATTCTGAATAAAATAAAATTATTTTTAGTATCTTATAATTATTTTGTTGTTTTACGATCCACAATTTAATATGGTTCACGATACATTAATTTAAAAATGATTCATGATACTTGTTTTTGCAATTTATTAGAAGGATTAAATTAAATAGGGCAATGAAAAGTCAGGCAGTGAGCCTGAGGGCAACCTCAACCATCTATACCTTGAAAATGCTTTTGCCTTAGTTGCTCTAGAAGCCACCTATGATGTTGACACGCCACACCACATTTTTTTTCCTGATTGACAACCTCTTCTTCTCTAAGCAACCATGTCAATCCTCATGGAGGGTAACCCTTTCAGCCTCCCAACATGTCTTATATCTCCCATCTTCCGTAGACCATCTACCCATAACATGTGGGAGGAGTCCTCCAACATTGTCTGAAGTAGTTTCTCCTTTGCCCTTTTTGTCTGCCACAAGCTCACTTTTAGTTGGCTTGCTTTCTCTTCTATCATCTTCACCAAGTTGGTTTCCTTCGATTGCAATGATCCTTGCATATCTCCCGTTTATGGTTCTCGCTTCCTCCTCTTTGTAGCCAAGAAGTTCCTTTAAAGGTCGATGGACCTATATCCAATTGGCCCTAGGGATCAAAGAGGAGAGATTTACCTTTTTGAAAATATGAAAGCAATGCAGCAACTAGGTGAAGGAAAGCACTGCCACTACCTGCCTATGCTCAAAACCTAACTGCTTGTGGCCTCTCACTAGGTGCATTCAGGGGGATAGAAATACAACCACTATCAACCTCTATTCATGAACTAAGTCTGATGACTAATGTGCTTCACATGGGCATAAGCACTATCACAACCAACCTTTGATCTCAACTGACAATCGGTCAATGATCGGACTTTATGTGGATGTGAACACTTCCACCACTAGCCTCTGCTCACGGCTTGACCCAACAGCCTAATGTGAATGTGAGCATCACCATTGGTAGCCTCCGTTAGCGAAGTGTTCCTTGGTTGTGTTCTCTGTTTACTGTCTTTTGTTTCTTTTGCATCTCTGTATTATTTATCTATGTTCATTGTTTCCATGCCTAGTTTATGCTTTTGCTTATAAGAGTTTGCTTTGTTATAAAACAAGTTGGGCATAGCTAGTGCCTATGTTTTAACTTGAGGGTGAATATTAAAAGTATTATATTATAGGGTTATTAGTCTAATCAATTTAATCCCACAGTAGTTTAAGAATTAGGATTTATCATGAAGCTATACCTGTGTAATATTATCTCTAAGGATGATAAGAAATATAATATTTTTCTATCCCTAAATTCTAAAACTGAGCATGTGTTTTACTTATTAATCTTGCAACCTTAGAGGAATACACTGGTTCCATCAGCATAAAACCAACCAAATTCGAGGTGGAGAATTTGCTTCTTCCTTATGCCATGTAATAGGGGCAAATGGTTCGTTCATGGCATGATTCTACCATAGGTCAAGGGCTTTTTACAACAACATAGGCATAATCTCAAAAAAAAAAAAAAAAAAAAAAATTCAATGACGACGACTAAAATTTGAGAAAATGAAACGAAACAGAAAGGGATAGTCTGAACAATTGGATGAATGATGTCAGCAGTACTTATTCTTTGAAAGCAATGGCTTTTTGTTTTTTTTTTTAAATTTCTATTGAAGGTAGTAATAGAAGGTCTGTGGATAAATTTGAACTAGACATCAATGGACTCAAGCAGTCTAGTGGATTAGTACAAATGTGGATAGACATGCATCCAGAAAGTATTATCTAGTTCTAAAGGAAATGATGGGCACCAAAAGAATGCAACATAAACCATAACCTTTCTTGGCGTTAGAGAATTCCAAAAGAAATGCAGCGAATACTGTGGTTGCATAATTTGGATCATGTAACCGCAACAAAATTTATGTTAATGAATGAGAATTCATTTTCAGAAAGCACACAAATTATTGACTTAACACGTCATGATTTTGCTTAATTCATACGGGCTTCCTATTGTCTTTAATTTTTTTTTGGGCTATACAATATATTGCTTATCTATAACATCACCATGTTATCTCTTTAATAACAGGACAAGGAAAAATTTGAAAAACAGTTGCATGACATGGCAGTTATGGTTGAGAGGCTTGAAAGCAGTCGACAAAAACTACTTATGGAGGTAATCATTGTCATCAAACAGAAACACAATAGACCTTATTATATTAATTAAGTCCCTTATATCTGTCTTTGCAGATTGATTCTCAGTCTTCAGAGATAGAGAGGCTGTTTGAAGATAATTCCAACTTGTCAGCTTCTTATCAGGAAGCAATGGAGACTGCCATGCAGTGGGAGAGCCAGGTATATATTGTTTCATTTAGTTTATTGCAATTGGCCTCACTGAATTCTAATTACCTTTGTTAGCTAATGAATGGGAAACTGATTATGTCAGAAGAGGTGATGTGGCACCAGAAACTTAAGTCGCCAGAAAGAAACTTTGTTATGAAAAAATGAATTAACATGGGGAATCATAGACTTGACAGCACAGGGACAATTGCCTAGGGAAGGTCAGGATCACCGAAGGGAGGAGGAATGCCATGGTCAAGAATGGGATAAATATGATTTTTAGGGATTTGATTAAGTGCTAAAAATACTAGATTGATTAATTAATGACACTTAATACTGATGTTTTAGAAAAATGTTAGTTATCTCTTGAAATTTTTCCGATGCTAAATAAAGCATTGGCAGTGCCATCTTCAGCTAAAAAATTAAAATACCAATGCTTTTTGATGCATTATTGGGTACTTGTTGCTAAGTAGCCTTTTTGTTGTAGTGTTAGTTTAGCTGAGAAAAATATCACTTATTTCTCTATTGAATAAACTTCCTCCCTGTATTTAGAAAGTACAATACACAAGTACCTAGTGTAATTATGTATATTACAGGTGAACTAATAACACAGCTAACATTTTTCCCGCATATCATATATCACTTTATACATCTTAGAGGTGGTATAATACAAAAAAGAAAATACATCTTCTATCTCCTTACTAAGAAGATGATTTTCCCATAAATATGACTTTTTTGTGCAAGGTTAGCACTTTTTTCATTGTTTGCTGAAATGGAAAGTATTTTGCTTAGAATATTTTAGTAAATGGTAGGTTTCCATGTGTGGATGACACTGCTAATCATGGATTCTCAGGTGAAGAACTGTCTGAAGCAAAATGAAAATCTTCGTATTCTAGTGGACAAACTTAGATCTGAACAAGTCAGCCTATTGCAAACAAGTGATGGCATTATTCAATCAGATGCTGAAAGTGCAGAAGGTAAAGCTGATTCAGAAAATAGGTTGCTTAAGGTGAGTTCTCAAAACTAGCATCAATGTCATTACAGGAAGCTTGATTTTATGGAAATTAAAAGGTCTAGCATCAGTGTCATTACAGGAAGCTTAATTTTATGGAAATTTAAAAGGATAGCTTACAGATGCTATCTTTTAAGAAAATGTTTTAGGAAGATTATATATAACAGATTCATTTTCTAGGTTCTCACTGATGCAGTGTTTATTAGCATATTAACCAAAGCCAACTGTGTTCATATTCTTGTTGTAAATCAAGTTTTACTAATGAAACTTCATTTATTGTTTAATAGAATAAGTACTCATGACTTTGGTATTTTCTCCTAGGATAGACCCCTCCAAGAATTTTAGTTCATTTGGATTTCTGATCTGGTCCTCAAGTGTTTGTGAATTACCAACTTATATGCATGCAAGATTATCGGTCACTGGCATATAAAAGATTATGCTCACAGAATACTTAACAACTTTCCCAATTTGCTTGTTTTAGGATCTGTTGGTGAAAGAACAGAGCAGATGTGATGCATTGTATGCAGAGGTCATGAAGCTTACTGCTGAACACAGACGTGCTGTCCAAGCACGCAACAGTCTCATATGCCTGTATTCCCCTATCCTATATTCTCTTTAGCACTTTCTATTAACAATTTTTTTTGTGAGTATTAATGCAAGTTAGAAATCTTATTTTAGTTTTTTTTTAGACTTTCTAAGAGCTTCTTTTGGTTGATTCTCATGTTCGAGTGAATAAGATATACAAGGTAGTCTTTTGAATTGGCAGATGTCTTGTTTCTGTAGATAGGGTATTTTTGGTATAAGTTTGTTTAGGGCATGATTTTATTTTGGTTATTTTCAAGTTTGTTTAGGTTGTAGTCTTTAAAAGAAATCTCATTCTGTATCTCAAGGAATTTTCTTCTTAATACTATTAGTCTTGGTGTGGTTTTAGTACTACATTAAGTGGTGATAGTGCTAAATGTGTATGTGCTCTTGTTCTCTCTATGCTCGCACCTTGATTCTTTCTTATTTCCCCCATATCCCAATCACTATAATGAAGCTAACACTAATTCACTCCCTTTATATCCCAACTTTTTTGAATTTAATTCCTATAAATTCTTCACTATAAAATAACAATTGCACCTGTGTTCCTTCATCTACTACATATTACCATCCCACCTATTGGTGACAACAAGCTCATGGGGGCAAGGCCTTCTTCTTGCCAATCCACCCTAAACCCAGAAGGGCTTCCTGCATCTCCAATGTCTTAGAAGGCACAATTATAATTGAATTGTAAATGCACTCCTCCTTCCAACTTTTCCACAAGTGGTAACTACTACAAAAATTGACACCTAGAATGCCTACTTCACGTGCTTGCTTTAGATTTGCATCCAACCTCTTCCCTTGTAAGTCCCTTTCTTCTCTACCAGCCTAAACCAACCATCTTGTGCACCTTGTTTCCCATCACTGCTCTCCTCTATGAATAAGTTCCCTAATGTTGCACCTCTTTGGTTGGCCGGGGCGCTGGGGACAAGCGTAGTCGCCTTTTGCCACCTAATGTTGCACCTCTTTGTCCCCACGAGTGCCCAATTGGCTAGAGGGTGACATATTTGCTATGATGGGGGTAGGGATCAATTTCTAGAGGGCGTATGTCCTCTGGAAAAAAAACTCCCATCCTCTAGCCACTTGGCGGTTAGCTATAAGTTGACCTCATGATTTACCTCCTTTCACATAACCTGGGGACGGACTATGAGGGGTGCTTAGGTCAGCGTAATCACCCCTTTAATGTTGCACCTCAACCAACCATTGAGATCCTTGCCTCTCTTCATCTATGCACCTTTTCTTTCTCAATATCAATAGACTTCCATCGATAAGTAATATTCTTCTCCTTAACTTGTATAGTTTTTTAGATGTGCTTCTCAATAGCCTTCTCGACGTTTATCAACAATGTTCACATTGTCCTTGCCTTTACTCTTGTTCAAATCTAGCTCTGCAACACTTACTCTACACCTCTTGTCGAATTCAAGATCACTTGACAATCCCAAATCTATTGTGACCTTTCTTCCTTTTTTTTCTTAAGTAGCAAATTGCATCTCATTCTACATCTAAGAAAACTGCTTAGTTATCTTCCATTGTCTTCCTTATTGTGCTTACTGAAGCTCAATTTAAAGTTAAGACAATCTATAAATTTGAAGCCCCTTGCAGAGGTTAGTGTGATGTTATGTCGTGTTTGTATCTAATATGGTCTCCTATCTTGTAAATATTTAATTTTCTTTTCTTGTAAATATTTATGTCATTTTATAAACTATGAATCCATCTGTCACCTTAAATCTAGGATGCATGCTCAAGAAATTGGCCTCATTTTGATGGTTGTGCGGACAAAGAAATGTGTGATCTAAATTGGCTCCGTAGAACGCTCAACTTGAAACAATGGAGGATGACTTTTAGATATATTGTAGGGAAAATAACTTTCTCGTATTTGATTATTGCACCTGCTTGTCAATTATTATAACCAACTAGGTCATTTGGTCAAACATCTTTTGTATTGTGTAAACCTGGCTTCAGTCTAAACCATCTCCTAGGTTGTAATGTTTGTCTTATAGAAGTTAAATTCTTAAGTGAAGGTTGTCCTTAGCAAATAGATTTTTCACAAGTCCTACAGGGGCTAAGCATTTGGCTCTTGATAAGTGGCATTTGGGTTATGTTTTCTCTGACATAACTACATTATTAATAAAACCTTCAAAGGAGTGCCCATGACAAAGATTTAAACAAATATGGCCTAAGGCACCTCTAGTGAAGGCTCTAATAGGGTCTTAGAGCATGGTAATATTGTTATGCTTCGCACGAGCTAGGTTTGCTGCGAAACTAGCTTTGCTTGCTGCATGTAGATTGCTATAATGTCAAAGTAAAGATATATACAATGTTAACCAAACAAACTAATTGCATACCTCTAAAGAAACTCCATTAGTACTATATACACACATCTTAGCAAACAATTTGGAGGTCAAGAATTCCAAAAGTGAGCATGAAATGCAAAGTGGATATAAGAGAGAACTGTATGATATATATAAAAAAAATCTCGTAACAGAATCCAAGGAACAGAAAGTAATCAAGATCTTTGTTTTAGGCTTTAGCCCAGTTTAAGACACTAATCTTTTATCATAAATTCCTCTTAACTCAGCTCTTAGACTAATTCATCATTTATCATATTTTCTCTTTTATTCACTTATTAGTTTTTTTAATTTAATTCATCAATAAATCCACAAATATACATATGGCAAACAATCCACAGTCTACCTAATAAAAGATGCACCGTGTTTAGGGATGAATAACCCACAATCCATCCAAAACGAAGTACATCATAGAAATATATATGAATATATAGGATGAACGGTCCACAATTCACTCAATATGAATACATCATGTGTATGCGCATATACATACATACATAGGATGAATTACCTGCAATCCACCTAAATTGCACCTGACATAGGAATAGAGTGAACCACCTATAATCCACCCATTGAGAAGATCATCTCATATAAATTGGTTGAGGTCTACATATGTGCCAAAAGACCCAAGGGCTCTTTTTAAGCACAGAGCCAATGCTCTATATACAAGTAATTATTTTATTTACTTATTTTAATATAATAAGTCATGCAACTTCACGCAAAATTATGTTTCTTGAACTAAGCCTGGGATGACATAATAGTTTCTTATTCAAAAGGTCACCTAAATTTAAAATATCTGTAACTCGTCAAGGGTTCAGTTCCCTTTGGTTGAAAATGGTGATACAAATTAGGAATCTTATTTTATTTTCAGAGTTTTTAAAAACTTTATAAGAGCTTATTTTGGTGGATCCTCGTGTTCAGTAGAATAAGTAATTCAAGATGGTCTTTTAAATTGATATCTTGTTTTAGAAGAATAGGATATTTTTTATACGAGTTTATTTAGGGATGGTTCATTGTGTTTCTTACATGCAGTTATAGACCTGCACTAAAAGACATAGAGAGCAGCCTAATGAAAATGAAGCAAGATAGCTATGCAGCAGTTTTCTGATGATATTTGAGGTACATATACCTTCTCATGCTTGAGAAATATATTGAAGCTACCTGGGATTGTACTAACCTGTCTGCTAATTTAAATAAATGAACTTTACCATATTATAAAATGTTTTAGGTAAGTAAAAGTCGCATCCAAGTAGTAAACTTTTTTCACTGATTTATCTTCTCTCCCATATCTAATAAATATTCATCCCCTTTGTGTTAATTTATTAGTATTCCATGTGATCATCATCGAGCATCAAGTGTCAGGTAGTTAGAGTTGGCTACATGGATCTTATTCCACCATTAAGCAGGCATGCTAGACTATATCACTCTTCATTTTAATTAGAGTTTTGTTTGACTGGCTTCTATTCCTCGTGTGTATTTTCAATTTGTCTAACTATAAAATCTATTGGTCTAACCGAAATTTACACATTTTAACACCGGCTGTCAAGGCTTACTAACTTAACTGCCCCGGGTTGAGTCAGCATTAGCTGTTTTAGTCAAGTAGATTAAAAAAGTCATGACATTATTAAAATGGAGAGAAAGAAAATGAGTTCACGAAATACTAGTAAACTAATTGGGTGCTTATAAAATAACTCTTAGATTTATGAATTGCTAGTGCTTTTCGAATACCCTGATAGGATGGGAGTCGCTTTGTCCATATTGCTAATGCATACTGCAAAGCTAATGCTTCAGCCACATTTTATCCAATTTAAGAATGTTCAATATACTTCATATGAGCTTTTTCCTCTGACCTGCTGTATGCTAATTTGCCACAATATTTTCAGAATCATGCAATAACTGATCCAATCTCATCGTGCCAAATTATGATATCTTGTGATTCTTCATATTGTCTGGAAGAATAATTATTGATTAAGCATGAATATTTACACATTTTTAACACTCCCTTTGATTGTGATAATATATGAGCATGCAGGTCCTGCCCAAGAATTTTTACCCAGGACGTCAAGACATCCTTTGACGCTACCACCTGCATCTAGTATTCCTGTTGGCACACAACAATTCTGTGCCAGATCTTATAAGGAGGTTCCAATTCACAAAGTTCAATCCCACTTGATTGTGTTGCGACTTTTGTGTATATTGAACGACATCAAATGTGGAAAGGTAGTAGCAATCCCTGTAAGTTATGACCTTTTCACTCTTAACTATAGAAGTATGGCAAGAACCCGATAAGAGGTTAGGAACGACGATGATCGCTATATAATTCTGTTTTAAGTTGATTATGGTTTCCCTTCAGTTTTACTATCAAACGTACCATTTTCCTCTTAAAGATCTCAGTTTAAGTTCATTGTATTCTCGACCTGCATTATTGGTGAAACATGTGCAGGAGGGTGTGCATGAACCAGATCTGCACGCAGGAGGTAGGTTAGCATGATGCCTGCTGCTGCACAACCGATGATGCAGCACTGCTTGTTGTTGCACCACCCTGTATGGGGTTATTGCCAACCTCAGACTTTAGGTTAAAAAAAAACACAAATAAAATGCTCTTATTATGAGTGTGATACAGTGGTAAAACACTTAGGGTGCGTTTGGTTCAAGTCATCATATATAACCTTGGTTATGTGATTACCAGGTAATCACATAACCAAGGTTATAGGGAATAAAACATAACCAAATGTTGTTTGGTTCAACTTAGGTAATGCAACAAAACTTGTTTGTTTGAAGGTTTTAATAAATACCCTATTTTAATATTTTACCGTATTATCCTCAGTTACAAAACTAACTATACATAATAATAATAATAATAATATTATTATTATTTATTTATTTTTTAATGTTTTTTTACTTTTCTTTTTCTTGTATATTTTTTTACTTTTTTATGTGTTTTTTATTTTTTAATGTTTTTATATTTTTATATTATTTATATTTATATTATTATTTTTACATTTTTTTAATTTTAATATTTATTTATTTATTTTATTTTTAAAATTTTTAAATTTTTATAATTTTTTTTTATTTTTAAAAATTTTTAAATTTTTTTAACATTTTTTAAATTTTTTTTTTATTTTTTTTAAAATTATTTATTTTTTTAAAAAAATTAAATTTTTTATTTTTTTAAAATATTTTTTTATTTTTTTTACATTTTTTCATGTTTTTTCTTATCAGAGGGTATTTTTGGTATAAAAAAATTCGTTAACTTCGGAATCAAGAAAAACCTTAGTTTTATGAGGTTTTTCGATTCCGGGCTGCATGACCCTTTTGCTGACGTATCGGGCATGGAATATTACTTGGGAATCATCGAATACCTAAACCAAACAAGATTTTTGTTGATAACTTTAGATGGATAATCAAGGTTATCAAGAATAACCTCGAACTAAACGCACCCTTAGAGGAACAATAGAAGGATTAGGGTTCAAATTCTAAATAGGATGAATATCTATTTCAAGTTGCATTTTAGATTTACTCGGTCAATCAGGTCTACTAAGGAGAAAATCATTTATAAGTCCCTTTCATTTTACATGATTGGAAGAACTCACTTATATATTCAAGATATTATCATGGTATTTGTAGATGATATTATTTTAATAGATAAAATATGTGAAGAAGTAAATATTAAATTAGAATTTTGACGGAAAACACTAGAAGAAAAAGATTTTAGACTTAGTAGAATAAAAACAGAATATATAAAATTTAAGTTTAATAATATTAAATATAATTAGATAATTATTAAGATAATGATTAGTTGTCCAGAATCGAAAATTTTAAATATTTTGGAATATTTTTGTAAAATAATGGAGGGATTGAGAGATGTTATACATAAAATACAAGTAGGATGGTTGATATGGGTGTTGTATGTGATCGTAAAATATCTTTAATATTTAAAGGAAAGTTTTACAAAATTATATTTAGATCTGCTATGTTATATGGAGTTGGATATTGGACTATGACTCAAGCACATGAGTAGAAGATAAGAGTTGTAGAGATGAGGATGTTAACGTAGATGTGTGGACATACGAGGATGGATATAATACGAAATAAGAGCATTAAAGAGAAAGTCGGAGTTGTATCTATTAAGGGAAAATTTCGAGAGACACGTTTAAGAGGATACGAGCATGCACTTAAACAATCAATAAATGTTCCAGTTAGGCGATGCGAAATTATGAGAAACATACATATCAAATGAAAAAAAGGAAGACAAAAAAAAGATTTATTTAATAACAATAAAAGAAGATAAAATTTATTTAAGTATAGATGATGATAAACTAAAAGATAGAGTTCAATAACTTAAAAGGATTCATATAGCCGATTCCATCTAGTGGGATAAGATTTAATTGTTATGGTTGTATTAATCTGGCAAAACTTTGACATGTTATTAAAAAAGAATACAAATGAACTTCCAAAATAGGAAAAAACCGTACATAAACAATTAATCAAACAGGTTGGGCAAAACTCAAAACAAGATTGGTCGTACTATTGAGCTGATCAAAAGTTTTCTTTTGAACAACTGTGGCAATGTGAAAGGGAAGTCAGAATTTAGTTTACGCCCATTAATTTTAAGAGTGATCAATTTAATTTTACAAAAGTTTTTCATCAATTATCAGATTAAATCAAAAAATATTTACAACAAACAATTCATCAATTCATTTCATTGTTCTTAGATCAATCATCCATTAAATAAAATTTATCTATTAATTTGCCTAAACTGAAATTCAATTTTTAGATGTCTAAAATCTTAGAAGACGTCTTACTGTTGTACCATTGCCCCGAGAGTTATGACGATTCTTTGTGCCATAGAGTCAGAGGTGTTAGTATTAATCAAACGTGAAGCTAGCGTTGATAGAGGGAGAGACGAGCTGCCAATGACAAGAATAAGTGGCCACTGACTGCGTATCTACAACTAAACCTCTTATTTATTTGATTCTTAGACCAATCAATTTTTTTTTTATTTTTGAGAAATTTAAAATTATTTTTAAACTTTTAAAAAAATTATAACTTTTTCTATAAATTATTTATTATCAAAAGTATTTCATTTAAAAATTTATTTCTCTATTCAACTTTGAAAAAAATGAATTAGCAGCTTTTAATTAGACCTTTATAATTTATTTTAAAAATTAATTTAATGTTCAATTATATTTTAATAAAATCTTTTTTTTTTATTTTTGAGAAATTTAAAATTACTTTTAAACTTTTAAAAAAATTATAACTTTTTCTATAAATTATTTATTATCAAGAGTATTATATTTTAAAATTTATTTCTCTATTCAACTTTGAAAAAAATGAATTAGCAGCTTTTAATTAGACCTCTATAATTTATTTTAAAAATTAAATTAATGTTCAATTATATTTTAATTAAACTCTTATGAATTAATTTAAAGAAATTAATGTTCAGTAAATTATCAATTATTCAATTCATCTCTTTCTCTCATTCAATTGCTACAAGTATCCTAATATTAAGGAAGCATCATAATATATACATACTAAGGATTCGAATCATGACTCATTGCCCTCGTATTAGCATCATGAAAATCTCTCTTTATTTTCAAAGTCAAAATCATTCTTTGGAAAGATATCACAACTTTAAAATTAATTATATTCTATATAAATACATATATTCATTATTTTAAAATTATGAAGAAAGGAATAGACACTCGTTTATCTTAGATATAAACACAAAGCGTTGCTTATGTACATAAGATTAACCAATTTGTAGTGATGTGAATTAGTTTGTTCAATCAATATAATACATGGGATTTGGGAGTTTAAAGGATCGCCTGGCCAAGGTGGAGCCCAACAGGTCGCTCCATTGATCCCCGGAGTTGCCATGAATCCTCAACCCTTCGCCTTCCAATTCCGCCCTCCGTTCCGACTTAAACTTCACTGCAGGCTTGCCCAAATCCAACGCTTCCCTGTCGTCGACATTAATTTTATATCAATCAAACAAATTGTGCATGCAAAGATGTGGCAAGAACCTAGGATTGATTGACTTAATTTGTTCCAACGAACAGTGCAATGAGCAAAGATTAATTCACCAAGAAGCTGGCTTTTGACTGTAGGATAGGAGATTGACATTTAGCATTTAGGTAAAGGATGTTATAGTTAAGTTCTACATATAAGATAGATGTGGTAGTTCTATTCTCAAATAATATCAATACAACCTCATATCACTAAGTTTGTCATATTATCAATGCCAATCCAATTTTAGAATTAGGATTTTTTTGCATCAACTTATTAATGCTCTGTTTCACTGAGGTGTGATTGAGGAAGGAAAGAAATTCAAAGTGTAAAAACAATCTCCAGGGTAAAGGAAGAGAAAAAAAAAGGAAAAGAAGAAGAAAAAAAATATGATAGAAGCTTGCACTGTGATGAAGTTGCCGGAGACCGTGTATAAGGTTGGTCGTGGTTGCACGAGGCAACCACTGTGTGAGCTGCCTCTCGCTGTCGCGAGCGACGTTGAGAGAGATTTGACTAGCCGGCACCAGACGAAAGCCACTAGTTTAATTGACAGCATACCCTCCCCTCATCCACTTCCCTAACTGTTTTCCATTACCATTCAAAAAGTCTTTATTTTCCTCCCCTTTCTTAGTTGTATTAGTGTCATTCCTTCTAGTTGTGTCATCTCCTAAGCATTGACAGCTTCTTCTAAAATTGTTGTTGACACTGAAGTGCTTAGTGCTTATTGCTCTCTATGCTTGGCTTCTTTATTGATTCACTCATACTAATTTATTCCATCCAAGTAGGCCTTAAGAGTGGCCTAAGAAAGATAGCACCACACCCTGAGAAAGAGAGCACCATGACCATTTTGTATTTCTTGCCCACCAAACCACAAGTTTGGCACTCATGAGTGTAATGTTGGGGCTTAAGGATGAGGTTCGATTCTCATGAGTTCGACCATCTTGAGGTCGACTATCATTTTAGAGTTGTGGATGGGTATTTTTACTTCTTACTCGCCAAGATATACCCTTGGTGAGTAAGAAGCATTTGATTTTCTATCATCTCTAAGAATTCAAAAGGTAGATGAGGGGAATCTCTTATCCTCTAGTTTTCTATCATCTCTAAGAATATGTTCGAGTGAACAAAAGAAAGGATGCAAAACATCTTAATTTCTATTATCTATCCACTCAATTTTCTAACAAAAAAACTAGATGCTTAGTTCCTAAGCTCCACCATAAATCCCATGTTTTACATTATACTAATAAAAATTGCTCCTCAAATTAAAAGTATTTTTTCATATCAACGACATTATAGTCATTTTGTCGTCCCATGGAAATTCACAAACTATCTTAAGCTAAGAGCAATATCTATCTGACATGAGGCAATAGTTTGGAACGCTTATATTGCAATAGATTTATGAAGATAGTGCAAATCATCCTTGAGGCATAAATTGGTAATCTAAAAATTATGGCATTCAATTTGTGATCTAGAATCTGTGTTTGCTTAATGTTTTACAAATCTCTCCTCATATTGAAATTTGTATAGATCATTGTCTAAACTATATATATGGTCCGACTTACTTCAATAATCTATAATTTGTACAAGGTTACATGCAGACTAACAAATTCTTGCAATACCTTCAGATCGAGGGGAATTTAAAGGAATACATCAAATAATAATCTCTTTCTCACTGTGATAACATTCTACATTAGCATATATCGAATATGTATCCCCCCGGAATGGATAGTTGGTTAGCGCAGGTGGTGTTGTCCTCATGAGGTCTAGAGGTCAAATCCCGACTAGTAGCCAGGTGTCTGCCCTCCCTATGCACTATTCAACTGCCCAAGGCTAATAGTCACATGTGATTTACCTCTTTCGTGTTGGCTTAGGACGGCAAAGACGCTAGGGTGAACGAATCGCCTTTTGCCACCATATATTGTATATGTCATTTATGCTTGTGTTTTTTTTTCTCTATTATCATCAATGTTACCACTTCTATGAAGTGTACTATCATCATAGTGTCAATATTAAGTTATTTCCGCACCAAGTTCTATCGATAACTGCAGGAAACAAATTGTGATACATCAAATCAACTTGTTTGCCCAATTTGAACAAATAGGATATTCCAATTCTCATAAAATTGTGGGTGTGGATCCTACACCTGGAGAATTATATTTAACCCAGACAGCTAGCATCAAAATTGTCTAAACCAATGAACATGAATCGTATAGTCTTGCAAAATTGTCTAAACCTATGAATATAAATCTTAAATAGTCTTGCATAGACATATAGACAAACAAGATTCGTGTAACTGACCACCTAAAAGTTGGGTGAAATAGGGCTGGATGATGATCTCAATTTTCCACCAATTTAAATGGTTTCATGTGCAAACTATCAAATCGCTACATTCACATTCTTCCGGTGTCAATATCTACCTATACAGAAAGAACACAAGGTTAAAAGTAATGTATAAACAGAACTAATTTAATGATCAATGCAGACTCCTTTACAGCTTTCATGTTTCTGTAAATAACACTCAGTGATACATGTAGATATTGAACCAAACAACTTCATATCAGATAAGCATACAGTACTTCAGATGAAGAAAATTTTATAAATTAAGTTCAAATGTATTTTGGCAACAACCATGTCTTACTGAGTGTTGAACCTCTCTGCATTCTAAAGATAGTAATACTTCTAGCTTTCATGTGTTTTAACTATTATCGATCAAATAAAAATATTTAGTAATACTTCTAGCTTTCATGTGTTCTAACTATTATCGATCAAATGAAAATATTTTGATAGAAACAAACCTACATCCAAGTTCCCTAATTTTTCTAGTTGTGGTGTAACATAATCATATTAGATGCAACATAGAATTCTACTTTACAGAAGCCAACAAATAAGGCAATGTACCTCAATATGAGGCGTTTCCAATACCCGTATCCTGTTAACAATAGATTGTCTTCTGTGATTTTCCTTTGAGATTCAGTTCGCCCAGTAAGGAGAATCATTTGAAATCCAAGGATCAAGAGGTCTTCATACAGCCTTAAACTGGCTGGTAAAGCTGGTGCACTTGCCAAATTTACCCATTCATTGAATGAAGTCACATTGAAGAGCTTTGATCTTCCAAAATGTCAAACAAGAAACAGAATGAATGCAAACATAATAGAAGCAAGATGAAGCAAAACACACTCTTAAGTTTCAGAATAGATATGTGAAATGATCAAGTTCAGGTAGCATTGGCATGATAGTAGATTCTTCTTTGATTCAAATTAATCCCTCAAATTATCAGTTATAACTAAATCTGTGCTACCAATAGACAATTTATAGCTATTAGTGTGCAAATTATCATTTATAATTGAATCTATGTGATACAGATGAAGATTTTAGAGTTAGAAATCACATTGAAAAGAACGAGGGCAAATGGTAGCAAAGACTAGTGAGGAAATAGGACACAATAACTAGGTGATTAGGTTTATAATAACACCAATT
Source organism: Zingiber officinale (assembly GCF_018446385.1). Lineage (NCBI taxonomy): Eukaryota > Viridiplantae > Streptophyta > Magnoliopsida > Zingiberales > Zingiberaceae > Zingiber > Zingiber officinale. The sequence goes on from NC_055989.1 coordinate 138,791,179, forward strand.
CACTTTGGATTTTTTTTATTCTCTTAGTTCAAAATTAATCACATAGGTAATAGTATTTTCCCTTAAATCATTAAAAGAAAGAAAGTATAGTACCACTTCAATTTCATATTTTCTTATCTGATGACATAGATTAGTCTTTCCTTTGAAAACTACAAATACAAATAATCTAGACAAGTTGTAGAAGCTCAATAACATTAAAAAGATGCTATAAATAATTTTAAAAAAAAATCATCAAACTGTTCAAGAATAAATTACTAATAAGCTCGAGTCTAAATCAATGATTCAAAAGAAGAAGAAGAAGAAGAAGAAGAAGATTGTTGAACCAAATGATTGACCATTCAGCTGGTTTGACAAGCCTGTACAAACTTGGTTCTCCTTCATGTTCCATGAGATCTCCTGTCCAAACCCAAACTCTTTAAAGCAGCCGCCAATTTCCTTTCTTCTGAATTCTATTCTCATGTTTATCTTCTATTCTGCATTTCTGCTAATCTCATTCGAGTAACTAGCATCCAATTCTCTTTCTCCTTCTTGCTCAACTTTACTTCCATCTCTCAATCTATTCCAGCCACCATCCCCTCTTACTCTTCTTTTCTCATCTACACTCCCTAAGAGCCTCTCTCATGTTGTATGTTGTTCATCATTTGGAAAGCATCTCAAAATTCTCCATGGCAACAAAAAGGTATCAACAAACTAAGGTCATTTTTTGCTACTTCAAAAGACCAGTGTAAGGAACAAGGGTGGAGTGGTTTGATAGAAATTGGAGCAAAAATAAATAATCTCTCCCTTTCTCTGAAAGGGCTTGGGCTCAAATTGCGTAGAAACACTAGAGAGCAGGCTGGACCTGCAGCTAGCTTGTGCTACACCAAAATTTACTACATACAGGAAACTCTTAAAGACAAAACTAATGCTTTAAAGATTTTTTTTTATTATTTGAGTATCAGCTTTCTTAGATATGAAAAGATTTGATTTTTTTTCCTACTTTGAAGTATTTTTACCAATTTTTTGTTGTGAGCAGAGTATTCTAAGAATTTTATTAATCCAGGTTTCTAAAATCATCATTTACTAGGGTTATTAGTTTAACCAGTTAGATTACCCAATCAAAATCTATTTGCATTGACAAAACTTGCTCTTTATTTCCATCTCTTTGATAATTTTCACATATATCTACTGGGCGACCTTAAACTAGAAACTGGTAGGAATTAACAGCCTAATACAATTATTTCAGAATGCATCTTCTCAACATTATTTCTCCATTGTGGCTTATTGACGACATACAACTGCCCAACAATTAAATAGAATGCAATATTCTATTATTATTGTTATTATTTGTTTTTTTTTTATCATACTGGAACCAGAAAATTCAAAGGGCATACCCGTATCCGGTAGACGCATAATAAGGGATATTCGAGAGAAGCGTCTCGTCGACGTCGAAGATCCAAGCGTCCTTCCCGTCGTCGGTGATCTGGACGCTCTTGGCGAACGCCAGAGATTCGAGGGCCACAACGTTAGAATCGGATTCGTACCGCTCGCCGCTCATATACTCTTCGACGAACCCGCGGCACGGAGGAGGGACGGTGCGCCAGGACCCGGCGTTGTTGGTCTCCACCGAGAGCCTCCAGCTGTCGCAGTAGAGCTCGTCGGCGGCCGCGGCGATGGCGATCCAAAGGAGAAGGAAGCGGAGGGATGGGGAAGCCCCCATCGAAACGGAACCCTAACAGACACCTCGTCCTCTATTTGAGTCTGTTCATGTCGGCTCCGCGGTGCCTTGCTTTGCTCGGAGGGAGAGCGATTCGAAGCTCCGCGTCGGGGGAAGAAAATGAATGGCATCGTTATTTATTTGCCGAGGCGGGGTTACTTCTTCCTCCGATAATTAGATGACGTGGCAAAATTTGATTGGTAGAAGTACGTGAGGGATTGCTATTGGATTTCAATGAGCACTTTACTTTGTTTACTAATTTATTGAGATTTTTTTTATTAAATATAAAGGATGCAAAAATTTAAAAAAAATATTTTTTATTTTTGATAATCCGTATATTATTCCTATAGGAGCAATTTGGGTCCATTCTATTGCAAAGTTAAAGGTGCGTTTGGTACGTGTATTTTTTATTTTTATTTTCTGAAAAATATGTGTTTTCTGAAAAATGGTATTTGGTTTATGTTTTTCGTGCCTGTTTTCTAAAAAAATAGATAGTGTTTTCTAGAAAAATAAAGAATCGTAAAAAATTATTTTCTGTTTTCTAGAAAACGTACGTTTTTCAGAAAATAAAAATAAAAATGAAAAACGTACGTACCCAACACACCCAGTTATTGTCAAGAAAAGAGAAGACCATAAAGTTAGAAAAGTCTTCAAGACTTTAATAAAATATTGGGTAATTAGCACAAGTATAGCAAACAAGTGTTGATTGCCCCTTCTAATTGTTTGGTATATTGTCATCAATGGATCCTAATATAATTGACTCAAATTCATTCTAATTGAATCAATACCTATTAGTTGACTCAACTCAATTATGTCCACAGACTCATCTAGCATTCCTAGTCAACTCAAACCAAATTTAGTTAACTAAAGTCAAAGTTAGTTAACTCAACCTGACTCAGAGTACTAAGGTCATGAATCTTAACCTCTAACAAATACTTTTCCAAATAAAATCAAGACCTTTTTAGTCAACTTAATTCAAATAGAGAGTGGTCTATTATCCAATCGACTCAAATCACTTCAGTCGACTAAATTCCCTTTTACTTGATTCAAGCTGAATTAGAACCCTTCTATTCATGGCTAGAACATATACAATTGACTGCCAAATTGACTTGACTACTTGATTGAATCTGCTTAAATATCTTGATTTAACTTGAAACCAAGCTCATTCATTAATCATAACCCAAAATAATTGTTCCTTGATCAATTTGCACCTCATCTACGCAAAACCGAAGATTACAAGTTACTCATAATCTCTTAAGACTCTAGAAAGAGTTCTCACTTTGGATCTTCATCTAAAAATACAGCTTCCACTTATGTCTTCATTGTTGACATCTATCGCGTTATCGGTGAACCTTGACTTTTCAATATATTGCCAACTGATGTTGGTCTTTCCTAAGAGATTATGACGCTAAAGGATGGAGGGGTGAATAGCATAATAAAATGATTTTAGAGTTATAAGCTGAACCTTGACTTTTCAATATATTGCCAACTGATGTTGGTCTTTCCTAAGAGATTATGACGCTAAAGGATGGAGGGGTGAATAGCATAATAAAATGATTTTAGAGTTATAAGCATAGTAGAAATAACTATACATTAGGTAAAAGCAACAAGAAAGTAATGTGAAAATTTATATAGTTCAAAACCTTCTAATTCCTACTTCATGGTCTAGGACAGTACTACCTTTTACCCTTTTACAGAACCTTTTCAAAATATAGTAAATGAAATACAGTAACATTTTTTTTAGCAAAAGATCAAAAAATACAAAATACAAAAATAAGACAATTAGAGAACAAGAGGGAATGATGTGGACATTATTATAGGAGTGTTGTTTTTCAAGCTCCCTTTTATATCCCTCCAAGAGGTCATGGATAAGATTCAATAACTATATTGCATTAATGTTAATCGACTGATTTAACACCATCATTCAATTGGAGTTTAATCTATGCAATATCGATCTTTGCCAAATGCTAACTCTGATCAAATCCAAATCATTCCAATCGACTGTTCTCTGAGCCAGTTGATTCCAACATCTATTAGTTGAATTATCTAGATAAGCTCACAAGCTCAAGTCTCGGGCTATCTTGATTCAGTTGACTACTTGCACTTTACGTCATATTGAATTAGTTGACCTTTTATTATAACAGCCGACTTCTTGTCCAATGGTACAAGATTTAGAATATGGAATTAATTCAATCAATTGACTTGGCTTCAGTTGACTATTCAATCGGCTAATTTAGTTTCCGTCAACGGTTAATTTAACTCTAAAAGTATTCTATTTGTTTGGAACATTAGAATGTATACTAAAAATTTAAATTTTTATAAATATTTATTTTGAAATAAAGAATTATATTGATCAAATGTCTATATTTATATGCTAAGTGTAGTTGTTCAATTAATTTATATTGTACATAACATGGTGTGTGGTGTCACACATAGAAGATCATGTTATCAGTTCCTTATAAGTTATAAAAAGTAGCTCACGACTAATATAGAAAGGAACAAACCATTGAAATAGTCGTAGTGTAATTTGATATTAGTTTATTTTAACTATAAAATTACATTAGTACACTCTGAGTGTATTGAGCAGGATCATTTGAGGTAGTTTCTTTTATACTGACTCTTTAAAAGAACAAGACCTCTGTTATTATGGAAGTGTATGCTCTTAATCATGATATAATAACAAGCACGTATACTTAATATTTATTTTTTTAATTTATCAAAGGGTACGATTTAGTTCAATAAATCAATAGGTTCGATAAGTTGGGAAATGATATTATTTATATGGTGAGTTGTTGATTATAGAATGAAACTGTGTCTTAGGAATCTAGGTTGATTATGCCCCCAAGAGGAGCTCATAAGGATTGTCATGTAAACCATACAGGTGGACTTAAGTCTGACATGACGATAAGGTTGAGTGGTACTACTTTTGGAGCTAGATATTAATTAAGTGAGTTGTCAGTAACTCATTTAATTAGTGGACATTCGATATCTTAAATACAGGGAGATTAACACACTCATGATAAGAAGGAGTCTATATAATAATATGAGATTAGTGCGGTAGTTCAATAATAACTCTTTAGTGGAATGAGATATTATTGATGAACTCGAGTTGGGTGTTCGGGGCGAACACGGGAAGCTCAAGTTCATTGGGAGACCAAAACCAATTCCTCCTCTCGGTCCCTGTCGTAGCCTCTTATTTATAAAGTCTTATACCCACCTATATCCACCTTCTTACCCATTTTTAGGTGGCCGGCCAAGCCAAGCTTGGAGCCCAAGCAAGGGCCGGCCAAACCAAGCCTTGGATGGGATTAAGATGTGGTCGGCCTAGCTTGGAGCCCAAGCTTAGGTGGCCGACCACGTAAAAAAATAAAAGGAAGTTTATTTTAAAATTTTTCCTTATGTGGAAGCCATGGTTTTAAAAGAGAGTTTAAAATTTAAATCTTTCCTTTTATAACTTTCTACAAAAGATTAAGAGAAAGGTTTGATATCTTTTCTTATTTGTAGTTAAAAGGAAAATTTTAATTTTTGATAAAACTTTCCTTTTTTGTAACCATCCTCATGGTTTTAGAAGAGAGTTTTAAAATTTAAATCTTTCCTTTTATAGCTTTCTATAAAAAATTAAGAGAAAAATTTGATATCTTTCCTTATTTGTAGTTAAAAGGAAGATTTTAATTTTGAAGAAAATTTTTATTTTTGTAATCATCCACATGTTTTAATAGAGAGATTTTAATTTATAAAAGTTTCCTTTTATAACCAACCTTGAAGGGAATTTTTAAAAGAGAAATTTTTATTTTAAAAATTTTCGGAAACAAATTAGGAAGTTTTAATTTTGTGTTTAAAACTTTACTTGTTTGGAGGATATGTAGGGGCCGACCATTAAAAGAATAAAAGGAAAATTTTTAATTTTTCTTTTATTGGCAAGAAAAATAAGGAAGTTATATCTAAAACTTTCCTTATTTGTCAAGACCAAGGAATATAAAAGAGAGGGTAGAGGTGCCTCACCTCACAACAACACATCTATTATTCTTCTCTTTTCTTCCTTGGTGGTGGCCGGCCCTCATCCCTCTTCTTCTTCCTATTAGAGGTGCCTCACCTCACAACAACACATCTATTATTCTTCTCTTTTCTTCCTTGGTGGTGGCCGGCCCTCATCCCTCTTCTTCTTCCTATTCGTCTTCCTTTGTGGCCGGCGGCATCTCATCTCAAGGAGTTCAAGGTGGCCGGATCTTGTTAGAGGAAGAAGGAGAGATAGGAGGCATTGTTTCTTAGCGTCCCTTGGAGCTTGGTTGGTGGCCAAAGGTCTTCATCTCTAGGAGATTGTTGGTGGCCGAAACTTGCAAGGAGAAGAAGGAGGCTTGGGTGGATTCTCATCTCGGTAGATCATCACCCACACGACGTCCGAGATAAGAAGAGGAATACGATAGAAGATCGTGAGGTTTATTAGCTACAAAGAAAGGTATAACTAGTTGTCTTATTCCGCATCATAGTAGTTTTCTTTGTACGAATTTTGAAATACCAAACACAAGAGGCTAACGATTCTAGGTTTCGAATTTATGATTCGACTTTGTGTTTCTTATGTTTTCGATCTTGTGATTCGATTGTTCTTAATGGTTAAACCTAAGGTTACTATAAGGAGATTAAATATTGAATTTCGTTGAAAGGTTTTGTCTAGGAAGTGGTGGATGATCTCATACCCAAGAAGGCCTAGTGCCTCGCCATGTTTAACCTAGAAGCTGATCTCTGAAATAAATATTTAATCGAATTTGTAACATAGGTGGATTTGGATTAATAATGTTAAGCACCGTTTGCGATCCAAGTCTAAACCTCTAAGAACAGATAAGTTGAATTTGGAATCAATAATGTTAAGTTCTGTTTGTGATTCCAAATTTAATTTCTAAAGGACACAATAGGTTGTTAGGAAAGGTTTAAAACTTGTACAAAATTTTTTTACAGGGGAACTAGTATGATATTCCGAGTAGCAACGAACAGACCTTAGTGTTAGGATCGATGCAACTGATACGAAGGGATGAATTATTTGCACAATAATAACGAAAAAATCTTTCTCGATTTTTGAAATAATAAGACACTCGTATAAAAAGAATTGATAAACTAAAAAAAAAGAGGCTACCAATTTTTAATTTGATTACAATCGGAAAGATTGTTAATCCAAGTCTATGAAGCACTACTCAAATTCTTCTTTCGTTGTAGGCGAAGAAGCCTTTTACAAGCGTTGGAAGCACACAAAGTAGTAGAACACTTAAAGAAACTCGTGTATACAAGTAATTCTATACTACTGGGATTAGGGCTATATTTATAGTCCTGTTCAGGGCGCCTGAAAGGGTTCCAGACATTTGGAGGGGGATAAAATTTTATCCCCGTCGCGATGGCTCGTTTCACGTTGAGTTTGGATAAAAGTCCTGGTCCAGGAGGTCGGACTAAGAAAGTCAACATCTTATTGACTTTTGATCGCGGTCTTTCGCTCCGGTTCCGCTCGCCTTGGTATGGGTTTTCAGCTCTGGTTCTGTTCGCTTGGGTGATGTTGGCCATCCAGAATATGGTTTACCCGAACCCAACTTTCGGCCTTTGAGCAATCTTCCGCTCCGGCTTCTCGCCCTTCGGAAATATCGCGCACCTCCTTCTCATTTACCCGCGTATTCTTTCGTAGCACCTCGTCCCTCAGACGCACCGAGCCATTCAGCTCTCTTCCGTGTCATCCTTCTCGCTAGCTACATCTTTTGCTCGACTTCCTGTGCTCCTAAGTTCCTGCACACTTAGATACAGGGGTTAAATACCAACATGACCTAATTTGACTTGGTTGATTACATCAAAACCACTTTAGGATACTAATAATCTTCCCCTTTTTGATGTGAGCAAACCTAAGTTAAGTTAGGGTAAACTTCAAAAATAATAGTTAATATTTTTTTAAAAAAAAATGCAAGTAAATTTTTTTTAAAAATTTGTACTAACTACCCTCCCTCTAGATTTAATCTTCACTACTCTCCCTTTTGATCACATTCAAAACAGGGTACTCTTAAAATGACTTTGGAAAAGGTAAATATAGAGTCTAAGGAAAAAAACATGAAAAGTTAAGTTTCAAAAACTCTGGTTTTATTAACAAGTTTCAAAAAAAAACTTTAAATGTTAAAAGGATTTAACAAAGGTAAAAATTTGAATTTTAGGAAATTTTTTTTCACAAAATCTTGCAATTTTAGAAAATTTTCTAAAATTATATAGATTGTCTAAGTGTGTAGTAAATTAGCTAAATCTTGTATGTGTCTAAATGTACAGGAGTTTCAACTATGAAAGTAAAATCTTGTCTATTGTATTTGTTTTACTTTCATTTATACATCTAATAACCTCCTTAATTTTCCTATTTTTAGTTTGTCTATGCAGATTCTGTAGAAGTTGTATTGTCTTTGAATAATATTAGCTTTGTAGATCTATCAATCTATAGGTTGTCAATGTATAAAGTTCCCAAATAAGCTGATAATTATCACTTGCTTTGGAAGTCTATTTTTATGGAGGATGACAATGAGCTTGGACTGCTTGAGCTTAGTTTGGGTCGTTCTTTTGGAGGATCTTCAGGAAAACTTAAAGGCGTAGCCATTGCTTCAGGAAAACTTTTGGAATGTCGCACCAACGTGGAAAACAAGTTCAGAAGATCTGCCACCAAAACTTCTCGACTGACATTACTAAGTACTAACTACTAAGAGCCTCCTGGCCCTCCCCTTAGGTTGCCTCTGATCATAGATTCACATAAAATTTGGCACAAAATAATTCCAAGAATCTAAGTTGATACATCACTCAAAGACTTGTCTTCTGTCGTTTTTTTTTTTGTTATCGGTAGGTAATCGCATAATGCTTATCTTTTGCATATCATTATCTTGAGGGATGCATACTTGCATTCGTGCACATAACACATTACACAATGTCACAATATATCTTAAACAAATTAATAGTAATAAATCATAAGTGATTAGATAATACATTTAATGATTTAAACTCTTAAATTTAAATATTTAAATGCATAATGATCCTAACCGGAATCTGAGTCAGACAAACTGTCGGATGAGGTGGATGGAATGTTGACCGAATCGCGACGTCCCGGAGGGGGCATGTAAAGATGACTTCTATGTTGACCAAGTCGTCAGAAGTCCTCTGGTCAACGCTACCTGCCAGTGACCGGATTGCTCCGGTCCCTGATACCCCGATGCTCGAGGCAGATCCAACGAGTATATAAGTAACAAACTAAGACATGAAATAATGAAATGTGTATAGAATATGAACAAAGAACATACCCTGGCCCAGGGGGCGCCCTCGGGTGGATCGGTGAGCTGGTTGGGATGCTGCTCGCGTTGCCCTAACTCGGAAGGGTAGATGACTCTAAACAGGATGAAGAACTGGATCCGACAACGCAGAGATGGACGCGGTGGCACGAAACCAGATGTGACCTCGGCACACAGGTCAGGATATGACATAGGCACGCAGGCTAAGATATGACATCGACACGCAAGTCGGGATACAATAACGGCATGAAGGCTGAAACACAACACACGGGCTAGAACCGGATAACTGTGCAGATTGAGAGTTGAACCATCAAATTGGAAGGCGAGAATGTTGAGTGGTCAGATCCGACGGTGGGGGTGCCGGTAATGGTGCTGACCGCTAGGGATCGCTCGCCGATGGCTATGGAGCGAATGAAGACGCTGGACGACAAAGGTGCAGCTGGCGGCGTGCTTGACGAATGATGGTGGCTGGCCGCGGTGACGGAGAAGAGGTGGAGGCAGTGGTTGCGTGCCCCCTTGACGGTGGTGACAGGAGGCGGTTGTGTGGGAGAGCAAGGAGAGGAGGCTGTCGGCATCGCGTGGAGTACGTCAGCATGGTCGTCAGAAGGCGACGGAGGTAGCGAGGTGGCTCGCTGGGAGTGGCGCCGGTGGTCTAAGGCTTGTCCGGCAATCGAGGTGGCTTCACGCGTGCGAGGAGGTGATAGAGAAACATCCGACGAACAATGAGAGAGACGACGAGTACCTACTAGCGGCCCCTGGGAAAGAGAGAGGAAGAAGCGACGACGTTATGAATGAATCTACAGGAGGAGAGGAGAGGCTTCGTTGGTCTTTTCTCTACGTCCAATAGTGGCAGCGTCCTACGACGAGAGAAAAGGGGTGAAGCAATGACTGAGATCTTGGCGGCGTGAGGAGGGCGGCAGCGCATCGGTGTCGGCGACCTCGGTGATGTTGGTGTCGGCATGCCTGGCAAGAGGAGAAGGATAGAGGAGCGGAAGTGGGCGGTGGCTCGCTGGTGATGCGATATGGAGACGAAGAGAAGAAGCTCCTCCCTACTTGTGGTGGTGGTGCTGCCCCAAAAAATGAACCCCCCCCTCTTTCCTTCGCATGATCAATAACCTAAAAGGGGTGCTATAGTAATTTGACCAAATTGCCCCTCCTCTTTTCCCTAATTCCCTCTAAGCCCTCTAGATATACCCACATCAATATCAAATACAATATACAAGATATAATTTAAACCATTTACTCGAATATCAAAACCTAGGGTCGAACCCTACCACATAAGGTAAAATTGCACTAACACTATTGCATTTCTTGATGGACTTAATGGTCTTCATTTTTACTTTTATCAATGATTCAATCGATTGCCTAGTCAACTAAACTCTTAGTTGACTACCCAATCGACTACCAATCAACTGCCTAACTGATTGAACTCTTAGTCAACTACTCTAGTTGACTCCTAAATAGAAAGCAACAAATATGTTGCTCAAACATCACTCATAGTCAAATTCGCCCGTATAAGGCAAAATTGCACCAATACTATTGCACTCCTTGATGGACTTAATGGTCTTTGATACGGTGAATAAGTTGGGGTCCCCGAGCTGAGTCAAAGTCCAGGAAGTTAGCTGACATGGCGATCAAAGTCAAGGAGAGGTCAACTGTTAGTTAGAGCCCTAGAGCCAATCATTTGATGATTGTATGGACTCATTGTATCATATTCTTGTATATTAATAAAGGTATTTGGATTTTGGTTATTATACTTACTTGTATTGGTGCCAAATAAACTAAGTATAATAATGTCCTTGAGTAGATGGTTCTCACCTATATCAATCGGTTAGTTGAACCGATAGTGAGATGATATAGGGAACACTACTCTTAATCATTCCTAATCGAGTATTAACATTCAGGGACAATGTTAATGCAATAAGACTAGCATGTAGGTCAACTCGATGAATTGATCTCACAAGTCATGCATATAGAGATATCAAGTTGACACATGGGTATACATTAGAGAATGTATACTGAATGACCCGCCATGAGAAAGTATCATGGATCGTTATATGAGTGTCATATACTTTCTCATGTGGCTATTAGTATGACTACTAGTCCTTAGACCTGAAGTCACCATAGTTCCCTACATAAGGAGTTATGTACTTTGGTTTCGTCAAACGCCACCCGTAACTGGGTGGACTATAAAGGCGATTACCGGGTATGTAACAAATTATGCAGAGGGATGTGAGTGATGTAGATGGGATCTATCCCTCCCATATGACGGGAGCGACATCAATATTCTTGATAGAGTGAGACCACTAAGTGCATGGCTATGCCCAAATGAGTCAACATGAGATGTTGAGCTCATTTGATCGAGTGAGTCTACTTGGAGTTCAAGATTTAGATTGATTAGAGGATGACACGGTCTATGCCTCATATTGATCAATCTAGATGTCTAGAATAGAAGGACACTTTTCATATATTGTGAGGAGTCACAATTAGTAGTCACAAGGTGATGTTGGATCTCAACATTTCTTGTAACTTGGGTAGCAATGATGTATTGCTAGATGCCGCTCATTGCTTATGTTTCTAAAGGAGTTTAGAAACATTGCCAACGTTACAAGAACCTATTGGGTCACACACAAAGAACAAGTGGATGGAGATTAGATTCATAGGATGAACCAATTGGATTAGGTTCATATGATGAACCAATTGGATTCAAATTAGACTTATCGAGTTAGACTCAATTAGATTCAATTGTTGAATGAGTCTAATTTAGATTTGATTCATTGAGTCAATTTATATTAATGAATTGAGATTCATTAAATTAAAATTGACTTGAATCAAAGGTTGGATTTAACTCAACAAGGAAGACAATTGGCCAAGTTTGACTTGACCAAGTAGAAGTTGAAACATCAAGTTTGACTTGATGTATTGCCACATCATAAGGATGACTCATCCTTGCCACATCACCTCCACCTCATGAGACATGCCACCTCATGGGGGTTACACCCTCCCCTTGGCTTTAATGTGACCGGCCACATTAATGGGGAGGTTACAAGATGTGGCCGGCCACACATTAATGGGGAGGTTTTGGTTGTGTGGGATTATGGTGCATTCACTTCATTCTTCTTCTAGCTTGCTTCTTCCTCCTCTCCCTCTTGCTGTTGCCGTGACTTCCATGGTGAGGAGAGGGTGTATGAGTTGTGTTCCAAGAGAATAAAGGAAGGTGAAGAGCACAAAGGATGATACTACTAGTGAGTGTATAAGATTTCCTTTTGTATTCTCTTCTTTTCTTCCTTTCCAATCACATCCGAGAGCTCTAGAAAGTGCTAGCACACTTGGGGCTCTCTTCTCCATCCTTTGAGTGTGAGAGACACTCCTTGTTCGTGTGGATATCATTAGAGGAGTGTCTACGTTGACACTCTCGAGATCCGGCGTACCGTTGGACGAGCGGGATTTGCGAGGGCACGCTTCAAGGGTAAAATTCTTAACATGTAGATCTAGGAGTAGATCTAAAGTTTTTGAAACTCGTACTTGTATTTCATTTGGTTTTTCCTTGCACGGATCTACGGCTTTGGGTGATTCGGGGTTTTCGCGACGCGAAAAGCGGTTTTCGCGGCCCGAAAAACCCAACAGTGGTATCAGAGCCACGTGCAAGGCTTGTACGAGTTTAATTTTTGGTTTTATGAAAACTAAACCTTCTGTGATTTTCTGTAAAAATTTAGTTTTTTATGTTTTTATGGGTAATTTTTCCGTAGAAGCGAAGCACATGTATCTCGGCACTTGTAGGCTTCGGCTACCGGGAAGTTTTTCCTTAAACGACTTCGTTTTGCCCCAAATCCGTTTGGGACAGCGGGCTTGGGTGCCATTAGATCGCAAAGGAGCAACTCACGATGGTTAGATCATGGGTAGGGGTACTGCCCCTAACCCCGCAAGGGGATTTGCTCCGCGATTGCACCCGAAATCGCTAAAAACGAACCTGCCGGGAAGATTTTTTCCGAAACGGCAATGTCTCGACCCAAATCGTTTTGGGACAGCGAGTTTAGGCGATGTTGGATCGCAAAGGAACCCTCGCAATGGTTAGAGCGCGGGTAGGGGCGCTGCCCCTGGCCCCGCAAGGGGATCCGTTCCGCGATTGCGTTCGAAACCGCTAAACGGGACCGCTGGAAAATTTTACTCGTAAAAATTGTAAAAAAATTATTTTTAAAATTTTTTGAATATTTTAAGAATATTCTTAAGTACTTGAGAAGGACTAAAGAATATTTATTGATATATGGAGGCGATTACGAGCTAGCTGTAAAGTGTTACAGTGATGCTAGCTTCCAGACCGACCAGGATGACTATAGATCGCAGTCGGGGTTCGTATTTTACATTAATGGTGGTGCTGTCAGCTGGAAGAGTTCGAAGCAGGATACAGTAGCTGATTCTACAACAGATGCCGAGTATATTGCTGCATCAGAGGCAGCAAAGGAGGCAGTTTGGATCCGCAAGTTCATCACTGAACTTGGGGTGGTTCCTAGCATCGCTGACCCAGTTGAGCTCTATTGTGACAACAATGGAGCTATAGCACAGGCGAAGGAACCTCGCTCACACCAGCGGACCAAACACATACTACGACGCTTCCATCTCATTCGAGAGATCATCGAGAGAGGAGATGTGAAGATTTGTAGAGTACCTACAGAGGCTAACATCGCAGATCCCTTGACCAAGGCTTTGGCACAGAGGAAGCATGATGGTCACACTAGGTCATTTGGGCTTAGAGCCTATACTGATTGGCACTAGTGCTAGTGGGAGATTGTTAGTTAGAGTCCTAGAGCCAATCATTTGATGATTGTATGGACTCATTGTATCATATTCTTGTATATTAATAAAGGCATTTGGATTTTGGTTATTATACTTACTTGTATTGGTGCCAAATAAACTAAGTATAATAATGTCCTTGAGTAGATGGTTCTCGCCTATATCAATCGGTTAGTTGAACCGATAGTGAGATGATATAGGGAACACTACTCTTAATCATTCCTAGTCGAGTATTAACATTCAGGGACAATGTTAATACAATAAGACTAGCATGTAAGTCAACTCGATGACTTGATCTCACAAGTCATGGATATAGAGATATCAAGTTGACACATGGATATACAATAGAGAATGTATACTGAATGACCCGCCATGAGAAAGTATCATGGATCGTTATATGAGTGTCATATACTTTCTCATGTGGCTATTAGTATGACTATTAGTCCTTAGACCTAAAGTCACTATGGTTCCCTACATAAGGAGTTATGTACTTTGGTTTCGTCAAACGCCACCCGTAACTGGGTGGACTATAAAGGCGATTACCGGGTATGTAACAAATTATGCAGAGGGATGTGAGTGATGTAGATGGGATCTATCCCTCCCATATGACGGGAGCGACATCAATATTCTTGATAGAGTGAGACCACTAAGTGCATGGCTATGCCCAAATGAGTCAACATGAGATGTTGAGCTCATTTGATCGAGTGAGTCTACTTGGAGTTCAAGATTTAGATTGATTAGAGGATGACACGGTCTATGCCTCATATTGATCAATCTAGATGTCTAGAATAGAAGGACACTTTTCATATATTGTGAGGAGTCACAATTAGTAGTCACAAGGTGATGTTGGATCTCAACATTTCTTGTAACTTGGGTAGCAATGATGTATTGCTAGATGTCATTATTGCTTATGTTTCTAAAGGAGTTTAGAAACATTGCCAACGTTACAAGAACCTATTGGGTCACACACAAAGAACAAGTGGATGGAGATTAGATTCATAGGATGAACCAATTGGATTAGGTTCATATGATGAACCAATTGGATTCAAATTAGACTTATCGAGTTAGACTCAATTAGATTCAATTGTTGAATGAGTCTAATTTAGATTTGATTCATTGAGTCAATTTATATTAATGAATTGAGATTCATTAAATTAAAATTGAATTGAATCAAAGGTTGGATTTAACTCAACAAGGAAGACAATTGGCCAAGTTTGACTTGACCAAGTAGAAGTTGAAACATCAAGTTTGACTTGATGTATTGCCACATCATAAGGATGACTCATCCTTGCCACATCACCTCCACCTCATGAGACATGCCACCTCATGGGGGTTACACCCTCCCCTTGGCTTTAATGTGACCGGCCACATTAATGGGGAGGTTACAAGATGTGGCCGGCCACACATTAATGGGGAGGTTTTGGTTGTGTGGGATTATGGTGCATTCACTTCATTCTTCTTCTAGCTTGCTTCTTCCTCCTCTCCCTCTTGCTGTTGCCGTGACTTCCATGGTGAGGAGAGGGTGTATGAGTTGTGTTCCAAGAGAATAAAGGAAGGTGAAGAGCACAAAGGATAATACTACTAGTGAATGTATAAGATTTCCTTTTGTATTTTCTTCTTTTCTTCCTTTCCAATCCCATCCGAGAGCTCTAGAAAGTGCTAGCACACTTGGGGCTCTCTTCTCCATCCTTTGAGTGTGAGAGACACTCCTTGTTCGTGTGGATATCATTAGAGGAGTGTCTACGTTGACACTCTCGAGATCCGGCGTACTGTTGGACGAGCGGGGCACGCTTCAAGGGTAAAATTCTTAACATGTAGATCTAGGAGTAGATCTAAAGTTTTTGAAACTCGTACTTGTATTTCATTTGGTTTTTCCTTGCACGGATCTACGACTTTGGGTGATTCGGGGTTTTCGCGACGCGAAAAGCGATTTTCGCGGCCCGAAAAACCCAACAGTGGTATCAGAGCCACGTGCAAGGCTTGTACGAGTTTAATTTTTGGTTTTATGAAAACTAAACCTTCTGTGATTTTCTGTAAAAATTTAGTTTTTTATGTTTTTATGGGTAATTTTTCCGTAGAAGCGAAGCACAAGTATCTCGGCACTTGTAGGCTTCGGCTACCGGGAAGTTTTTCCTTAAACGACTTCGTTTTGCACCAAATCCGTTTGGGACAGCTGGCTTGGGTGCCATTAGATCGCAAAGGAGCAACTCACGATGGTTAGATCGTGGGTAGGGGTACTGCCCCTAACCCCGCAAGGGGATTTGCTCCGCGATTGCACCTGAAATCGCTAAAAACGAACCTGCCGGGAAGATTTTTTCCGAAACAGCAATGTCTCGACCCAAATCGTTTTGGGATAGCGAGTTTAGGCGCTGTTGGATCGCAAAGGAACCCTCGCGATGGTTAGAGCGCGGGTAGGGGCGCTACCCCTGGCCCCGCAAGGGGATCCGTTCCGCGATTGCGTCCGAAACCGCTAAACGGGACCGCCGGGAAATTTTACTCGTAAAAATTGTAAAAAAATTATTTTTAAAATTTTTTGAATATTTTAAGAATATTCTTAAGTACTTGAGAAGGACTAAAGAATATTTCTTGATATATGGAGGCGATGACGAGCTAGCTGTAAAGGGTTACAGTGATGCTAGCTTCCAGACCGACCAAGATGACTATAGATCGCAGTCGGGGTTCGTATTTTGCATTAATGGTGGTGCTGTCAGCTGGCAGAGTTTGAAGCAGGATACAGTAGCTGATTCTACAACAGATGCCGAGTATATTGCTGCATCAGAGGCAGCAAAGGAGGCAGTTTGGATCCGCAAGTTCATCACTGAACTTGGGGTGGTTCCTAGCATCGCTGACCCAGTTGAGCTCTATTGTGACAACAATGGAGCTATAGCACAGGCGAAGGAACCTCGCTCACACCAGCGGACCAAACACATACTACGGCGCTTCCATCTCATTCGAGAGATCATCGAGAGAGGAGATGTGAAGATTTGCAGAGTACCTACAGATGCTAACATCGTAGATCCCTTGACCAAGGCTTTGGCACAAAGGAAGCATGATGGTCACACTAGATCATTTGGGCTTAGAGCCTATACTGATTGGCACTAGTGCTAGTGGGAGATTGTTAATTAGAGCCCTAGAGCCAATCATTTGATGATTGTATGGACTCATTGTATCATATTCTTGTATATTAATAAAGGCATTTAGATTTTGGTTATTATACTTACTTGTATTGGTGCCAAATAAACTAAGTATAATAATGTCCTTGAGTAGATGGTTCTCACCTATATCAATCGGTTAGTTGAACCGATAGTGAGATGATATAGGGAACACTACTCTTAATCATTCCTAGTCGAGTATTAACATTCAGGGACAATGTTAATGCAATAAGACTAGCATGTAGGTCAACTCGATGACTTGATCTCACAAGTCATGGATATAGAGATATCAAGTTGACACATGGGTATACATTAGAGAATGTATATTGAATGACCCGCCATGAGAAAGTATCATGGATCGTTATATGAGTGTCATATACTTTCTCATGTGGCTATTAGTATGACTACTAGTCCTTAGTCCTGAAGTCACCATGGTTCCCTACATAAGGAGTTATATACTTTGGTTTCGTCAAACGCCACCCGTAACTGGGTGGACTATAAAGGCGATTACCGGGTATGTAACAAATTATGCAGAGGGATGTGAGTGATGTAGATGAGATCTATCCCTCCCATATGACGGGAGCGACATCAATATTCTTGATAGAGTGAGACCACTAAGTGCATGGCCATGCCCAAATGAGTCAACATGAGATGTTGAGCTCATTTGATCGAGTGAGTCTACTTGGAGTTCAAGATTTAGATTGATTAGAGGATGACACGGTCTATGCCTCATATTGATCAATCTAGATGTCTAGAATAGAAGGACACTTGTCATATATTGTGAGGAGTCACAATTAGTAGTCACAAGGTGATGTTGGATCTCAACATTTCTTGTAACTTGGGTAGCAATGATGTATTGCTAGATGCCACTCATTGCTTATGTTTCTAAAGGAGTTTAGAAACATTGCCAACGTTACAAGAACCTATTGGGTCACACACAAAGAACAAGTGGATGGAGATTAGATTCATAGGATGAACCAATTGGATTCAAATTAGGCTTATCGAGTTAGACTCAATTAGATTCAATTGTTGAATGAGTCTAATTTAGATTTGATTCATTGAGTCAATTTATATTAATGAATTGAGATTCATTAAATTAAAATTGACTTGAATCAAAGGTTGGATTTAACTCAACAAGGAAGACAATTGGCCAAGTTTGACTTGACCAAGTAGAAGTTGAAACATCAAGTTTGACTTGATGTATTGCCACATCATAAGGATGACTCATCCTTGCCACATCACCTCCACCTCATGAGACATGCCACCTCATGGGGGTTACACCCTCCCCTTGGCTTTAATGTGGCCGGCCACATTAATGGGGAGGTTACAAGATGTGGACGACCACACATTAATGGGGAGGTTTTGGTTGTGTGGGATTATGGTGCATTCACTTCATTCTTCTTCTAGCTTGCTTCTTACTCCTCTCCCTCTTGCTGTTGCCGTGACTTCCATGGTGAGGAGAGGGTGTATGAGTTGTGTTCCAAGAGAATAAATGAAGGTGAAGAGCACAAAGGATGATACTACTAGTGAGTGTATAAGATTTCCTTTTGTATATTTTTCTTTTCTTCCTTTCCAATCCCATCCGAGAGCTCTAGAAAGTGTTAGCACACTTGGGGCTCTCTTCTCCATCCTTTGAGTGTGAGAGACACTCCTTGTTCGTGTGGATATCATTAGAGGAGTGTCTATGTTGACACTCTCGAGATCCGGCGTACCGTTGGACGAGCGGGATTTGCGAGGGCACGCTTCAAGGGTAAAATTCTTAACATGTAGATCTAGGAGTAGATCTAAAGTTTTTGAAACTCGTACTTGTATTTCATTTGGTTTTTCCTTGCACGGATCTACGGCTTTGGGTGACTCGGGGTTTCCGCGACGTGAAAAGCGGTTTTCGCGGCCCGAAAAACCCAACATCAACACTCAGGGCCAGTGCAGTTGATCGTCTCGGTTGAGAGATTATCCGACCGGTTGAGCAAGTCAGACCCCAAGTCCCTCAATATGGATGAAACTCTAAGATGAGTCAGTACCATTCAAAGTAGAGTCCTCTTCATCACTCCAAATAACATGAGTCACTATCTCGACCAGGTGATCTAGTTGATCGGATTATACATTCAATTAGACATATTGAACACTTAATATAACTGGATTCACTGACCAAATAGAGAGGTCGGGCAAAAGCTAAGTCCCTGATAGCTTTCCTTAAATCTGATTTGACTGCTCTTACATATGACAGCCGATTAGACTTCAGAAGCGACTCGACAGATTTGTCAGCTAGGCATATTAAGGGTCCCCTATTCAATGACTCAACATTCCTTCTTGTCATTTTGTGCAACAACTATCAGAGAATCAAGGAAATATTTCCTGTGTCAGCTATACGATGGAAGCTTCTATATAGAAATTATGGATGTATTTTGGAAAAGGTGTTAGAACATCTTTTTGGTCTGTCCTTTTGTGGAAATGTTTTGAGATTCATGCACAGACAAACAGAAACACTATAATAGGGGGTCTCCATCTACAAGCACAGATACGCGATGCTACACAACGTTATGCATCCATGATTACTATTCATTCTATTGTTCATCGCTTGTAGCCAGATCACTGACTTGAGCGTCGGAGTACCTACATTGGGGACTCATCTTTGGCCCAGTTACTGATACTCCTTTTTGTAGGACCGTTGGGCCGGCTAGAAGGGGGGGGTTGAATAGCCCTCAAGAAAAACACAACCCTTTCTCGAACGATTAAGCTAACACTTGAAAAATAGATTAAGCAGAAAATAAAGCATAAAGACAAGACACCATATTTGACTTGGTTATAACCGGGGAGGTTGTTAATCCAAGGAAGATGGTTGCACTAAGAACTCCTTCAGGCGGAGAAGCCTCGTTTACAGTAGTGTAGGCACAGAAAGACAGAAGCTTATCTAAACAGTGGAAGCGCACAAGTGTTGTTTACAATTTCTGAATTGATGAAGAGCTTCTGGACCAAGACTATATTTATAGCCTTGGTCGGGGCGCCTGGAAGGGGTTCCGGGCGCCCTGGGGGGATAAAACTTTATCTCCAACGTTCAGATCTCGTAAATCGTGATCCTAGTCAAAATCAAGGGTCGGGCGCCCAGAAGGGTTCCGGGCGCCTGGAAGGGTTCCGGGCGCCCCGGATAGCTCCGGGCGCCCCGGAGTCCAAAGTCAACAGGTGTTGACTTTTTTGTCCGGGACCTCTTCTCTGGTTCAGTCCCGCCTCGGTCCGGTTCTTCTCCTTCGGATCCGCTCGCTTGAGTGATCTCTGCCATCCGAAAAATGGCTCACCCGAACCCAACTTCCGGTCTTCTCGAGCGGGCTTCCCTCCGGCTTCTCGTCCCTCGGAATCGCCGCGTGTTTCCTTCTCGTCCGCCGGCGTACTCATCCGCAGTCTTCGTCCCTTGGACGCATTGCGTGCCGTCCTTCTCGCTAGCTGCGTCTCTTGCTCCCCGAGCAATCTTCCGCTCCGGCTTTCGTCCCTCGGAACCACCGCACACTTCCTTCTCGTCCGTCGGTGTACTCTTCCGCAGCACCTCGTCCCTCGGACTGTCGTCCTTCTCACTAGCTGCGTCTTCCGCTCGATTACCTGTGCTCCTAAGCTCCTGCACACTTAGACACAAGGTTAGAAACATACAGGAGCTAACTTAACTTGTTGATCATACCAAAACAACCTTGGGGTTCCAACACTTTTGACACACAGGACCGCTCGGATTCATTTTTTCTGGCTAGGAGTCTTCACCCAATCAATATCAGAGTCATCTACCCAGTGTGCTATCTTTCTCGCTTTAAGACAGGATCAGTCTTCTTTTGACTTTTGTCAAGGATTCAGCCAATTTCTAGTCAACTAGACTCTCAGTTGATTATTTAGTCGATTGAATTCAATCGACTGATCAGTTGACTACCAGCTAACTGCCCAATTGATTGAACTCTTAGTTAATTACTCTAGTTGACTCTCAAATAGAAAGCAACAAATTTGCACAAGGCATGCCTTTAATCATATAGTTGACTTACAATAACACAATTTAAGTTACATTTAGTTGAGTCAACTAAAAACAAAACCATTTTGTTTGCAAGTTGAACATCTTGAGTTGACTCCCTAGTCAACTAAACACATCAGTTGATTGGTCTTAACACCAACTGATTGGATTCTTGACTTCAACCTTAAAAAATCTCTTTTCTTCTTGGTTTCCTCACCTAAGTCAAAATCTACCTAAAACACAAAAGCAAGATGTGAGAGTCGCTCATAAACTCTCAAAACTTACAAAGAGTTTACCTATTGTTGCAACTTTATTTTTCCTAAGAGTTCATCTCCTGTTGAGTTCTCAATCCCTCAAATGCATTAAGCCATTGGCTCGTTCCATATGTCATCTTTGCTAGATAACCATTGTAGTCTACCTCTTTAACTATCATTATAGTTCCAACTTAATATTCCTAGTTATGTAGTCCCTTAGATGTTCTATATCACTCTTCGCTAATTACCAAGTCAATCTCCACAAACTTTGAGTGCATTCTGCCAAGTCCCTGCAAATTTCAGTGCACACATGTCATACAAGCAAACCTAACTTAAACCCTTTGTTAGACACATCAAAATACTTTAATCAAACATAACCACTTAAAGCGCATGATTGTACTAACATCCGCTGGGGGCGAGCATATTCACCTTTTACCACCATAATTGCACTAACACCACTTGTGAGAGTCTATAAGTGACATGATTTTGGCTTTGGCATCGAATTGACCAAGGAATAGTTGTTTCAGGGCCATAGACAATGTTTGACCCAAACAAAGATTAACATCCGTCGATTTAATTGTTTGTCCAAGACATTTTGTTTACAAACAAAATTATTTTATTTCAAACTAAATCAACTGATTAAGAATTCAATAGACTAAAGTAAGTTTTAGTCAGTTAAGAATTTGACTAAAAACTTCTTGTAAAGAAAAAGGTTTTCATCTAGGTTTAGTTGATCAAACTTGGAAATAGCCAAATGTGGTTGATTTAGTCGACTAAATAGTCAACCAAGACTCTATCAGACAAACTTAATATTTCTATTTGGAGCAGAGTTGACTAAAAAATCAACTAAAGAGGATTTAGTCGACTAAGTTAATACTTTGACTTTAAAAAAAATACCATTTGAGCAATACTTTATCTACTTGAATCGACTAATCTTGGGATTGACTTTTCAGTCAACTTTATTTATGATTGGCCAGAGTTCTAATCTAGATAGTTGACTGATAGACATTTGAGTCAATTGTCTTGGACATGAGAAGGACTTTAGTTGACTAGAGTCATTGACAGATAACAAGTTTCAATCTATTAATACAATGATTGACTCATTGATATTAATATAGAATATCTAGTGGAACTTATCCTTGCCCATTTAGAGGACTATATAGGGAGAGGCAAGGGGAGCTCGTCTAATAACAATTCTACAACAAAAGTGTTCTTACTGTTGCTATTCCATTGCTCAAATTATATTTATTTTATTATTTTTATTTTTCATTTTGAATGGAAGGTTTTGGCTTCAAAAAAATCATATTTCTTATAAATATATATTTACTATAAAAACTTTTTGTAAGAGGTTTCGTCTCCTTCAGAATGTTCCATGAAGGAGTAAGTATAATAGTTTTAGGAGGGTTGATTCACTTTACAAGTTTATAGGCCGTAGCATAAAAATCTAGGGGGTTCTGAATCATGTTAAAAGAACCTTCTTGCTTTATTTATTACTAGTCTTTTAAATTTCTACTGCTAATTAATTCATATATCTTGCATTTGAGTTCTATGTTTTTTAGATTTCACTAATTCACTGCTCCCTCTAACGTCATATACTTAATCCTATATAAGACTCTCTACTAGCGACATTAATACTTGTGTCCAAAATATGCAAACTCGAGATTCCATTTGCACATGACTCTCACTCGTAGCTCAGTCTTTAAGTTTTCACTAGTTTGCGCAACACTCCATGCATTTGAGACGTTATATATGTCCTTAAAATTGAGATTGGATCTTCTAGTCCGCAATCCCTAATTCTTTTTTAGTCTTTTCCGTAATTTGCATATCGGATCATGGTTGGAATCCGACCAAAATTAACTACGATCTCCCCTGGATTCATCTTGCCACCTATGTTATAATTTTTTGTTGAATCAAACAGCTGAAGGCCGCTGACGGTGAGCAAGCCTCCCCTGATCAACACCATACAATCCGCTCACCGCCGGCGGCCTCCGGCAGACAAAAAACTATAATCTACATGGAAAAATGAATTCAAGGAAGATCACAACTAATTTTAACTGAATTCCGACCTCTATCCAACATGTAAATTAAATTAAATTAAAAAAAAAAAAAAGAAAAAAAAAAAAGAAAAAAAGAAAGAATGATAGACCAGAAGATCTAGACTACCCAAAACCACACTCCTAGACTCCTAGATTCCATACGTGTCCAAAGGTTGCACCTCTAGAACTTTGTTCACTTACCAAAAAGTCTCCTTCAAAACTCCCAATGTCTAAAAGCCACACCTCTAACACTTCATCCGCTTACTTGTGCTTGCCAAAAAGTGACACTTTTAGGGCTTTCCTATTTGCCCAAAGCCTTTACCTTCAGAACTTCTAATCTATCAAATCTCCTAAACCATCCTCCATCAATATCAATCAAACCTTATCAACAATCTATCAAGTCCCTACAAATGAACACATACGTCGAAGCATCTCAATTGAACATGATACTTTAGAACTAACTGCACCAACAATTTCATGGTCAAGATTAAGAAAATTATTACTATCATATAATACAAATATTAATTTTCTTTATTATTAAAGATAAAGTTACGCTTTGCATAAAGAGCATAAAAACTCACGATCCTAAAATAAACTAGTAAAATGTATTATCAGTCTTACCTCTACTACTAACACATCAGTGTGAAATCTATCAGATCCTTTCAATATTAAAGAACTTACAAATATGATTTTACACATCAGTGTGAAATCTATCAGATCCTTTCAATATTAAAGAACTTACAAATATGATTTTAACATATTAAAGACGCAAGAGAAGTCTCAAATCCTCTTATTCAAGACATAGAATTTAAATAATAATAATAATAATTTTATGAAAAGCAAAGACCCCTTCAAAAGAAAATGATGCTCCTCAATTTGCAACAGCAAAGCCACCTAACACTATACGACTAAAAATACATGTAGAACATCACCAACTGCTGTAATGATCATTCCATTCAACTATTAGTAGCTACATACTCAACACTATACAGCTAAAAATACATGTACAGCATCACCAACTGGTTTGTCGTGGTTAAGTTACATTAACAAAATATATAGTGCGAGAAAACTGACACAGGACCCACATCAAATGGTACAAAATTCAGGTGAAAACCTCCTCATCATTTACCTTGTTGGATGAACAACCATTGAGGATGTTGATGGTGATGTGGAAGGCAAGGCTGACCGATTGAATTCCTCCTTATCCTCGCTGAATGCCTTTAACAAGACATCCTGCAACTCCAGAAATCTTCTCCTTTTTTCTTCTGAACTATTGCGCCCAAGACCAGCAGTGAGGTCTGTATGATCTTCATCATCCATGATCTTGTTAATGACATTAGAACACCGAGGGAAAAATTGCTTCCCGAGTTCCACTGAAGGGCAAAATTATCCACTTCAATCACTTAAATCATTAATTATCATCCAACAAGTAGTTTCCGAGCAGAGCAACATTAGAACAGATCAAATAAAATGGAAAGGCAGCCTGCTGCAGATATCACAATTGTGCAGTTTTATAATAATTTTCGAATTTAAGTCTCTTGTTCTGAAATGGCCTACACTCCTAATGATGTGATGTGCAAGGCTCAATTTAGTTTGAAATGTGGCTGAGACTTAACCAATTTGAGCTTGATCTAAAAATAATGTTTTAACAATGCGAACATGATAGAAATCCAATATTTTGCAAGCATAGTATAATGAGATGCATAAATCGAACAAGGACATATAGATTGTAAAATTAAATGAGAAACAAGATGTTTTAAAACTATTAGAAATTTTGGGCCTATTTAAGCATTTAGCGCACATCTTTATATGATTCAAGCTAGTACAAGTTACCTTTTTATATATCAATACGTAGTACAAATTATTTGTAGATGAATATTGAAGAAAATTATTTAAAAAATAATATTATAATATTTTACTGTGAAATTGAAATAGAATGAATCAAATAAGTTACCTCTTAAAGGCTTACTCAATATTCAACTTGATTGCTTGACTATTGAGGCTGCCTCTTGGATAATTTCAATTATCTAAATCCTCTCTACTGTCCTGTCTTTGTTG
The DNA here is from genome assembly GCF_018446385.1 of Zingiber officinale. Lineage (NCBI taxonomy): Eukaryota > Viridiplantae > Streptophyta > Magnoliopsida > Zingiberales > Zingiberaceae > Zingiber > Zingiber officinale. The sequence goes on from NC_055989.1 coordinate 138,816,434, forward strand.
TGTAGTTGTTCTATACCTCCCAGCCCCTTTTAATCTTTGTATTTTGTAACAAGTGCAGAAAATTGCCATGGGCAATTGCCTTGCTCATTGCAAATACTCAAGGCAGATGTAGAATTTTTTATTTATTTTACAAATACTTACAAAAATGAAAATGTTAAGGTAAATGTCCGAATATACTACAAGGATATATAGTATAAAAAAAGAAAATATTAGAAAGAAAGTCAAGGTTATGCCCAGTGAGGGAAACCTCTGAAAAATGCCTTCAAAATAGTATGGATTTGTATTTAAGCGATCAATAAATACCTCAATTACATGACAAATAGGTACATTAATAGAAGAAGAAAGAGATCAAAGAAAACTTAATTAACAACGATAAAATAGAATAAAATTTATTTAAATATATATATGAGAATATAGTATCGACCTCACCTAGTGGGATAAGGCTTAGTTGTTGTTATTGTATATATGAGAATATAGTAAGGGATCAGGTCCCTAAATTGCGTAGGAGGATCCATATAAGCGACCCCACTTAGTGGAATAAAAACTTGATTGTTGTTGCATTTTAAATGAGTTCGAATCACCTCATTATGGGCCAATTAACTTGAAATCCAACATCTTCCACTTGGCACATGACGGTAAAGAATTTTATTGCAATATATCTATGTAATAAAATCTTTACATTTTAATACTAGTAGCCGGATCGTTCAACCTGGCAAGTAATCCTGCACTTGGGAGTTTATTATATACATTTGCTAGGAACAATATAGTAACTTTAACCTACAAGCCAATTAGAAAGGTAAGCTCAATATAACATCTGTAATCTTCCAAAAGGATGTCAAATAATCTTTCTTGTATCCATAATTGAGTCTTAGCTTTCTCAAGCAACAATATTGGCTAGCTAATGAACGCACCGAAAAAAGTTTTTCTTTTCCATTCAAAATTTATAATTCATATTTAGCTGCTTATCTACACATGTTATATGGACTAAATTATCCATGTCATAGTTAACATGCTAATACAGCAAACACCAAAGATAAATATTAAATAATAGTAGGCATCATAACCTCGAAAGGTCTAACACAATGGAGAAGCAAGGATGCATTCTTCTACTACCTTATTGGTCAAATCAACACACTAACTATGAATCATATGTTATAGGTTTATAACTTTCTGTGTCTTATAAAGAACTACACAAATCTTAGTTCAATTTCTTTTCAGTGCCTAACTTGAATTCTAAAAGTGCTCTCTCTTTCAGCAGGTAATTCCTAACAATCATTTGACTTTAATAAATCATTTGGATGTGGGTATCTAAATTAATTGTTAAAATATGTTTATAACCTAATCTTGTATTGTTAATGAGATGACAATTCTAGCCGTCTCTTTCTCTCCTAGTTGTGCAAGTGCTAAAGGCGATTACTTGCATAGCTAAGTTGGTAACCATGAGGTAGAATTGCCACATCAAGCAAGGGTCGAATCCTGGAAAAGCCGTGTGATCATACCCTCCCCCGTGGGAACCAACTAAAGTTTTTGATTTACTCCCTCCCAATGGTGTGGGTAGTCGTGGAGGGGCCGCCAAGGTGATGGATTTCACCTTTTGCCGTAGCTAAAGGCGATTACTTGTGTGAGAAAACCATTCTAAATCCTGTTGATATATTTTTCTAGAGACTCAAATAAGCATATATCACAATTCTAGCAATAATGCCTCTAATGTAGTTGTACTTGGGGGTTCAATGTGTTGCTCTACTATGATATTTGATATTGGAGGTTTTTTGTGTAGGCAATCATTGCTTGATTGTCACATAGATAGTCAATGGTGCAACCCAATCAGTATAAACTTTTAAATTATCCAAAAATATTTAGCAAACAATTTGCAATACAGCTTGAACACACAGTGAATTCAGCTTGCATTATGCGAATGCTATGCAAATATTTCTATTTCTTACTAAACCACTATATAGTGCCTTTGTTGAGTAAGAAAATATAAATTTATGTTGATCAAGGTATTCTCTCCAATCAGCATCTAAATATCTAATTAACCGTAAATCTAACCATTGTGGCAAAAGAGGAAATGTCAGAGACAACGTATCTTGGCAAGTGAAATCCTGAAGGCGAGACCTCCTAGTTCCTTGCAATACAAGGAAGTCCTGAGTCATGGGCTCTTGGTAAGTCTAAGACGAGAGTCTATTTTAAGTTTTAGGTAGACTTGACTTAAGAAAGTGAGAACTCGTCCACAAAGTAGGTTGTAGTCAATATTTCAGCCAACAGAGATTCAATCTACTAATAATTGTGTTGACGAAGCAGTTGGTTGACTCAGGCTAGATTGTTAGCAAATAAATGTTTCTATTCGTGAATAAGTCAACTGTGGTTACAGTAGTTGACTAATGAGAAGGAACAATCAATTGAAGAAAGTTGTTGATCTGACAGATTTGACTGCATTTGTCAAATGGCTCAAATTGTACAGCAGGATAGCCAACCGAATAGATCAGTCGACTCAAATATCCATTGAAAGACAAATAGTTGACTAAATGCAGGTGCAATCAGTCGATTGAGAAAAGTTAACAATCGACTAATCTGTAGGTTGACAACAGCTGGTAGTTGTTGAGAAAAAGAAGCCTATAAGAAGCCATATAAAGGGAGAATTTGGCAATGCTCTTAAGCAATCAAACTAGATAGAAAGCAAGCAACAACAAGTGAAAGCAAGCCAAAGAAGAGTTCCATCTTGCAATCATTTCTTTGTGTTGAAAGTCGTTTTTGTTTCATCTTGTTTCTTTATATCTTCTTGTTCTTTGTAAGCTCAAATTGTAAGAGGTTTCTCTACCTTCGGAGGGTATCCAAGAAGGAAAAAGCATAGAGGAATTCTTAGAGCGACTCATCAACGAGTCATAAGTTGTGGAATAGAAATCAGGAGTTTCAAACCATATAAAAGGCTAAGTGTTAGCATTGCTTTTTAATTACGTTTTGATATTTTGTTGTGCACCAACACAATTGTAGACACGAGCATGTGAAATGCACGATCAACTATCCACCCCTTCCCCACGCCCTCTAGCCTCAATCCAACATAAAGCAGTGTTTATCCCCCATACACATGCTCACTCCATCACACCATTTCACTTGCATCTATTGTCATAAATTTAATTTGTGCATGAAATCAAGGCAAATACATCCTTGCAACTCCTTTATGTAGTGACAAAGGTTGCTCTTCATTACATCTTTATACTAATTTGACGTTTATTCAAATGCATCTATCTATGTGTGTGCGCCATATGGCTATTAAAGCAAGCATACATTTTGAAAGTGTGCCGTTTTAGAGAATGTGTCTCTCCACACAGCAGAATTCGATGTGAAGATCTTTGATATCAAGCATGATAGATGTTGGAAGAATATTTTGAGGTTCTTGCAACTAGTGGATTAATCACCTTCATGGTTTAATTACCTTCACAAACCATGGACAATCAACATTCCTTGTCCAAGATTATTTGTGCATACATGATATGAGCATGTTGTTTCCTTGTGAAGGCTAATAGTGTAGTATTAGAGACCACCACTAAGACTTTTAGCCTATAGACATGAAACCTAAGGCATACACAATCTGATGAGGATTTCTATACTTGCCTGCTCAAACAAGAGTTTTAGTTCTGGAACTAGTGTCTTCCCAGAGAATCATTACTCTCACTAATTTCAAGCTTGACCAAAGGTCCTAAGAAACTTAATTATTGGCCAAGATACAAGTGAGATAACGTCCTATACTAATGCATAGTTTGCTTAATATGTTCGTTCTTTTAACTTGTGCTTTTATTATATTTAAGGTTTAAAATCTTGAGTTGTGTTGTGGAGTTGTGGTCTTTGACTGAAAATATATGGTTTCATACTGTATCATGTTGTATTGGTACAATTTCAATACTTATTGAATTGAACTATTAATGATAACATGACTACTTTTAGTTAGAATGAGTTGTGTTAATAACACAAATAACATCCAATGTGGTCCGCCCGCATTGGCAGGAGCTTCGTGCACCGGTCTTTCCTTTTTTTATGAATCGTGTTAATAGACTATTTCATTGTAATTTAATAGTAATTTACTTAATAATTAATTAGATTTCTAATTGATGTTGATTAATTTGATCACCTCAATCCTCAAAGTTAAAAAATGCTTTCAACCACTTAAGTTATTTTTAGCTTTGGTATGCTTCTTCAGTTCAATTAAAATGTTGGAATGAGCAATAAGTAAATGAGTCCTTCCATCATCCTCTAAATTGAGTCACGTTTTTCTTTCATATTCTACAACATCGAGGTCATTTCACATTTGAAAGCCCTAGATTACATAGTCACATAAAAAATAAATCTGATGGAGCATGTCTTTTTGCGTCTCTTGTAAATAAATCTTTTAGTCTCACATGGGCACTGAAACTTGTTCCTTTCCTTCTCTTATAAATAGGTTTTATTTAGTCTTCCCTTTTACATATATCTAAATTTTGATTACTCGATTATCTAATAAGAATTCATGGAATAATAATTATTTCTACATATGCATATATATTATATATAATATAATAGAAAGGCGAAAAGCATTAACCAAAGCTCGAATATAGTCCAATGGATGCCTATAAACATCTAACTCCCTTCAGATGGGGTGATAGGGTGCTCTCAAACCAACACAGCCTTTCAAGTAAAGCCATATATTTCTATAAAAAACATTTAAAGTTTCAAATCAAATTAATAAAAACATTACAAAGCTTTTGTATGTTGCTTTGAGATTTAGTTCCAAGTGTTCTAATATTTGTCAACCAGTGCAAACTTTGACAAATCTGCAAGAATATGCAATGTAGTCCAGGGATACAGTTGAAAGAAGTCGTATTGCATCAATAGCAAGAATTTTCTATCCTTAATATAAATTTCCTAGAATTACCTAGTTTATAGATAAATTTTACGCAATAATTTAGAATTCATCTCTTATTCCAGTAGTTGTGGTCTTAAATAAGATTTTACATATTGCAGCTAGAATTTTTTTTCTACAAAATTAAGCACCAAAAATGTGAGAACAAAAGAAATATTGTTGAAGAGTTACCTGTTCGGGAAAGTGCTCTAATACGTCTTAGGAGCTCGTCTTTCATTTCAACTGGTGCTTCATCTAGTTCCATTGCAGTAATTGGATTCCCATTAGACTGTTCGGTATCCAACCCTAAGGTGAATTCCAATGTGCCATCAACTTGAGCAATATCCATGGCAACTCTTGCTTCCATAGGGAATAATAGTCTAGCCAGAGCAACTGCACATAATGAAATGAAATGAACATTAATAAGATTTCCATACTCTTTTGTGGTTTTAAGTCCATGAGTTCAATCTTGTGCAGTAGTAACGATGCACGCCATCATTTCAGCATAATACTAATGTGTTTGTGGTTCTAAGGTCACAAGTAGTATTGTGGAGTATGTAGTAATTATTCTGTGATCATTTCAGCATAAATAGAATATTTATATAATTATATAACTCACTGTACTTATACTTCAGGGTTTCTTCAAATTCTTTAAAAATGAAATCGTTTGGACAAGGTTTTCTCCAGCTTTTTATTAATGGGCCATCAGCATGTTAGAAATGGGAACAATCCAGGAGCTATTGGAAATGATGGAATCTGGCTTGTTCCAACATCAATGTTTCTCCCGATTTATGTTCGATGAAAGTTTTAAAACAAAACTAAACCAAGTAGAACAGACTTAGTGAACAGGATAAATACATCTTTTAAAATAGCAAGCACGATTTTGTATGATAGCTCTAAGCCTCCAACTCTATGAACCAGGTAGAACAAGCCAACTGCATATGAAACATCAATAAATAGTTTGTTGTCAAGGTTAGATAGAATATCACTACCACAGCCTTAATGGAAATTCTGACAAACCAACAGACTACCATTACAATCCTTATGACTGTGTGATTAATTCTTCTTAGCCCCGAATGGTCTCATCCATATACGAGGTGTTCACTAGGATTAGACTGTAACTGTCCTCACTGATGTTTGCGTAATTAATGTTTCTTAGCTCCAACTAATTTCATATAAATAAAAGTGAAAAAAAATTTTGGTTAATTTATCTGTAATCTACAATTTATTCGTCACAACTAGATCAATATGGAAAAATAGAACTATTGAATTAGGATAGAAGCAAGCATAGAATCAGAAATAGTATCACCTCGATTTTCAAGGTACAATAATTTTCCTCGCAAATCATCACCAGCAATTGCAAGAGAAACTGAAGCTTCTCCCAATTGTGGGTCTCTTCTTTCAGCTTGCTCTAATATCTCAATACACAAGCGACTCTTGGGAGATGCTTCTCCTTCTTCAGTTGATCTGAGATACTCCACAGACTTGGTAAGTCGTTTTGCAATCTGAATTGCTTTCCTTCCGTCTGATGTAAGATCAGAGGGTCTAGCTCCCTTTGTTAGAAGAGACACAATTATCTTAGGTTCCTTGCGCATTGCAGCAATGTGGAGTACAGTATAACCTCTTTGGTCTCTATGATTAACGTCTGCAAGTGCAAGATCTAAGAGTTCAGTTGTAATTTTTGGATCGCAAAATGCTACTGCATAATGCAATGCACATGCATTATCTAGAGTGGTGTTCCCTTCTCCTAATAGCATTCTAACTAATTCAAGATCGTCAATCTCAAGAGCTTTATGTATTCTCCTCACATGCTTGTCAGGGAAGCCACTGCTTTCAGGTTCTACTAATCCCAATTTCAAGCGTGAATCCATAATTTGCTCTGCGAGATCAGGAGGCACTGTCTTCTCAAGGGTAACAATATCCAAATCTGACTTTATTATGATGTCTATGCACTTGTTGACCAAACTGACACATAAGTTCTCACATAATTTTGCCACAACTAGAACCATTGGTATATCATCTATAGCCACCTTCTCGAGAATATCAAGGAGGTGTCTCTGCAATCAAAGTAACTACTTTTGCATCACTTCAAGAAAATAACATCACAAAAAATATCCACGAATGGGAATTTTTTAAACAAGTGCAAGGATAACATGTGGAGATAGCAGTCTAAAATAATGGTAGCTAACAACTAAAGAGACGGACTCAACCATGCTTCAAAGTTATAGAATTATCTATGTATCAATAAAAACAAATCAGAAAATTTACATAATACCATTATTATCATCATTGAGCCAAACCATGTTTTTGGTTGAAGTACTACGTGAAGTGACCTACGCTTTAAACTCAACTATTTAAAGTCAACTACGTGGATCGTTCATTGAGCTCTATGAGTATATATATATTATTAGGATCCAAATCAACTAAATTATTGTTGGATAATCTTTGGTTTAAGATTGTTGCCGAAGATAAATGAGAAATTGCTGAATTTAAAATTACTGAATTTAAAATTAAACTTATCTATTTTACCGAGATGGGCTTGACGTGCTGAACTCCAAGTTGGGAAGGCCGAGCCGGGAGCCCCGAGTTACTGAGTTGTCAGCGAAGGCCGAATTGGTTGGCCAGGCTGAGCTGTCAAAGAAGGTCGAGCTGGTAGGGAAGGCCAAGCTACCCGAGGCTGAGCAGCCTAGTCGTCTAAGTGCCTGTGGCCGAGTAGCCAAGCTACCAAGTGGTCAAATTTCCAAGTAGGCCAAGTGGCTAAGCTGCCAAGTGGCCGAGCTGCATCGAAGTGTCAATTGGCCGAGTTGGCGTGTAAGGAGGCCACATAAGAAGCTACCGAGCCGGGAGGTTGGGCAGGGAACTACCAAACTGGAAGTTGGACAGGGAGCTGCGAAGCCGGACCGAGTAGGGAGCTACAAAGTCGGAGGTCAGGTAGGGAGCTATCAAACTGAAGAGTCGGGAGGCTAGGTAGGGAGCTGTCGAATTGTCGAGCTAGGAGGTCGAATAGGGAGTTGTAGAACTGTTGAGTCGAGAAGCAGGTTTTGGAGCCGCCAAACGGGAGACCAAACAAAGAGCCATCGAACGAGAGGTCAGGCAAGGAAGCTGAGCAGGGAAGCCAAGTGAGGAGGCCCCCGAGCAAGGATTTAGGGTTGTCGAGCAAGGAGAAGGGCCGCCAGGAAGCAGGGTTGTCAGGTTAGGAGGCAAGGCTACCAAGAGGGGAGGTGTGTTAACTGTGTTAGACACAGTTTCTTTAAAACAGAATCATTCCCTCTCTGGTAGTTCTTAGAAGTTCGCACAGACATATGTTTCCCAATATACAATGACTCAACCATGTTAGCTGTCAAGCAAGGCTACTCGATAGGGAGGTGGAGAACATGGGGGAAGGATCGATAGGGAGGTGGAGAACATGGGGGGAAGGACTTGGATGGATTCTTCTCTATTCTCTTTCCATGCCTTCTGCCCAAGGTAGGAGCCTCCCTTTATAAGTTTGAAACCTTAGCAACATTAAATTTGCCTTTTAATGGTCGAATAACAGTCATTTATTGTCTCTGCCCGGCTGGCTTGAAATGCCATCAGCTAGCTAATAATTAATGGTCAGGCGGCTACAGGTCATTAATGTGTCTGTACACACTTGAGGCTGGCAAGAAAAATAGTCCAGGTTGCACTCGCACACAAGTCAACTAGATTTAGTGCAATTCGGGCCCTAGATTTGCACCCCCTGTAGTCGCGCGCATGACAAAGCGCCTCTCATCCATACATATTCACAACATCTAACGTTGTGATTCAATATAAACTCAACCTTAATGCCATGAAACTCTTAATATGGGACTAAACTCTCATTCATATTGGAATCTTTTTTCCATTTACTTTTCCAACAGTTTTATCTATATGTATAGATAGATTATAATATATAAAACTAAATTTTTGTTTGTTCTCCCTCTTCCCTTTACAACTTACACTCTAATCCATTCAACTCTTCCGATCAAAGAATTTATTGATAGCCTTTGAACATGTTCATATCATCTCCATATATTTTCTCATGCTTTATCATCTATTTGAGCTATATCTAATTATGAATACTCCATTTTGATTTGAAATCTCATAATAACCAAGTTTCTCATCTTAGATAAAGAAACAAAGCCTAATAACAAGGAAGATACAACAATTGTTTTTCACCATCTAAGAAGGTAAATAGGTAAGAGTCATGCAAAATGAAGGAGATCCTACAGGGTATTGTGAGGTGATTCCACTTATTTGTAAGATCATGCAACTTAGAGTTCTTTATTACTTTTATTTTTTGGCAAAAGATTAGCTTCAATGGCCCCTGATAGACCTACATTAACATGGGTCTCCAACCTCTAAGCTATACATTTGGTCTATTAAGCTATAAACTCTAGTGATTGTGGAGAAATTTTAAATGTTCTGAGCAATTACATAACTACTTATAAATTCTGTAATACAAAAAAATGGTAAAATATATTCCTTGGTGTGAAATAAAAAATGGGTAGAAGAAGGTGGAAATTGGAGATGCATGAGGATCTATGATGATCGAAGAGCTAGGGGGGAAAACAAGGTATGATTTTTTTTTTTTTTCTAACAAAGGTCAAAATAAACAAGTTAAATGCAAGGAAATTAGTAAAGATATAAACACGGGAAATGAAAATGCAAACTCTAGAGATTTAATGTGATTTAAAACTTGAGTTCCTGCTCCACGTCCTATGGCCGGTGTGCACTTCAACCCTTATTTGACTAGAAATGTGTTAGGACCATTAGGTATGTGGATGAGATGATGGGATGATTGGGGGTGGGGTGGGAGTCATCTGATACCTCCAAATGTAATTTCTGACTTCTCTTGTTCTCCATAATCACTAGAACATGGTGTTATGTGGTTTGACAATCCCTTGGACTCCTATTCCACAATCTATGATCCGTTGAAAAGCCGCCAATTTTCTCCTTCTCGGTCAACTATCGGAAGTGGAAAAACCTCTTACAAGTATAAGATTACAATTGAAGATTACAAAAAACACAAGGAAGAAGATTTATAATAGGGTTTGGCCAACATTATTTTGCCCTCCACCGAGCTCCCGTTTTATAGTATCAATCAATTGCATCGATCAATCGACTAGTATGCAATAACTGTTGAGAATCTGACTGTTGGCGAGTAGCAATGGCTCTTTCTTGCTTTTCAACATCAGTCAATTGGAATCATAGCATCAATCGACCAATGTGCCATCAGTCGATTGCCCAATCAATTGCTCTCTTGAACTGAACATTCTATTTGTTGGCTTCTCGACCTAAGTCGACAATCCAATTGACTTGACCATCAGTCGACCACATTGACTAATTAAAACTAGAAGCCTCGAAACATTAGGGTTTTGGGTTTCTCTATTCCACCAGTCGACTAATTTTCCATTCCAGTCAACTGGACTCACAACTATAATCATCCTAATGATTGAATCCACCTAAGCTGCGTTCTACCCTTGCCCTATACATACAAGTCACTCAACTATCACAGCTCACAACCGGAGTCTTACCACCGCAACTTGCCTTGCCCATTGGTCATCTCCTATCAAGTTATTTAGTCCCTCGAATGCACACAAGCCCTCAATTTTTCCACATGTCATCCTTCAGGTCTTCAATCATGTAGTGTTGGTGCAGTTGTGCCCCAATCCAACGCAACCTTGCTTTGATGTTTAGGCAAAGGGTTTAATTTAGGCCTTACATTGTATTTTGACATGTGTCTTTGAATTTGTAGGAACTTGCGGGAACAAGATATCAAGTGATGATTAAATGATGACTTAGCGTGATCAAGGTGGCATGCAATGGCTTGGAGGTCTATAGAGATCAAAGACAAATGATATGAGACATTTGAGGGACCGTAGGCTGAAAAGCACAACTCTGGAGCAATGATTTAGGGTAGCCAAGTTGGAAACTCAATGGCTCAAGGTGAAGAAGATTACATGAGGCAAATTGAGGGATCACAAGACAAGGAGCAATGAGGATGACAGTTTATGGAGGTTGACTATGTAGGTGAAGACGTGAAGAATAGTATGTGGAGGATGCAAGGGTTCATGTACATCTAAGGGACAGACTAATCTAACAGGAGGGAAATGGTTATGGGAAAAAGTAAAGTTGCGAATGAACTTTGGTGTGAGTTGAGTGTTAAGTGACTTATATGTATAGAATGAGAGTAGAAATCAACGTAGACAATCTCGAGCTTAGATTTGGTCATACTTAGGGTTCCCAATCGACAATGGACAATAGTCGATTGGGGGAATGGGGAAACCAACACCCTAAAGATTCAAGGTTTAGGGTTTAACCAATCGATTGATAAAGCAGTCAACTGTCTAATGTCGAGGAGACAATGAACAGAAATTCTATTCAGTTGACCAATAGAGTGAGCAATTGACTGACACATCAATCAACTTATGGTAAGTTACTAGTTGACTAATGCTTAGATGGAAAGTAGAAAACAGTTGCAACAATTGTCATATCGTGATGGAGTAGTCGATTGATGTTGGACAATGAACAAGTGAGGGATGAAGGATTGAAGGCTATTTAAAGAGGGTACAGTGAAGATTTTGAAGCTGGAGAAATAAGATTGGTTAGATCTTATTAGTGCTTCTGCCTTGTACTCTAAACCTATCTTGTAATCCTTGTTCTTATAAGAGGTTTCTACACCTCAAGTAGTTGACCGAGAATGAGAAAGATGATCATAGATCGTTGGGTATGAGTTCGAGGGACTATCAAACCATGTAAACACATTGTGTTAGTGATTGTAGTAAGCTTGCTTGTATTTATTTTATTTTTGTTGTGCTAATCGTATTTGACAGTGCTAGTTTAATAACAACAGTATTAGAATCATACTTGTAGGTTTAAATCGCTATTCACCCACCTCTAACACATCATCACGGTCTTAACACATAGTACGTCTCTATTGGTTTTTTCCTTACTGCCTCAATGCTCCTCGTCCAATGGTCCCTCGGAAGCTTCATGTCATTCGTCTTCGATCTTTACACACCTCGAGTCATTGAACTACTAACTTGGCAGCATCAAGTCATCGCTCTAAAGTTGCTCTAACACCATCCCAATGCTCACATCCTGCGGTCCCTCAGATGTCTCATGCTATCTTTTTCCAATCTCTACATACCTCCAAGCACTAAGCGTGCCACCTTAGTCACACTAAGTCATCAACATATACAACTCGGTCTCATCAAGCCACAAACTCTCCAAGTTCCATGTGTGTTCCTGCAAGTCCCTATACACTTAAATACACATATCAAATCACAAAACAAAGTCTAAATTAAATCCTTTACCCAAAGCTTAAAATCCAAAGTCACATCGGACCTCTCATGGCAGGCACGATCCCTCGGATGTTTCATGTCATTCGTCTTCAATCTTTACACACCTCAAGCCATTGAACTACTAACTTGGCAGCATCAAGTCATCGCTCTAAAGTTGCTCTAACACCATCCCAGTGCCCACATCCTGTTGTCCCTCAGATGTCTCATGCTTTCCTTTTCCAATCTCTACAGACCTCCAAGCACTAAGTGTGCCACCTTAGTCACACTAAGTCATCATCATATACAATTCGGTCTCATCAAGACACAAGCTCTCCAAGTTCCATATGTGTTACTGCAAGTCCCTACACACTTAAATACATATCAAATCACAAAACAAAGTCTAACTTTAAACCCTTTACCAAGATTAAAACCCAAAGTCACCTCGGGCGTCTCAAGGCACAATTGCACCAATAAAATGTTCTTAGTTTTTGTTGCCAATGGGTTAACTATGGAAGCAATAGCTCAACTACAAATTATAAACACATTAGCCTAGCTACAAACAAGTGAAGCAAAATGAAGTTTTCTTTGTTGTGTGTAACAACAAATTTAAAGATGTGAAACTCTTTGAGATGTGCTAATGTACATTGAAAGTGCTAACACCTCTCTTTTAGTTTTTAATTATATAGAACCTTACGCAGCGTCATTCCATATTTGTTGGTCTATTGGTGGTAATATTCCTTGATTTTTTTCTTTGGATCCTTTCATTCATGTTTCAAGTTTATTAAGATAACTTTGAACCCCATGAACACTGTTTATTAACAGTAAGCATATCTGAATCAAATTAAAAATTGCTATTATGACTAGAATAACTTCAGAAACAGCACATTTCATTAAACTAGCCTGATGATAGCACAATCATATTGAAAACACCAGCATATCTGATAGGAATGAAAAATCTAAAACCTACTTGTAGGTAATCTGGATGGAATCACTATTATCATCCAAGACTATTTTTTCGGAAAAAAAGAGCGATATTCTGTATCGTGATCTTGTATACAAATCAAGTTAACTAACATTCTAAAGCTGGTGCGACATTCATATGGAAAGAAACATTAGTGAAGGGATTATGAGATACCTTAGAAACTAGTTGGCTACAAAAAAGGAATATATATATATATATATAAAAGTTATGCTACTTTGTAGGATAACAATAGTTAACAATGATTTGGTAGAAAATCATGCTTGGAAGTTGTAATCTATGGCTTAATACGCAGAAAAGCCGCTAGAAATGTGAGAAAGAAGAGCAATGGAGTGACAACAGGGAGATCTGAGTAGTTTATCAGGCATCAGCTTGCCTGAAAGAGGCTAACGAGCTCGGAGATTTGGAAGACGAAGGAAGCATAGAGCATCTCCATGACGAAATCAACAGCTGTCCGGCAAGCCTCGTGTTGGCACTCCTCGTCGACGCACATCCAGACCTCCTTGGGAAGCGGCGAAAGCTTCCCAGTGTAGAAGTACCCAAGCACCACCACCAGGGCGTCGTAGCCGACATCCACTTCCTTGACCAGCTCCTTCAACTCGAATGTCACCAGGTGTGGCGCCGACGGCTCCCTGCGTCGCCGAGCTAACTCCTCCTTAAAGAAGGGGCTCCGAGAGGAAAGCACGCACTGGTGAACCCGGAGCTCGCAGGGTAGCGCGCCGCCGCCTCCGTCGCTGCGGGGTCCGACGACGATGCGAGCGTCGGCGAGGAAGTCGAAGTCAGGCGACTGGAAGGCGGATCCCAGATTGTCCGAGAGGCGGCGAAGGGCATCGACCTCCGCGGCGGGAGCGGCGTAGTCGAGCGAAGCCCCGGCGTGAATGGGAAAGTGGACGCTGCTGCTGTTGTCGGAGTCGGAGAAGGCAGAGAAGGCGGTGGCGGCCGTGAGATAGCTGTAATCCATACGCCGTCGCTTTGCGTTGACCGGTATAAACCCTCAGAACAGAACGGAACGGAACGGGACGTTGAAAAAGAAAGCCGCGAGGAAGAGTGTGAAAGGGGAGAAGGTCAAAAGTAGACAAAGGAAGATACTCTATCAAACATACTTATTTATACTAAAGTTCTACTTAATAAATAACACTTGCCTACAAGAAAATAGATTTTTCAATTGTTATGACATTTTAGTGAGTCATTTCTATTATATTTGTGTTTTTTTATACGGAAAAACCTCTTATAAGAAAATAGACAAGAAAATTTAAAGTTATAAATTTTTAATTTTTTACTAGTGGTACAATGATTTTTTTTTTTAATCTCATAAGTAAGATTTTAAAAGAATTAAATGTTCATAAGCAAACTTTGTATTCGGCTTATGAACACTTATTTATTTAGATAAATTTTCAATGGGTGTATGTCTTCGAAAAAATCATCTTGTTTCCTAACTATTTAATAGTCCTCATAATTTACCTCCTTTTATATAACCTAGAGATGAACAGTGAGAGATATCTAGGATGAGCATAATCAATTTTTACTATAATTGTGAGCACTTATTTATATATTTGTTTAATATATAAGATCAATTAAATAAATAAGTTTAAATAACTTATTAAATCAAATAAATAAATTTGAATACATATGTGTTCAATTTGTTGATATTTTTAAATAATATTTATGAACAATATCCATGAATAAAGTTTGTGAGCCTTATTTATCAACAAAGTTTTTATCAAATTTATCAATAGTCAAAAAAAGATCTTAAAATAAACAAACAAACTTGTAATATTAAACTCATTAACCAACCAAACAATTTTTAAAATATAAAAATTTTAAACAATAACAAAATTTGAATTGAGATCTTAATAACATCGAATCAAACTCAAACTAAGATTGAACTAAGTTCAAGCTTATCAAAATGGAACTAAGACAAGTTTGAACAATTATTTTAATGGCTTAACTTTGTTAGAACTGGTGCAAGCTAAATAGGGTGAATACCTCTTTTCGCGTCAATAGATTGTGCAGTAGAAATTTGAAGCAAATCGACACACCATAAGCACAACGCAAACACGATTAGTTTATTTGGTTCACAACCTCCCAAAGTTACTACATCCAAGGCCTATTTTTAACGAACTACTGCAACTAACTTCAGCATCTCGGATACCTTCCAAAGCCACAGAAGTCTCTTACAACTTATTTTAAAAACAATACAATAAGAAACCAAAAATACAAATACAAATTAAAGTAAAACTAATGAAAACTTGCTTTGGATACTTTCTTGTTGCTTTGGATTATCTTTTAAAGATAAGAAATGCAACAACACTTCATCTTTAAACCCTCAAGAATCGACAGCTTCAAGCTTCCACGAAACTCTCTTTTATAATGTTGTTGTTAGACTAATTTTCATCTATCAATCGACTGCTAGCTTCCATCAATCAGCTGTCCTGTCGAATCCGACCATTGCACTTACAGAATGACTCTTTCCAACTCTAGTTAACTATCATCAGTCGACTTTTAAACCTTATCAATCGATTAATAGGTAACCAGGTGAGTTTGCAGTCAATTTTTGAACCTTCTATTCACTACTACAGTTGCATTAGTTGATTGCTAAAACTTATAAGGATAGGCAACCAGTCAAATATTCATTTGATTTATAAACCTTCTGTTCACTACTATAGTATCATCAGTCGATTGCTCAAACTCATCAATCGACTAATAGGCAACTAGTCGAGTTCTAAACTTTTTGTTCATTGCTATAGTGCCAACAATCAATTGATCAAATCATCAATCGACAGGTACTATAACAAAATATTGTAGCAGAAACTCTAAACCATGATAATGTACCAACCCTAGTTATTATAGGAAACCTAAAAACTCCTCCAAATCCAATTTCGGATTTAGAGTCTATCGGTCAATCAATATACTAATAAATAGAACTATATCGTCGCAATAAAGTATCAAATAATTCCTAAAACCCCCTCTAAACTAATGTAGTAGGGAAGAAGATTGAGGTTCTCATAAAGACTACAATGGAGTTGGTTAATCCTATATTAGGATTTTTTTTTTTTTTTTCCATTTTTATGGGGGTTTTCAAGAGTGAAACAATTAATAACAAAACAAAAGAACTAAGAACATTCACTTAATGAAAATTCAAACAACTATTCTACAAATGTAAATTGATCCTAGAATTGAGGAAACAAGCAATCTAACCTAATTGGAATTACTGTTCTAAAGGAAACAACCAAGATTAACAATTGTCAACTACATTAACTAGGTAATCAAGACTACAAATAAAATCGGCAAAAACATTAACAGGGAAATTTAAATCAATTCATGATTCAAGGAAATTAGAACTACAATCAATCATGAAATAATGCTAGACCAAGTGTTATTCACAATCAAAACTAGGGCAAACCCAAGTTCATTAGATCGAAAACAGAGAAAAGGACTTAGCGAAGATGATCGGCAGCACTTTGGATGGGTTGGAGCTGATGAAGAATTGAGTGAAAGGTAGATGGAATCTAGATTTCTAGAAGAGTAGGGAATCCCCTTTCCTTTTTTAGAACTTTGACAATTGGTGACAGTGAACAACAATGGACTGAAGGAAGTTGGCGGAGAAATACGGCTGATGGAGGATGTCGGTGGTGACGATGTCATGGGTGAGGATGTCGGGAGCCTAAGGACTAAGTAGAGATGGCAACCCCTCTTGTCTCCTCATGTTCATAACTCTGGTGGAAGGAAGAAATCGTAGGTGGAAGATTCTCGATCTCCTCTCTTCAGCGCGCGTGTGATCCACTCCTTAGATCCATTGTAGCTCCTCTTTCAAAAACTCAAATCTAGATTAATGGTTGACAACATTCCAAATCTTATCCAAGGGATGAGAATGCTTCAGATCTAATCCAAAGGCTGAAATTTCCATAAGTGGTCATTATCTCCTCTCCCTTGGATATGGCTCAAATCTTGATAGACGATTCAAATTGCACCAAAGCTTAGATTAATGGTCCAGATTCTGGATCGGCCTCCTTACTTAACCTTGGCTTTAAGCTCAGTTGGTTTGGTTTGACTTGAATTTGTGGCTCACCTTGAGCTCCTACAAAACTAATTCCGCATTTTAGGTATAATATTGCCAATACAAGAGAGTTTTGATTGATTGACCAACAAATGAATCCACTCGTAAAACATTTAATAAACACAGTTTAGAATATATGCATGGATTAAGAACACGAATATAAGGCTAAAATCTTATGTCAAAATGTCAGTTATCATATACCTTATCAATCAATTAATACGCATGTTGCAATCTTACAAGTATAAATTCTCATCTTGCCTAGTTTCCCTCAACTTACTAGGATTTCTTTTTATCTGGCATCATATCAACTTTAACCTATTAGCACTTCTCGTTGTCTCATATCTGATCAATCTTGACGTACTAGGACTTCATCGTTCTCACATAATATCCGATCTTTCATGATCTATTATGACTTTCCATACTTGTCAAGCATCCCGTCTTCCACAACCTGTTAGGGCTTTCATCTACATGTCAAGCGTTTGATTTTCTATAATCCACTTGGACTTTATCTATTATACACTAAGTGTCGAGTCAATCTTGATCGACTCAGACTTTGTTCTCATGTCAACTATCTATTGAACTCCCGGCCACCAAGTGTTTGTCAACCATGACTCACTTAGACTTCTCGTCTCATGTCAACTCCTTATTGGACTTCCGACGGCTAATTTCAGAATAATTGTGATCCACTTAGATTTTTCTTTTGCCAATAATATATTTATTAATTGTCAAGTATTTGATCAACCGTGACATACTTAACATCTCACTAAACGAACTAACATATTGATCAAATATTGAAGCTCAACTCGAGTCAGTTCAAGCTTAATCAACCTGGACAACCTTGACTAGAGGTCAATTGCACCAACTCAGTTATTTTATCAAATAAGCTTACACAACACAAAGTTTGGATTAATTGACTCGTTTACAACCTTACTTATAAGAAATTTTAAAGGTGATAATTTCATTATTGATTTTTCATGTATGCCAAAGGGGAGCAATTAAGTTAAAATTCTTAAATTTCACTCTTAAGTGACTTAAGAAAAAGGGAAATGACCTAAGAATGGAAGGAAATGGAAAATTAAAACTTTAATGACTTGAAATTTCATGACTCAAATATTGAGTTTTTATTATTTTAACTTAAATATATTGTCAGACATTAAAAAATAATTCAGTTTGATTAATTGATTAATTTTTGGAGAGACTAAGATATTGAAGAGATTGTTGGTGCAATTACACATAACTGGTTGAGTTCAACCAAGTGATTTTGATAATTACGTAAAGGTTTATGTTAGGTGTATATTGTGATTATTGATATAGTTTAATTTGTCAAATGTGCAAGTGCAAGTTATTTGACAAACTTATTGTAGGTGCAATGGATAAAATCCTAACAACTAGACATAAGATCGTGATGCACTAGAGGGGGTGAATAGCGCTTGGTCGATATTCCTTTTCTATAACATTAGTACGCAATGGAATAAAAAAGAAATAAAAATAAGTGCTCAAATAAGAGACACATGATTTATGTGATTCGGCAACCCCTCACAGTTCCTACTCCATGACTTGTACCTCGATTGCGAGCCACTAATATTTCTCATTTCCAGAAACCTTTCGGAGGTGAAGAAACCTTTTACAAATTATAAGTACAATACAAACAAACAAGTAAAAAGAATACTGATAATAAAAAGATTAAAACAAGACAATGTTACTAAGATCTTGATCTCGTCTAGAAGCCTTGAATGCAACTACCCTCTTCTTGGAACCTCTTGGATCTCACGAGCTGCAAGGGTTTCGAGAGCTTTGAGAGAATTGAGTGTATTGTACTTTGCAGGGCCGTCTCAAGATTCCTTGAGGCCCTAGGCGAAAAAAATAAAAAACAAAATTTTTTAATATATTTTTAATTTTTTTTAATATTTTTCATTTAGATTTGGGACCGAAAATAATAATTTAAAAAAAAAATATTTTTAAAATTAGTTATTAAAAAGAATTAAATATTATTTTTTTAAAAAACTAATTTTTGATATAAAATTTAGTTTTTGACGGATATTTTGATAATAATTTTATTTTTTATTAATAAAATTATTAAATTATTTAATCTTTTTAGTTAGAATGTCAAATAGACTTTATTAATTTTAATTTTAAAAAATTTATTTTTGCTAATGCATTTTACTTTGTATTTTATGATAAAAAAGCTCTAATTCTCTCCGAGTATCATCGGTGAGGAAGGAGAAACATGTAAAATCGCTGATAAAAAAAGAAAAGGGTACAATACACTGACGAGAGAACTATTAGGATTTTTAAGAAATATTGAGGAGAAAAGAATTCATTAGGTTTTATAAGAATAATATTACTAATTACAAAATAAAATGGGAGTCAGAGTAATAATAAAAAAAGAAAGAAATATGTCAATTTAAAAATGAATTATATTTAAGACAGAATAAAATCTCATATAAAATTATGATAGGCAATTAATGAGGAAATAAAGATAACTACAAGTTATAAATATGAAGTGGAATCGATAATGAATTAATTGACAAGGTGTCATTAATGAATTAGCAAGACATTTATAATTAATTAATATTAATGATACTAATTTAATTTTTTCAATATCTTTAATTAATTAATCAATGGGCCCTAATAAAATTGGGGCCCTAGGCATAGGCCTTAATGGCCTATGCCTTGAGCCGGACCTGGTACTTTGAACATGAACTTCTGGCCTCCTTTTATAGCCATCTCTCGAGTTGCTAACGTGACACCTATCTGAACGCTTGGACTCTGCTGACTTATTAACTCCATGAACAAGTCACTCTTCATTCGATCTGGCTGATGTGGAATCTCTCTGATGACTTGGACCAACTCAGGTAACTTGGAAGCCTAGACAATCCGGATCTCTAACCGACTCACTAGATTTGTGCTTTAGGTCACCCAGACATCTTCCAGTCGCTCGGACGTTCAGGTGGCTTAGATCTATTTCGATCGCCCGAACTTTTTGAGTATTAATTGTTAACACCAACTTCCTGTAACATAGAGTTAGTCTAAAAATATATATTATAGTCATATATTTTGTATCTAATCTACCTGATCTAGTAAGTCTACCAGTGTTTAGTCTACTCGATCTATCGACACTTATTACTTGCTTAATTAGAGTTCACTCCTCTAATATTTTTCCTTTGTTTGAAGTTCACACATATAAGACTTTTCTCTACCAAGAGTTCACTCCTCTAGGTTTCCAACTTTGCCTAACATTTGATTCCTTACACTCTGCTAAGACTTTCCACTTGCCAAACATTTGCTAACTTTTAACTTACTTGAACTTTCACCAACTATTAAGTATCCGATCATCTTTGATATGCTTGGACTTTTATCAATTTCCTAACTCTCGGTCAACCTTGATCATACTCACACATTTAGATATATTATCAATCATCAAAAATCCTAAACTAAAGATCTATTGCACCCCTTCAGTGCATTGGAGGCACCTCAAGTTGGGGTGCGCACGAGTTATATATATATATATATATATAGACTACTGATCTCCTACGCGACGCGCACAGTGTGCGACTGTGCTCGTCGCGCAGGAGATCCTTTGTTTTTTTTTTTTTTAATATTTTAAATTTAAAAAATCAATTAAAAAAATCAACATTTCCTTATATAAATTCTTAATGCATTAATATATCCCTTTAACATATTACAATACTCAATAAATATTTAAATTAATTTTATTTTAATTTTTTTTTAAAACCAAACACTATAATTTAATTGGGTAGTCTGAACCCCAAAGGTAAAATCTAAAAAAAAAATAGCTTTAATACTATAACCCAAAGTCTGAACCCTAGAAATAAAATTTTTAAAAAATATTTTTTTAATTCAAAAATTAAAAATAAAATAAAATATAATCACTGATATCCTGCGCGCGCGCACAGTCGCGCACTGTGCGGGTGCGCAGGATATCAAATATATATATATATATATATATATATATATATATAAAACTCGTGTGCACCCTGACTTGAGGCGCCTCCAATGCATTGAAGGTGTCTTCGTCAATTTTTTTATTCCAGGCGCCTTAATTCATTTTTTTTTAAATTTTTTAACGTTTCCTAAATCTTAAACCCTAAATACATATATTATATCATGTGAGTGTCTATTTTTTTTAGTTTAATATTATTTTTAGCTTGAATACTATAACTCAACCCTTAAATCCTAAAAGTAAAATCTAATTGGCCTAACCTCAGAGCTAAAAAAATAAAAAATATTATTAGGTACCCTAAATATATACCCCGTGAGCACTTGAAAACATCCTAGGCTAAATAGGATGTAATGCTATGAGAAAATGTTTCCAAAGAGGTAATGGTATCAATTTGGATTATGTCGAAAAACTTAGAACCAAAAAATGAGAAAACAAAAAAATTTCACCCTCTTTACCTGATTGGTGGTTGCACCAAATCAGAGCGGTACCTGCTTTGATACCACTTGTTAGATCGAAAAGAACGCTAGAGGGGGAGGGGGGTGAATAGCGATCATTGAAAATCAAGAATTAAATTGAGTACGCATCGGAAAGATAACAATGAAAACAACGCTAACAAATCAAATTTTACTTGGTTCGGAGCTTTTGTCGATTCCTACTCCAAGACATGTATGTGAGAGTTCTTTCAGTGAGCAATTCATTAATAGTTCACAAATCTTTTACAAAAATAATACAATGAATGTATAATCTTAAGTGTAGAAGTAAACAAGTATACCAACAACCTCTCATAGATCTGAAAGATTGTAGTTTTAGTTGTTGGAGTCGCGTCACTCTATCGTCGGAGTTGTGTTGCTCGGTCGTCAGAGCAGCGTCACTCGGTCATCGGAGTCACGTCGTGGAGTCGCAAGAGTGTCTTTGGAGCAGCGTGCAAGAAAGTAATCGCAAAAGAAACTTGTTATTTTGTGCTCCTGGTGGAAGACTGCTTATATAGGCAGTTCCGAGCGCCTGGATCCCCTCCGAGCGCCTGAACCATGATGTTAGCCAACCAATCAGTGCGCTCCAAGCTCGCAACAAGATAAGCTTTGACTATTCCGAGCGCCTGGACCAATTTCGGGCGCCCAGACCACTCTGAGAGCCCTGCTCCCTTCTGGTTGTCCGGATCCCTTCCAGATGCCCGGACCTCCTTTTCCAGCAAATTGATTTCTTGCAAGAAAAGGTTAGTCTGAGACAAATAAAAATTATACTACCCTGCAAAACAAAGTTAGCACAACAACAAGTAGAGTAGTAATTAGATTCTGTCTCCTCGAGACCAGAATCTAGTCAAGATCTCAACTTAGATTTCCAAAATGGATATAAGTTGGATCGACACCTACTGTTCCCTCAAATGGGAAACACGTTCTCACCAAGTCACTCCCCTCCAGTGACTTACCTTAACTTATCGCTTTACCAGACATCCAATCAGTTCGTCGATCTGTCTAGACTTCGTGCCAGCTATTCGGTCGACCCGTTGACCTAGCTGGACTTCGTGCCAGATATCTAGTCAGTCTATCAACCTATCTGGACCTCGTACTAACTATCCGGTCAACCCATCAACCTAGCTGGATTTCTTGCCAGATATCCGGTCAGTCCGTCGACCTATCTGGACTTCTCTTGCACACTTAGTTACATCGTTATATCATAACAAACCTAACTTAAATTACTTTGTCATTCATCAAAATCTGAGTTAGACCATTAGTGTAACCTACACCAACAATATGTTGTACAATGTGACTCTTTAATAATAAATAGAAAGTTAAACACTTTAAACCAAATCTGTTCAACTACTAACCTCTATGGTGATGGTATTCTTTCAATTCTATTCTTAGTAAATTTATCTTTATGTTTTCTAAAATTATAATTTGTTGGCAAAATTTGTCTATGACAATTAAAATAACTCGGTTTCTTTTCATATTTCAATCTGATTGACTTTGAACTCTTCTTACATATTGGGCATCCTAAGATCCCAATGGTACTCCAATCTGATAGCATACCATTAGTTGAAAAATCATTTATGGTCAAAAAAAAATGAGCAACCTTCATTACAAACATGTATTTAGTATAAACATCGTATGTAGAAAAAGTTTTATCCCATAGTTAGCTCTACAATCAATGATTATATATAAATATTTATTAACTTCTTCGAATTTTACGAGCTATGCACAATCAATGTTAAAAACATATAAGGTGTGTTTATGCATATCTCATGTGAAAAATTATACGGAGTTAAGATAACTGACCAACAAGAATAATTTCTTCCTTTGTCAAATAATGCAAATCAGTGGTACCAAGTTAAGATGTAGTTACACCAATCTCCTCTAAGTTGATCTCTTTTTTGAGATCTTATTCTAGAGGTTCTTGTTTTCTTCTTCTAGTAGTTCGCAAGCAACTAACTGATTAGCCAAGTTTGTCATCGCTTCCTCCAAACATGTCAGTCTCCTTGACTCTTCCTCCTTCATCCAACGGCAAGCTCCTCATGTCCATGGTTCATCTCCTATGCCGCTTTGCTAGCTTCCACTTAATCTTCATTAAAAATCGAAACCCCTCACTACTCTTGGCTAGGATAAGAAACCTAAAAGAATGCATCCCTCCTAGCCTTCATGGAGGAAGACAAGAAAAGGTGGAAATTGACTTCGAGTTGAGTTGATCGGCTAGCTATTGGGACAAGAAAAGGTTACCTATATATCGGTTGATCAGCCAATGACCCCCAACTCAAACATATTAGATAGCCATATGTGGATGGCCACATTACTAACTAGAACCCCACATTCATTCAAAGTCGTTTGAGATGGAGCAAGCTCAAGCTCATTCAAGAGGTTGTCAAAGAAAGGTTCGACTTTGAGCTCGTAACGAATCATAAACATATACTCGTGGAGGCGCAAAATAGGAGGACCAAAAGAATAAAGACAAGTTTGGTAGATTCACCTATGAAGTACCACTCCTAAAATAGAGAAAGGTATATGCCACTTCTTTGATCAAACTATGAATCACGATAGGGTTTCTTTGCTCCAGCACCACGCTTGTTCATCTAGCCGAGCTACTCTTTTTCATCTGACCTACCAGTTAAATAACCCTTGAATCGTAAACCTACTAGTTAAATACTCGACCTTACTACAATAGCATACTTGATTGTGAAGCATTTCTAGCTGAGACGACATCCAATTCTTTTGCTGAATACACACTAAAATAGCGACCATATGCATCACACACCAAGTTAAGCATGCATATTTCTCTTTGAGATGCGACGCTAAAGGTAAGTAGTGAATACACTCGAATTTTCGAATGATCATAAGAGCACATAAACTTTGGAATTGAATTATATCAAACCAAAAAAGGGAGATGATTCACTAATCAACCCCAATATCACCTCGGAACAAGGCATGAACCAACTTATGGCACACAGTTCCTGATTGATAGTCGTATCGAGAGTAAAGATTGTTGTTGTGTGTTGGATTTATAGTGTCCTCATCTTGCCAGAACTCAACCAGTTTGATACAAACCTCTGGTGATGCTTTTGGTAGCGCAGAAATCTGACCAAGAATTATTTTGATCCACATCCTTTCTTCAGGGTTAGTTTGTTCGATTTCGACATTTTGTTTGGCCAAGCAATCAGTGCCATCGAACGGAGGAGAAACTAGTAATAGATATTCGAGCGCAGCAGCCCTTTCTAGGAGAAACTTCACCAGCTTCATCTCATTATTTGATCCTTGGAAATTTGTCATCTTGATCACCTTGAGATTATCTAAGGCGATATCAGGCGGCTTCTGAATATCTGATATAATAAGTTTGAAGTACTCCGGCAAATCATGAACATCTTTGGGAAGCTGAAGATTGTTTGAAATCATTAAAATAAGCAAGAAAATCAATGAGCATTTGTATAACCAAAAAGCAACTCTATATTAGAAGTAAAGTGTACCTACTTGAATGAAGAGCTTTTCCAGGAAGGGAGATGGATAGTGTCGAAAGAAATCATAAACGCAAGCGAGGTACTCTTTCGATATATGCTTCATTGTAACCTGCAGTTCGTGCAGGTTTGGAAACATGACCTCGAAATCTTCAGCTTCAAACTCTTCGTTTGCAACTATACACTAGCCAATCAAACCAAAGAACATTAATAGATCCAAAGCTATCCTTTTAACATGTACATTAATCCAAAACCTTCAAATTGCTCAAAAATCTACTGAAATTTTGAAGATAGTTTTATCTGAACAACCACAGTATTCAGTTCATATGAAAGAGATAAGATACAAAGGCCTATGTCAAAAAAAAAAATAATGAGTGTAGATAACTGTATTTGCTCTAAGATACTGATCGACACGGTTTAACCTCTCTGATCATGTTCTTTGAATGTCAATGCTTCACTTCTACACCAACTAGTTACAGAAAGAGATCTTCAGCGAGTCGTAGGACTATCATTACATAATAGGTGTGAAACTTATAATCCATTGGCATGAAATGAAAAGAAAATTAGCGGAAAAAAATATGTTCCACCATATTTCAAGAGATTATTGTCTAATAAATTTGTAAACCTAAAATCCTCTTTTCATTAAGTGAACCAAATCCAAAGTCAACATACAAAGCTTCAGTTCACTCATAATAAATGACTTTTTAACTAAAATAAACGATTTAAGCTTCAAAAGATTCTCCAATGACTTAGTCCCAAAAGAGTCTCTGATGAGCCCTTTAACGACACTTTGAAAGAGTCCTTTAACGAGACTAATAAGCATCTCAATGATGCTACCTTCAAAAAATCTCCTAATGCTTTGATCCCTTAGGGACCAATTGACTTGATAATGTTCTAGATTTAAATTGAAAAATTACAACTCAACCATATTATCTAGAGAAGCCAAAAGAGGAAACTAAATAAGACAAGTGTAATGATCGAATAAAGACCTAACGAGACACTTGCCAAAGCCAGACACGAAATTATCCTGAGTAACAATTATTATAAAGCACCTAGTGATATGATAATTTCTCATATTGTATCTATAAATTTAAATTGTATTATATCATATATTTTTAGAGAACTATGTTTAATTTATTTAGCAACATTATGAGGAAATTATAATGCTTACCCTATTTCCAAATTCTTGAAATGAATAGAACAACTTATCTTTAAAATAAATCAAATAGAGCTGAATAACCAGACAACAATAGTAAATAATTTTGGTAGAAAATCAAAAGAGCGATCTTTATTTTCATTATCATAAAGAAAGCACTCCACTTTGAAAAAATATCAAAAGAACACTCCATATTCCGAGAATACCCTTGTTCTAGTGCTGTTGTAGCAACTTTAGACAAATTTGCTCCAACAAGTTCAAAATTATTAATACTTGTAGTCAAAATGATTTCATCATTCAACAAAACTCATGCTCATCCTAATTTCATCAAAACTAGTCAAACATATAAAATTATTCTATGTTAGAGCAACTCTGGTTGCTCCTCAATTGCTTGAAGCAACTTTGAGCAAAGTTGCACTAATCGAAGTAGTGTTTGCCAAGGGAGCAGATCTCCTGGTCCACAAAAAAGTGGGTCAGGGATGGACTACTCTCAATTGCAGTCGGATTGCAATTGCAATCTTGCCGCAATTGGTTGCAACCCCTCCCTGGGTTCACTGTCCCCACCAGGTTATAGTTTGGGTCGGAGCGGACGGCCTCCGGGCGCCCCCTGCTTAGCGCCTGGTAACCTGGACACTTGCCCACTTCTAGCAGCCTCTAGGTGGCCTCCAACCGTCCGCTCCGACCCAAACTATAACTTGACGGGCACAGTGAACTCAGGAAAGGATCGCAACTAATTACGGCAGGATCACAGTTGCGATCCAACCGTAATTAGGAGTGGACCATCCTTGGTCCATTTTTTTTGTGGACCAGGAGATCTGGTCTCGTTTGCTAAAACTGCTATAACAATATTGGATAAGGGCATTTTCAGAATGAGGTGCCTTTTTGATATTTTTTTTGGAAGTAGGACACCCTTTGATGATAATGAAAATAAAGGGCTTTTTTGTCCATAACACTTTTTATGGCAGTAATTCAGTAAATTACTTGAATTGACAAGGGAAATTATAACTTTCCAAATAGAAGAAAATGATGATACCGCAAGGGTCCCAGAGCACAGTGAAAGGTTCCTGACTTGTGAGAGCTGAGCTATGGCGTCGCCGTAGTCAGCTTCCATGGAATCGCCGGCGACCAACGAAAGTTTAGCATCGACCAGCTCCGGCATACCACCGAAGTCAATCTGGGAGCATACCCCGCCGGAATAGACAAACGATTGCAGCTTAGGCGCATTGATCTCCAACTCGTCGATTCCTGGGCAATCAACCAAGGCCAACGCCCGAAGCTGGAGTTCTGGTTCTCCGACGACTCGGACCGCCCCGAGGAGTCGGCAGTTCATCAGGCTCAGCCTTTCAAGAACCGGGCAATCCACCAGCAACTCTTGTAGCGCCTCGTCGGTGACGTTGACGCGGCACAAATTGAGCTCGTTGAGACGGCGGAAGACGGCGAAGTGGGCGGGTCGACTGAAATCGCACCGGCTAAGGCTCAGGTGGGTCAGCGATTCGCAGCGGAACAGGGCAGCGGGAAGCAGGTACTGCCCCCGGCCGTCCATGTAATCGCCTTCGACGCCATCGATGATCCCCTGCGACAAGTCCAAGTCGAACTCTTCGACTCGCTTTGTCGCTGCGACGGCGACCCAGGTGTCGATGGCGGGGAGGAGGTGGTCGAAGGGGGAAAAGAGGATGCGGAGGCGGCGGAGAGGGCTGTTGCCGTGGAGGCGGAGGTATCGGTCAACGGTAGCGGAGAATTGGTCGGGGGACTCGGCGGCGGCGAAGTCCGGGCCGAAGTCGAGGTCGGTAGCGGAGAGGAGGACGTTGAGCCACAGGCCGCGCCACCGCTTGGAAAGGAGGTCGGTGCGGACGGCAGATTTGAGAGGCAGGAGGTGGAGGATGGATTGGAGGAGGTGGTCGGGGAGGTTGCTGATCCTGTCTTCGGCTCTTTCTCTTCTTCTTTGCCCCATGGTCACTGGTTCCTGGTGTATCTTCTCTATGCGCAGAGTAGGAGCTTGTCTGTCTTATGATGGTTGGTTAAAGCGTCCGGTTGCTTCGTTGACAGGTTTGCTGCAGCTGTATCTTCTCTACTAAGAAGATCTGGAATTTATTTATTTTACCCCTTACTCGAGAAAAAATGATAGAAGATGGGTAATTTTGCATGCAGTCCCTAATGACAAACAAATTTTTGCATGTAGTCCTCACCCATTAAAATCTTTGTTTTCACTCCCCAGTTAAGCATCTTTACCAAATTACCCATGATATTTTTAGGTACAAAAATCTAAAAATCAGTATAAATCCTCTTAAATTGAGTATATTAACTTAGAATCTAGTATATTTTTTATCAAATTGAGTACGATTCTAAACCCTAAACCCTAAACCCTAAACCCTAAACCCTAACCCTAAACCCTAAACCCTAAACCCTAAAAAATAAGAGGAACAATTTTGATAGAAAATATACTCGATTTTTAATATAAAGTACTGACTTTAAGAAGAATTATACTCATTTTTGGACTTTTTGTACTCAATTTTGAAATTTTTGTACTAAAAAATCTGACGGGCAATTTAGGTATCAATATTTGCATGAGGGAGTTGAAACAAGTAATACTTTGCATGCAGGGAGTGGAAACAAAGTTTTTTGGACATGGGGATTGCATGCAAAGTTAACATTATGATTGAGGATTTTTTTCTAATTTACCAATAGAAGATCTGGAATTTATTTATTTATTTTAATATAATTTTAATTAAATAATTATAATTATTTTAAGTCGCTTGACTTGGATCTGAAATTTATTTATTTTACCCCTGATTTTTTTGCAAAAAAATATTGATCATAATAAGTTAGAATAAAAAGCGTCGACAACAATTATACCGTCGCTGTTATCATTTTATAGTTATTAGATACGAGTTAGTTTGTATGGGTTTGTGGTTCCGTTGGAAAAATATGAAATGAAGGTGGGTTAGAAGAATATTTTTTTTAGATTTAGATTCGGATTTAGAGAATTTTTTTCAAATTCAAATTGGGATAAATATGGAGATGCTATCTCTATTCATAAATCCGTCCCAATTCTACCTGATGAAAATTGGGATGAGGATGAGGATGAGGATGAGGATGAAGATTGAGATAGGATTCCTTAATATCCTTTTAAATTTATTTTCAGGATGAAAAATAAGATGGGAAAGACTATAAGGTTTAATCTCGTGGGATCGGCAAATCAACCCTCCTTTCATTTCATCACGTCTCATTGTCATTCCTAGTAATTGTTGCAATACTAACTCTTCTGATTCAACAATATTTATGTTCAAAGACAGATCTTCTAAGAATTAGAATATGACAGATCTCGAGTTAGCCGAGTTCGTTGGGAAGGTTGTAAAAGAGGTTCAAGTGTACTTCACCTGAGCA
This sequence comes from Zingiber officinale, assembly GCF_018446385.1. Classification (NCBI taxonomy): domain Eukaryota; kingdom Viridiplantae; phylum Streptophyta; class Magnoliopsida; order Zingiberales; family Zingiberaceae; genus Zingiber; species Zingiber officinale. The sequence goes on from NC_055989.1 coordinate 138,846,067, forward strand.
CGATACTATCTCATCTTTTTCAAGATTTCACTGAATTTTAAATTTCTATTAAATGATTTATTTTAGTATTTATAAAATTGTTAATTTAATTTATCGATAATGATATTAATTTGTGATCCTGTCCGAATCGCTGAATCAGCGGACGCTGGGCACGTGGTGCTCTCCTAGCTGATGACGTGGCTCCCCCGCTGACCGTGTGGAGCTCCGGCGAACCTGCAAAGAAGTCGGGCCGGGAAGGGGTTCCCGGCGACGACCCTCCGACGCTCAAGTCAGGCAAACGAGCAGCAAACAAGTGGTTTCGAATATGAGAGTCACTCTACTTCCGGCGAAGTCTGTGAGCTCTTATATAGAGCTGGAGGAAGTTCATGCACACCAATCGAGGTGTACACGTGTACTGTGACCATACCCGGGTATGGCGTGTCAGGTGACCTTGCTTGACGCCATACTGCTACAGTTCGACCACCTTTCTGATGGGACATGAGGACATTCTGTCCTAAGCCTTCGTACATAACATGTCCTTCGACCATACTTCCTGTCAGAGGATGTTCCCTTACTTCATGTTTATGGTGAACGTCCTGCCGATCGGCAATCCCATTCTGCCCAGCCAGACTTAAATGCTAGTCTGCTCGGGAGAATCTGGGTCGTGCGCTCGGCTACGCCTATTCAGTCTGATTGATTTATGCATTAGCCGAGCGGACCTTCATGTCAGCTCGGCGTCCTGGTTTATCATGAGCGTCGGAAACCCGACCCCCTCGTCGGGTCTATGCTTCTGTTTATGCCCTTGGGCCGTTCCGCCCCTACTGCCCGGTCGGTCGCCATTCCCCAATCGGCCTCTGGCCTTGGTCTTCACATGGTGTTGACTTCTCTATGAAAAGAAAAAGGGGGGGGCCCCACCTTATCACCGGATCACTTGCCTCCCCGTCAAGTCTAGTCGAAGGAGGCGCCTAAGTCCGACTGACTGGACTGCCGGTCTAACCGAATAATGATCGCTGAGCCGGCCCATGGAATGCTCTTCTGCTCGGCCATTCCTTTTTTGTGTCGCCCGTTCAGCAATACCCCATGGGCAGGGGGTTAATGTTGCCTCTTTCGATATCCTGCAAATTTTTTTTTTTTTTACTGAGCACGCTTTCCTTAAATGCGCCCTGTGTCCGCCTGACACGTGGCGGATTAGCAGTCGTCAGTGTACGGCGGTGGCGTTACCGTCGATGGGACAGCCGCCGTTTGAAATGGACGACCCGATGGCCACCTTGTTCTTTACGACCTAGATCCAACGGTGGAGGCCGTTCGGCCCCAACCCTATAAAGCCGGACCTTCTCCTCTTCGCCACATTCTTCTTCCTTCGTTCTTCGGCTTTCCACTGTTCTCTTTGCTCCGGCGATCCTTATTCTCCGCCTGTTTGGTGCGCTCGCCATCTTCTTCCTTTCCTCGATCTTTCTCGTACCCGTAAGCCTTCCTTTTCAGCTCCCCGCCTCCTGTATTACTTTCTTTTTCATTCTGTCGGCATTTTCTTTTAGTTTTTCTGTCAATATCTCTTCTGTTTCGACCATGGCGAGTACTTCTACGCCTACAGTCGGCGCTCATAGTCTCTGGTATACGACTATGGAGAGCCGATTCGATGAAGAAGACGCATTGCGTCTCATTCGGGCGTATGAAATTCCGGCCGACCATGAGATAGTTGTAGCTACTCCTTCCGATCGGCCTAATGATCCGCCGCCCGGCACCATTTGCTTCTTCCGTGATCAATTTTTGGTCGGGCTGCGCTTTCCTCCACATTCTTCATCCTTAAAATATGCAACAACTTTCGCCTCCCGCTCGGCCAATTAGTCCCGAACTCAATTAGGTTACTGAGCGGGGTGATAGTCCTTTTCAAATTGAACGATATCCCCTTGGACCCCCAAATCTTCCACTATTTCTTCTACCCAAAACAATCCGAGTGGGGGACATTCATATTTCAATCTAGGTCGGGTTTTGTCCTATTTACCAACATGCCGAGCTCCAATAAGCATTGGAAGGAGCATTTCTTTTTTATGCGTCTCCCCGAGCGGCCGGCCTTCCGAACGAAGTGGCAGACGGCGGTACCGAATCAACCGGGTCTTGGCAAATTCAAGAGTCATCCGGCGTATCTTCATGCGGCCAACCAGCTGGTCGGCCAACGTTACGACATCGACAAGTTGCTCCTTCCTGGAGTAATGTATATATTCGGCTTGTCTCCCATCCAAGCCGATCTGCCTTGCAGCATGAGTAAGTGATTCTTATCCCCCTTTTTCTTTTGTTCTAACTGATTTATTCTTTGTTTCTGCAGCTGAAGTTATGTGGCGTGCTAAGGCAACCGAAAAGCTCAAGCTGAAAGCCGCCAATATTGAGGCGGTGAAGGACAAGGAAGCGGCCGAACGAGGGCTGGTCCTAACCGGCCCTACAACTGAAGGGAGCGAGGGAACTCAAGTTGCTCCCGAGGCTTCGGCCGCCCGCGTCTTCACTGACGAGGCCGCGGCCGATATCACATCTGCCCAGGCCGAGGAGGAAGGCCGATCGGGTGACGAGGCACCTTTGGCGACTCGAAAGCGCCAGCGTCTGGAGCAAGCTCCTCAACTGATCTCATCAGATGGGCAGCCTTCCGAGCGGAGTGATGCAGCTCACGCGGTGTCTGAGGCAGTCTCTTCAGAGCACACTCCGACGCAGGTTGGATTACCCCCGACCGTTTCTGAGACGCGGCCTTCCACCTCCAGGCCTTTGCGTCGCCTCAAGCGACTAGGCGAGCGTCCTGCCCTGACCGGCGAGCCTTCTGGCCCGGCCGCCGCGTCTCAGGAGGATCCGAGCGGCCCGAGGGTGATCAAAACAGTTCTCCGATTTCCTTCGGAGGAGTATCTATCGGCCGCTGATCGGCCCACAGTCCCTGAACAACAAATAACCCTCACCGGCCCGCTCGCCTAGGGGACAGTAACCTAGAGCAGGCGACCGGGGTATGCCTTTTTGCTTTACTGATACTTTTTATTTTAGCTTTTAACTTAACTGCCTTTGTTCGCAGAGTTGGGTAGAGCAGATCGCAGTCAGCAATCGACTGGCTGAGCTGGAGGACGAAATGAAAAAACTCAAACTTTTGGAGGCAAACCAAGGGCAATCCACGGCTGCTCTGGAGAAAAGCAAAAAGCTTTTGGAAGCCGAACGGAAACGAGCTTCCGATCTGGCGAGCGAGGTCGCTCGGCTTGAAGCTGTGGTCAAACAACGGGATAAAGAGATCAAGACGGCGACCTCTCGGAAACGCAAGGCCATCGACGACATGGACCTAATGAAGGTGGAGATCAGAGGGCTAGAGCAACGCGTCAAGGATCTGGATGTCCTTCTGGCCACCGAGAGGGAGAGCCGCTCGGCCGCTCTGCTCAAATTTGAAGGAGACTTGAAGGATCTCCATGCCGCCAACGATGCTTCCCGAGCTGCGCTCAAAGGGTATCAGGATGGGGAGTCGGCCCACTTCTGACGAAGTGAGGAAGGCGTTTGTCCGCTCGGACGACTTCGGAGAGAAATTCACCGACAAGATTTCCCTCACTTTCGAAGAGGCGATCAAGGCGGCGGTGGATTACTTGAAGACTAAAGGCCACCTTCCCGCCGAGCTGACCATCCCCCCAGAGGATCTGGCTACCGTGATGGGCGCCATTCCTGATGCTCTTTTTGATTTTGACGCGTGAGGAGTGTTTTTTATCAACTTTTTCGTATCCTCGCCGTTCGGCAAAAATATTTTTTGTCATCAACTTTTGTCTGTTCGTCGCTGGGTATAAATGAAATTTGTTTTTGCCAAGTATTCCCTGCGAGTTATTCGTTCGGTTCGATATGCTAACTCGGATTAGAGCCGACTATTTGCAAGTATTTTTCGCCAAGAGCCCGTGCGCTTACCGTTCGGCGTGCGAACCTCGTTCATTCCCTCGCTCTCTATTCATTAATCATATTTTACTTTACCTCCTTACTTGGAAGGCCTTGCTGACGAGCGTGCCGCTTAGCCGTATATTGACCTCACAGAGCAAGCTGTTGTCGATCTGCTCTTACCATTGGCCAGTGCCACGCTGCATGCTATCCGACCGGGAGGTTTATAGACGCCGGCTCGTCTCTCGATATTTAACGTAGGAGCTCGACGGTCTTCCGCTCGGAGGGATTATAGACATCGGCTCGTCTCTCGATATTTAACGTCGGAGCTCGACGGTCTTCCGCTCGGAGGGTTTATAGACGCCGGCTCGTCTCTCGATATTTAACGTCGGAGCTCGATGGTCTTCCGCTCGGAGGGTTTATAGACGCCGGCTCGTTGATAACCATGATTTCATTGCATTATTTTGATTCTTATATGCATGGTTTGATGTTGATTTCATAGGTTAAAATCATGGTTATATCACATTTTGTGCATTGTATCTATTTTGGACATAATTGCAAATTATTATATTTTTGTGTTATTTGATGCTAATATTTAATTCTTATTTTGTAGGCATCAAAGGATCTTAGATTTGGATCTATTTGGACCGAAATTGAGCTCAAATCGGAGTTCAAACAAGAAGATCAAGCTTTGGAGCATTATGGGCCGTTCATCAAGAATAGGACAGTTCTAGACCATCCGTTGAAGATCTGGCCGATCCAACCTAATGGGGAGAAGATCTAAGCCATTGATGAAGATCCAGAAGTTTTGATCCAGATCTGAGTTCATCCAGCCATTGATCCAGCCGTATTAATCTGGGCCGTTCATTGAATACTGTGCAGATCCGGGCCATCCAGTGATGATCTGATCGATCCGACCTAAGGGAGGGTAGATCCAGACTCTAGATCAAGATCAGTACCTTCAGATCAGATTTTGGGCAAACTTTCACCGTTGATTTAGCTCCAAATCAATCCCAGCCATCCGTTCAGATCCAGATCTAATTCAAAACAGAAGCTACAGTACCCAGATTCCTTCGTCGAATCCTCCACGCACAGCAGCTTCGTCCCCGCGGCATTTCTCTGGATTCCGGCCCCTTTCTCTTCTCCAATCGATCTCTCAAGCTTCAATCTCGGTGGTAAGCTTCTCGGCGGTGTCATCCCGATCTTCTGGAGTCATCGGAGGGTGTTCTCTCCGGTGGAATTTGGCTCCCGGCATCTTCCTTTTCCAGCTCGATTTGGCGGTGGTCCTCCAAATCCAAGCTCCGATTCCCATCAGCAACATTCGAAGGTGGTCTTCCGGTGTTCCTGAGCTTCACTAGACGTTCATCCGCGTTCCACAACCTTCCATCAGATCCAGAGGCAGATTTCCAGATTTTCGGCACTTGAGTGGGTTTAGGGTTGTTCTTAGCTCGCCGGGGGTGGTCCGTCGGTGTAGTTAAGCACTCCTTGAGCTGATACGCCACTGAGATGCTCCACTGAGGTCCGAAATTGGGTGGTTTCGATTTCGGCCTCTTGTGTGACGGCTTGAGTGTGAAGTTTGGTGAGATTGATTGTGAGTTAGATCGGTTAGGGTTTATTTCGTTTTATTATTATTATTACAGCTTAGAACAGATTCCTTTTATGTTGTTATGTTTTTATGCAAGTAATTTAGTATTTCATTACCTTGTTGAAGCTTAATTGTGTTTAATTTGTGCTTGGTTAATTGTTTAGAGTTTAAGTACATAGTTAGGGTTTACATCTTGCTTTAGATCAGATTTAATTGTGTCTTGCTATTTTATATCTTAGTTTAAGTGTGTGTTAATAATTTAATCACAACGTAGAGTGACAATGCGTTTGGGTTTGATTGTTGGCACACAAGTAGATTTCATTTATGCTTTAGATTAGTTTCTTAATTGCTTGTTTTCATTTGTTAGATTTAGATTCAAGCTTAAATTCCCCCAATTCCATTTTTATATCGAAAACCCCAAAAATAGAAAATAAAGACAATCCTAAATTACATTCTACCGTTAGTTCCTCGGATCAATCCTGGGCTCGTTACTACAACGTTATTGTTAAATTAAGGGGTTCAGTGAATATAATACATTTATACAATTTGATTAGCGGATGTGACAGATTTCGCCTTATCAAATTTTGGCGTCGTTGCCGGGGAAAAAAAATGCAATGTTTGGTAATTTGAGGATTGTTCTTTATTTTGGAAAACTTTAAAAATATTGTTGTTTTGATTGCTTTCATGTTTATATATCCATGTGTTTGATTTTATTTGTTCTTGAGTCTTCTAATTTTATTTGCTAGTGTTTCAGTGTAAGAACAGGAAATTCTTTTTATCATGGATCCATATTATCCGTATTTTGGAGATGGGATGGAGAATAACTACTATCAGTCTCAGACTCAGTCCTACCTACCTATGGAGCAACGGAATAGGTATGAGGATGCACAAGAACAAATTGAAGAGGCAATGTGGAAATGTAATGAAGTTATGCAACAAATGAGAGAGCATCAAGAGCAACAATTTGCAAGGATACAGAATATTCAGAGTCAGTTAAATCAGATTGCATCATCCATTAATCAGTTACAAGCACAGAACTCTAGTGGAGAGATGGAGAGTAGTGATTTTGTCAGGCCTGACCCTATTCCCATTTATTCACAAGAATTTTCTAATATTATTTGTGATGATGATGTAATTGTTCAAATTGTTGATTCTATTGATGTTGTTGCTTTAGATGATGTAAACGATGCAGGTTTTGATGTTGAAGATAATTTATGTGTAGGGGAGTGCTTACTGGGAGCATTACCTCAAGAATCACCAAGAATGGAGGATGTAAGTGTAGGGACTTGTGCTATGGAGCCAAGCACCCAAGAATCACTACATGAAGTTGAACATTCGCCAGAACTGGAGTCTGATCAATTATTTGAGGAGAAAGAGGTAACAAACACCACTCCAGGTACCTTTCAAGATTACAAGGTGAGTATTTTGTGTAATTTTTCAGAGAATTTTATAGAGGTACCATTTATTGATTTTATTAGATGTGATGTATTTCTTGATATATCTTTTACCCACACTAATTTTCTCCTATTTTCTTTTTATCCCACACGCATGTGGGAGGTGTTTTCTTTGATTGATGTTGTAGGAGAAATTAAGCTTCCGGAGTGGGTGCTTAAACTAAACCGACTTAGACCTCCGGAGAGAATTTTGAAGGGAAAAAGGATGAATAAAAAGAATTTGAGTGGAACTACGATTACTCCACTTCCGGGGTGGCTAATACTTCTAAATCTTCTTCAACCACCGGGAATTAAAGGGGAGTTAGTTCCAATTTTGCTTACTCTTGCATTTAAATTCATGTTTTGTGTTTAATTTTTCTCTAATAAATTCTTTATACGTTTCTTTAGTCTCATACTTTGCATTTTTCATTTTACTTTCATACTTTGCATTTAGTTTGGTATACATAGCATGTCATTTGAATAAAATTCTCCATGAATTGTTTAGTAATATTTTTAAGATGGTAAAAGTTTCTTAAATTTGATCATCAATTTTAGGTCATGTGACATGATTGGATACTTTTCTTACATGATTTTGGTTAAATTGGTAGTGGATTCCAATTTGATTGATTGAGCTTGTTTGCATGAATATTACCTAGTGAGGTCCACTTTAAGCCTATACATCATTATTTTCTTTGTGAGACATGCACTCATAGCTATTGAAACTCTAGAACTTGCTTAGTTTCTTTTCAAAGCCATAATAGCATATGTATGCGTGGATATAAAGGATATTTGTCATTCTTGTTCTCTCACAATTTCAAATTCCTTTCTCCACAATTTTCTTAAAATATTCTTGTCTAGCATTCAATCCCTTGATTATCCTTGCTTGTCATTATTTCATTGATGATTTTGGTTGATTATCTTGATGAGTTAGATTGTTTGATGATGGTCAAGATTTTAAGTGTGGGGGAGAGATGATGAGATGATAAATATTTTGGCAAAATTACTTGATGATGGAGTTGCTCAGTGCAATTGTGGAGCTGAAATTTTTATGCAATTAAATTATCCTTGCTCTTGTTAAAGTAAAGAAATGATTAGAAATGCTTTTTGATTAATGGACAGCAGTTGAGTGTGCCATTTTGAGAATTGTTGTGCCAAATCTTTATAGTAATGAAGCAATTGAAGAAAAGTATAAATTACTTTGGAAAATTGAAGAAAAGGGCAGCAATCGATTCTCAAACAGTGAGGTGAAAGGCTGAAAAAGAAACCAAAAATGAACCTGCTGTAATGGGATCCAGACTGAAAATTTCTGCAGCATTTGCAGAAATGAAACTAATGTATCCACAAGTACATATAATTCTGAAGTTACAAATGCTGAAATGCTTAAGCAGCAGTTGGGATTTGTATCAAGTTAAACCAGATTATTTCGGATAAAAGATCAGTGCTAAAAGGTGCATTCAAGATCAGGAATAAGGGTGAATTCAATTGCTATTAGTGCAGTGCTAAAAGATGTCTACTTCCAAGTTTAACTTTTCATAAAGCCAGCTTCAATTCTGTTTTCGGTTCTGATCTTGTGCTGTTGGAATAGAAGGTGGAAGAGAAAAGTTGAAACAAAAGAAGGAAGCCAATGAAATGGAGAAACTTCTTTCCAATTTAAGAACATCTGAATTGCTGAGGAAGATGCTGCACGAATTTACACTTACACAAATAAGGGGAATTACTCATGAACTGATTGGAAGAAGAGAAGCTTAAGGAATGAGGAACCAAAAGACTTTTGAATTTCCAGAAACAATCTAGCAGCAAGGTGAGGATCAGAAACAGTATCAAATCTGTAGAATTTAAGGAATCTGAATTGGTGTATCAGTTGCCATTACTTGTGTGCCAAGTGTTGATGTTGTTCTTATCAGCATTGTTTCCAAGTGAAGCTCCAATCATTTCAGTACTAAATGAATTTGAGTTTCTTTGAATTTGAATTCTAGAGAAATATGGAGCATAAGCAGTAAGCAGAAATTGACAAAAATTCAGAAATTTTTGCAACTTGGCATCTGAATTTGTTTGAAGCAAATGTTCATGTTACTTCTGACCGAAACATGAATCTTAATTGAGATACGAATTCATAAGTTGCAAAGAACTTGAAGAGCTGGATCAGTAATACATAATGATAGGAACTAAAATTCAGAACCTGCAGGATCTTGAATTAAATTCTGAATGCAGGAATGCATTGGTGCAAAATTTTCTCTGATCAGGAGCAAAGAACTGAAAGTGTAACACAAAGGAAGGGCTTGGAAATGAGTTCAAACCATGAATTCCTGCAAATCAAGAATTCTGAAATTGCACTTAACCTTTTGATTGTTGTTGTGAAGCTGAAACAAGATGAAGTTGTTAAAATTCAGCAAAAGTGTGCTGAGATAGAGATTATATTTGATGCATAGTTTAGTTATATGGTGTGCCAAACTTGTTAAATAAAGGGAATGTTGGAGAGCACTATTTTTGAAAATGCAATATTTGAATTATCTTTGTTGCTGCTGTGAAGAATTCTGCGCTGTGGAGGATTGACACTGGAAACATTGCAGATTGCAGAATTCAGGAACTTCATGTTTCAGATTTGTGTTGGAATCTGGAGTCTGATTTCTACGTCCAAGAACTGTTTGAGAAAGTTCTATGCAGCTGCTGGAATGAAGAATGCTTGAAGCTGCAGCAATGAGAAATTATGCAGGAGCAAGAATTTGCAAGTGTTGTGTGCCAACCATTTCTGAAATTTTCATAACTCTAGCTGGAATTGATTCAATTCTGGAATCCTGAAACTTAAGTCCAAAGTTCAGAATGCAAATATGCAGAATCTGGAATTTTCCAACTGCACTTCAGTTTTGATTCAGAAATGGCACGGCAGAATTTTGTGAAGCTGATTTCTTTGTTTAAATTTCTGAAATCTTATCATTATTATTGGAGATTTGATGGAAGATGGTATCTAATTCAATCTTATTTCAGAAACAGTAATCCATAGAAATAGATTATAGAATCCAACAGATTCATTGTTCAGTAACAAAAATCTGTTTGCAGAAGCAAAGCCAAAACAGAAACAAGGAAGCTGGGAATTGTTTTGTATCAAATGGAGTATCAAAATTTCGGAACAACCTTAAAACCAATGTGAAACTCAAGTCAAGTTCTGTGTTGTGATGATACAAATGGCAAGATCAGAAATCCAGTGCAGAATTCTGCAACTCATCAAATCCAGAAATCATACTTGATCAGAAAAACAGAATTCTGCACTGTGCATGTTTAGCTTTTGGAGCAATGTGCCAACCTTTCAATCTATTTTCTGATTTCAGAAATCTGATCTGTGAAGTGCTGAATTCAGAATTATTCTTGCTGAGACAACAAGTTCTGGCACGGAAGGACAGATTCTGAAATCTGAAATTTTAGAAGTGGTTTCAGAAATCTGCTGCTGATTTCAGAATTCAAAATTGAGCCTAATATAATGTTTGGAATTAATTCATTGCATAGAATAGTTCTGGCTCAGAATTTGCTTCGTTAGTGATGTGGGAAATCTGAAGGAATTTATGTTCCTGAATTGATGATGCTGTATTTTCAAAAATCTGTTTCTGAAACAGAGTTCAAAAAGCTGAAAACTGTGATAGCAGAAGTCTTATGTGTATGCTGTGGTGCTCTACGATTTCTTTTTTTTTTTTTGCTTTCAAGTAACGTAACGTGAATGCATCTTTCAAGTGGTTTAAAAGGAGAATGTAAATCTCGGGAGTTGCAAGAACCAATGGTTTCATATGTGGCAATGTTTGTCTTAAAAAGCTGAACTGATACAATCTGGTTACAAGCTGATACTGTCTTTCAAAACCTGATTCTCTGAAGTTGGAAGCTTTCTGATACTGAAGTGGTGATAAATTAGATAGTAGAATGATTTCCAAGGCTTATTTGATGGAAAACTTTGTTGAAATGTCATGCTAGTGGAACCTGAAAGCTGAAGGACAGAATTACACTAGTATGAGCATTATCTGAAAAGTTATCAGAGATGGTTGTTGTTGACCAAGGATAAATGGAATTAAGAGCATTCGAGCTATCCATTCAATGCATGGGAGAATTCAAGGTCTGAATTCTAATTTTGAAGCTGATTTTGGAAGCAAATTCTGATATGTTTGAACTGAATTTGAAGAGCTGGATCAGTGATACATAAGGCTGACTCTAGAAATCTCGGAAGTAAAAGAATGGAAATCAGTGTAGTGTTTAAACAGTTATGTGATTTGCTGGAAATCTGTTCGGCCCACAGAACTACAAATGTAGAAAATAAGGGAAGGATTGCCTGATAAGGAAATTACTGGAAATGAAGCTCCTGCTATTTCATTGCTATTTGATATCCTTACATTTGAATTCCAGCAATGATTGCTAATTGCTATTTGGGTCACAGATTTCATAATCCAGAATGGAGATGTCAAAATGCTGTTTTTCAGTTCTGTTTTCAGTTCTGAATTTCTTGCTGCACTCAAGTTTTAATTCTGAATATACACCTTAATCAGCAATAACATACAAAGAACAGAAGTTGCAGCTAAAATGAAAGAGAAACAGTGACTTCAAGTTTTGGACACATGTTGTGTTGTATTGTCCGAGACGGACATTGTTTTAAGTGTGGGGGAGGGAGCTATTTTCCATTAGCTAATGTGAGTTTGTTTTTGTTTCAAAATGCTAGAATTGAAGTGGAAGAACAGTGATAAAAAAAAAACAGTGAAGAAGAGAAGAGAAAAATGGCACATCAAAAGAGTGTATCAAAAGAGTATCAAGATTCTTTGTTTGCCATCAAATTGAAGGGGAGGTTAGCTTGATATGTTGAATTGTTAAAAACAAATGGTATTCATCTCTTTTCACATCAAATGGTCAACTCATCAAGTATATTCCTCCTATACTCTCATTCTCTCATTTTCTTCATTTAAGCCTTTTCTTTTGCCTATTTCATTCATTTCAATTGTTCTTTTGATCCATTTCAATTTTTGATGATAAAATTCTTTTTGATTCATGTATGCTATGTTTATAGTGGTGGAGAAGTAGGAAATAAGCAAGCTTATGGTAGTGAAATATTGTGAGTTGCATTGAGTGAGCTCGACTTATACACATGCTTGAGTGTGAGAGTTAGAATAGGTAAATCCCTTGTAAGATGCAACTTGCTTTATTTTTCAATTTGATTGAAACTACCATACCTACTGATTATTGTTTGGATTGTATTCATGATTGTTTGTGATCTTTAGATGGTCTTAGTTAAATTCTTTTTACTATCTTTTAGGTATTGCTAGAGAATTTTCTATGGATATGATTTTTAGTTTCCTTTACTTTCACGGGACGTTCAAGACTAAGTGTGGGGGATTTGATAACCATGATTTCATTGCATTATTTTGATTCTTATATGCATAGTTTGATGTTGATTTCATAGGTTAAAATCATGGTTATATCACATTTTGTGCATTGTATCTATTTTGGACCTAATTGCAAATTATTATATTTTTGTGTTATTTGATGCTAATATTTGATTCTTATTTTGTAGGCATCAAAGGATCTTATATTTGGATCTATTTGGACCAAAATTGAGCTCAAATCGGAGTTCAAACAAGAAGATCAAGCTTTGGAGCATTATGGGCCGTTCATCAAGAATAGGACAGTTCTGGACCATCCATTGAAGATCTGGCCGATCCAACCTAATGGGGAGTAGATCTAAGCCATTGATGAAGATCCAGAAGTTTTGATCCAGATCTGAGTTCATCCAGCCATTGATCCATCCGGATTAATCTGGGCCGTTCATTGAATACTGTGCAGATCCGGGCCATCCAGTGATGATCTGATCGATCTGACCTAAGGGAGGGTAGATCCAGACTCTAGATCAAGATCAGTACCTTCAGATCGGATTTTGGACAAACTTTCACCGTTGATTTAGCTCCAAATCAATCCTAGCCGTCCGTTCAGATCCAGATCTGATTCAAAACAGAAGCTACAGTACCCAGCTTCCTTCGTCGAATCTTCCACGCACAGCAGCTTCGTCCCCGCGGCATTTCTCTGGATTCTGGCCCCTTTCTCTTCTCCAATCGATCTCTCAAGCTTCAATCTCGGTGGTAAGCTTCTCGGCGGTGTCATCCCGATCTTCTGGAGTCATCGGAGGGTGTTCTCTCCGGTGGAATTTGGCTCGCGGCATCTTCCTTTTCCATCTCGATTTGGCGGTGGTCCTCCAAATCCAAGCTCCGATTCCCATCAGCAACATTCGGAGGTGGTCTTCCGGTGTTCCTGAGCTTCACTCGACGTTCATCCGCGTTCCACAGCCTTCCATCAGATCCAGAGGAAGATTTCCAGATTTTCGGCACTTGAGTGGGTTTAGGGTTGTTCTTAGCTCGCCGGGGGTGGTCCGTCGGTGTAGTTAAGCACTCCTTGAGCTGATACGCCACTGAGATGCTCCACTGAGGTCCGAAATTGGGTGGTTTCGATTTCGGCCTCTTGTGTGACGGCTTGAGTGTGAAGTTTGGTGAGATTGATTGTGAGTTGGATCGGTTAGGGTTTATTTCGTTTTATTATTATTATTACAGCTTAGAACAGATTCCTTTTATGTTGTTATGTTTTTATGCAAGTAATTTAGTATTTCATTACCTTGTTGAAGCTTAATTGTGTTTAATTTGTGCTTGGTTAATTGTTTAGAGTTTAAGTACATAGTTAGGGTTTACATCTTGCTTTAGATAAGATTTAATTGTGTCTTGCTATTTTATATCTTAGTTTAAGTGTGTGTTAATAATTTAATCACAACGTAGAGTGACAATGCGTTTGGGTTTGATTGTTGGCACACAAGTAGATTTCATTTATGCTTTAGATTAGTTTCTTAATTGCTTGTTTTCATTTGTTAGATTTAGATTCAAGCTTAAATTCCCCCAATTCTATTTTTATATCGAAAACCCCAAAAATAAGAAATAAAGACAATCCTAAATTACATTCTACCGTTAGTTCCTCGGATCGATCCTGGGCTCGTTAGTACAACGTTATTGTTAAATTAAGGGGTTCAGTGAATATAATACATTTATACAATTTGATTAGCGGATGTGACAGATTTCGCCTTATCACTCGTCTCTCGATATTTAACGTCGGAGCTCGACGGTCTTCCGCTCGGAGGGTTTATAGACGCCGGCTCGTCTCTCGATATTTAACGTCGGAGTTCGACGGTCTTCCGCTCGGTGGGTTTATAGACGTCGGCTCGTCTCTCGATATTTAACGTTAGAGCTCGACGGTCTTCCGCTCGGAGGGTTTATAGACGCCGGCTCGTCTCTCGATATTTAACGTCGGAGCTCGACGGTCTGTTAAGCCTAATTTGGACGATGTCTACCTGGCCGAACGGCGCAGGGGTTTCAGCATCGAGCCTTTGGCTTGTATAATATACCTCCGGTCCGAGCGGTCTAGGGTCTTCGTTTTTGAGCGCTTGGCTTGGATAAATTACCTCCGGCCGAACGGCACGGGGCCTTCGTTTTTGAGCGCTTGGCTCGGATAATTTACCTCCGGCCGAACGGCACGGGGCCTTCGTTTTTGCTGACGATGCCTTATACTTGCTTTAGTCTTGCGATTTTTCATTTCTGCATTTTAAGTATACAGCTGAAAAAAGTATACAGGATGATTTACATTGGCGCACCTTTCACCCCGCCCGGTAAGGCTGGAGGTGGTTCGCGCTCCACGGCCTCTCTAGTTGCCGCCCGTCTTCATCTTCCAGATAGTAGGCTCCCGAGCGGAGCTTTTCGATGACCTTGAAGGGGCCCGACCAGAGAGCTTCCAGCTTGCCGACGTCACCGACTGGCTTGACTTTCTTCTAGACAAGGTCACCGACCTGGAATGATCTGGGGATGACGCGTCGGTTGTAGTTTTGCTTCATCCGTTGCCGGTACGCCATCAGCCGGACGGACGCCTTGGCTCGCTCCTCGTCAACCAAATCCAGCTCTATGTTCCTCCGCTCGGCGTTGCCCTCATCATAATTCTGGATCCGGACTGACTCGACGCCGACTTCGACAGGAATCACCGCTTCGCCGCCGTATACCAGATGGAAAGGTGTGATGCCCGTTCCTTCCTTTGGAGTCGTTCGGATGGCCCATAGGACGTCTGACACTTCATCTACCCAGCTTCCTCCCAAATGGTCGAGCCGAGCGCGCAAGATACGAAGAATTTCCTGATTGGCTACTTCGGCTTGACCGTTGCTTTGGGGATAGGCCACCGACGTGAAGTGTTGCTCGATGTCATAGCTTTTGCACCAATCTTTGAGCAACTTCCCTGTGAATTGCCGCCCGTTGTCGGAAACAAGTCGGCGAGGGATGCCGAACCGACAGATGATATGTTGCCAGATGAACTTTTTGACCATCTGCTCGGTGATCTTGGCAAGCGGCTCGGCCTCCACCCACTTGGAAAAATAATCGACTGCCACCAGTAAAAATTTCGGCTGCCCGGTCGCCATAGGAAATGGGCCAACAATATCCATTCCCCACTGATCGAACGGGCAGGCGACCGTGGATGCCTTCATCTCCTCCGCCGGTCGGTGGGAGAAGTTATGATACTTTTGGCAAGAAAGGCACGTCGACACGGTCCGAGCGGCGTCTGCCTGTAAGGTTGGCCAGAAGTATCTGGCCAGCAGGATCTTCTTAGCCAGCGATCGTCCGCCCGGATGCCCTCCGCATGATCCTTGATGTACTTCTTGGAGGATGTAAGCCGAGTCTTCCAAGCTCACGCATTTCAACAACGGGCGAGAGAAAGCCTTCTTGTAGAGTTGATCGCTGATGAGTGTGAACCGATCGGCTCTTCTTCTTAACAGATGGGCTTCATTCCGATCAGACGGTGTGGCGCCCGAGGGCAAAAACTCCGTGATGGGTGTCCTCCAGTCGCTCGGAAACGTGAGGCCTTCCATCCGGTCGACGTGCGCCACCAAAGATACTTGTTCAATTGGCTGCTGGATGGCGACCAGCGTTATTGAGCTTGCAAGTTTTGCTAACTCATCGGCCACTTGATTCTCTACTCAGGGTATCTTTTGGATAATAACCTCTCGGAAGTCAGCCTTGAGTTTTTCAAAGGCTTCGGCATAGAGTTTGAGCCGAGCGTTGTTAATCTCAAAGGTACCTGTGAGCTGCTGAGTGGCCAATTGAGAGTCTGAATGCAGCATCACCCGTCCGGCCCCTACATGCCGGGCGGCCTGTAAGCCGGCTATAAGGGCTTCATACTCTGCCTCATTATTCGTAGCTCTATAGTCAAGCCGGACGGATAGATGCATTTTCTCTTCTTGGGGAGACAGCAATAATACACCAACACCACTCCCGAGCCGAGTGGACGATCCGTCCACAAATATCTTCCACATGGCTTCGGGCTCTGGCCTTTGTACCTCGGTGACAAAATTCGCCAAGGACTGCGCCTTTATTGCCGAACGGGGCTGGTATTGAATGTCGAATTCGCTGAGCTCCGTCGTCCATTTGATGAGCCGTCCGGACGCTTCTGGATTGAGGAGTATTCTTCCGAGCGGACTATTAGTCTTCACAATGATAGTATGCGCCAGGAAGTATGGGTGAAGCCTCCGAGCGGCGAGGATCAAGGCGAAAGCCAATTTCTCGAGTCTGGTGTATCGAGATTCAGTATCCTTTAAAATGTGACTTAAAAAATACACTGGTCGTTCTTCGCCGCTCGAACTCACAAGCGTCGAGCCCACAGCGTGCTCGGTAGAAGACAGATAGATATAGAGCGGCTCACCCCTGGTCGGCTTGGCAAGTATAGGCAGAGAATTGAGATATGCCTTTAACTCCTCGAACGCCCGGTCGCATTCTTCATCCCACTGGAATTTAGTGGCCTTTCGCAGGATTTTGAAGAATGGTAAGCTCCGGTCAGCAGTCTTGGATATGAATCTTGATAAGGCAGTTATCCGACCGGTCAAGCGCTGTACTTCTCTTAAGTTTCTCGGAGGTAGCATGTCTTGCAACGCTTTCACTTTACTTGGATTTGCTTCGATTCCCCGCTCGGTTACAATATAGCCCAGGAAGCGTCCGCCTTTGGCTCCAAATAAACATTTTTGCGGGTTCAACTTCACTCCATATTTCTCAGCGTATGGAATATCTCTTCCATGTCCGTATAAAGATCGGCCGCTCGGACGGATTTGATGAGAATGTCGTCCACATATACTTCTAGATTGCGTCTGATCTGCTCTTTGAATACTTTATTCATCATGCGCTGGTAAGTTGCTCCTGCGTTTTTTAATCCGAACGGCATTACATTGTAACAGTAAGTGCCATCGGCGGTGATGAATCTGACCTTTTCTTGATCATCTCTGGCGAGCGGCACCTGATGATAACCCTGATATGCGTCCAACATGCAGATGAACTCGCATCCGGCCGTGGAATCCACTAGTTGATCAATCCGGGGCAGTGGGTAGAAATCCTTCGGGCACGCTTTGTTCAAATCCCGGAAGTCGATGCAGACTCTCCACTTGCCGCCCGGCTTGGAGACCAGGACCACATTGGCGAGCCAACTTGGGAACTGTATTTCTCGTATGTGGCCGGCCTCCAAGAGTCTTTCCACCTCCCCTCGAATTATAGCATTCTGCTCGGCATTGAAATCTCTCTTTCTTTGCTTTACTGGCCGAGCGTCCGGTCGGACGTGGAACTCATGTTGGGCGATGTTTGGAGATACTCCAGGCAGCTCATGTGTTGACCAAGCGAAGACGTCGCGATTTTCTTGGAGGCATTTGATCACATCTTCTTTTTGGCTTGCTCCCAGATCAGATGCTATGAATGTAGTGACTTCCGGTCGGGAGGGATGAATCTGCACCTCCTCCTTTTCTTCATAAACCAAGGAGGGAGGCCTTTCGGTTATGACATTCACCTCAAGGCGTGGCATCTTCCTCCCGAAGCACTTCCGAGCCGCTCCGAATTGACAACTCACATTAGAAAATAACATAATTATAAATAATGAATGAAAAAAGATGAAGCAACAAAGTTATCACTTTTACGTGGTTAAAGTCCAAATTAAGAAAACTCCGCGCGACTCCAAATTAAATGTTCACAATTTTAAGCTGCAAGATCAATGTTTATTTTAGAAAAAAAAAATAAGGCGATAATAATATTTTTTTTCGCTTCTGTTTTTGGCTGCATCGCTACCGAGTATTATACAACATCTCCTATTCTCCTGTTGTGACCCCGCACTACCGACATCGTGCAATGCTTTGGATGCGCGTGTGCAGCTTTTGCCGTACGTGCAATGCAAGATAGGAGCACGGGGTATGCGAGTTGGTTGCGTGCACAGAGGCGACGTGAATCGATCGTGCCGACGGATGCGGCGAGTCGGCGGGAGGCGATCTCAACCAGATGGACGACAAAGAAAAGAACTGATATACCATAGATTGAGATTCGTTTGCTCCATGGAGAGATATACCAAGACAGAAAAAAAAATATCTAAAACCCTTAAAAATAATTGGTCGGGTAATAGGGCTAAGCTACTACCCAGCATAACTCATATTAAGAGTTATAGCAGCTAGAGAATTATACCTGATGGGGATGTATCTTAAGGATCCCAGAGGAATTAGGGAGAAGAAGAGAGGTATTTCGATCAAATCTGTTTAGGGTTTAAGAGAAGAAAGGAGGCATTGCTCAAAGGGGGGCTTCTCTTCATGGTTTTTCTCAGCCACCGAGGGTGTCGACTACTTCCTCCCTCTCACACTCCTCTCCTCGTCAATGTCGGCTGCCACTCCTATCCTTTTCTTCCTCCCGTCGCCATCTCCACCCAGGAAACTTCCTCCCGACACCGCTAACTTGGATGCACGCTAGGAGTGCTGCCTCCTCCTTCTCTCTGCTTCTTTTCTTTTCGTCGCACGGGCGCATGCAGACGAGCTGCGTCTCTCTCCCCCTTCCAGCATCGATAGTTGCCTGTTGATAGCCTTCTCTCATCTGCCCATAGCTAGCCATCGTCGGCACGGTGTTATCGCAACAAACTCCTTCATCTCGCAGTCCTCACCGCCGACCAGCCCTTTGCCTGTCGACCACATAGTCTAGTGCCTCTCCCTCCTTGGCGATCTCCTCCTGTCCCTCACGCGGGAACATAGTGTCGTTCACCAATGCTGCTCCATAACCCTTGGCAAGAAACCCCCGGCCATCGACGTCACTCCCTCGGCGCCCGTCGTTGGATCCGACCTTTCGGTGCCCCTGCCTTTTGATCCGACCAACCAACATTCACCATCTCCGATCTGCACTGCCATATGCTTCCAACGTGGATCTGACCTTTAATCCATGCTGTTGTATAATCTCGGTGTCGATCCGACCTCTAGGACACCATGGCCTTACCCTCTTGACTTGTTCTGATATTGTAGTCGTCCTACGTGCTATTGTCATATCTCCGTCTACGTGCCGCTGTCATATCCCGGTCTACTTATATCTCGACTTGCGTGCCACTACCATATCCCGACTTACGTGTCGCTATCATATCCCAACCTGCATGTCACTACTATATCCCGGTTTGGGTGCCACCCTCCGGATCCATTTTGCGTCCAACTCAGTTCCATTAGATCCATCTCCTCATCCGGCTCATGTTCGTCTAATCTTCTTGGTCATGACGACTCGATCAGTATCACGACCAGCTCACTAGTCTACTAGAGGGTGTCCTTGTGCCAGGGTACATTTTTCATACTTATTCTCCACTCACTTCATTATTCTACTATTCATTCAGCTGCTTATATATTTTAAAGACTTGCCTCGAACATTGAGGTACCAGGGATCAGGGTAGCCCAGTCGCTGTCTACAGGTAGCATTGACCAGAGGACTTCTGACAACTTGGTCAACACAAAAGATAGCTCATCATGTTCCCCCCTCCGGGCTATAGCAATTCAGTCAACATTTCAGCCACATCATCATCCCAACGATTCATCTAACTCAACTTCCGGAAAGGATCAAATTTAGCGTCGCCTGTAGGAATCTCTTCTCAACCTATTCCAGAGTGACAAAAGTTGAATACTCTCTCTCCCAGCGCCTCCGCCAACCTGTCCCAAGGCCAACACGGAGGAGGTAAATCACGGGCGGCTACTAGCCTTTGAAATATCGACTAGCACATAAGGGAGGTATTTACCGCGGTTTTGCTGAGATTTGAACTCGAGATCTCATAGTGGCAACACCTCATACGCTAGCCACTAGACCGTCCCGAGGGGACCTTCTCAGCCCGTTCCGGAATGTGAAGATGGAGGACACCGGAAAGTTCTTTGCCATCTCCACTAGTGTCAAATCAGAGTATCGCCACCAGTCTCGGATCAGAGTGTTATCGCTAGTCTTGGACCAGAGTATCATGTGGGCTTAGTGTCATCCGATCTCTTACGATCCGCTCTCGCTTGGCTCATGGGATCCTCGCCCGTTCGTCATTCTCGCGGTCACCTGATAAACATTTTTTGATGGCCCGGTCGACATTTTTCAGTCGTCCGGTCGACATTTTATGGTCATCCAGTCTGCATATTTTGGTGGCCTGCTCGGCATCCTCTCGGTCGCCCGATCGACATTTTTAGGTCGCCCTCTCGATACCAGCCCAGTCATTTGCTTAACCTCCCCTTCACATTGTCTGTCCGTTTGCTCGGCCGCTCGATCGGCATTGCCTGCCCGTTCGCACAGCACCCTTCGCTCAACCCCATTCGCTCGGCATCACTCGATCACTAGCGGTGCACTACTCAGCTACCCGCACAACATTCTCTCAGTGGATCAGTCCGTATTTTTCGATCGTCTGTTCGACAGTCTCTTGGTTTCTTAGCCGACATTTTTTTGGTTGCTTGGTCGGCATATTTTGGTCGCCTACTTGGTAGTTTCTTCGTCGCCTGATCGACATTTTGGATCACCCAGTTAACATTTTTCGCTCAGCACTACTTGGTTATTCGCTTTGAATCATTCAGAATTCAATAGATCATCACTTCAACATTCACTCGGTTGCTTGCTTGGCTTTCGTTCGCTACTCAACTCACCACTCCGCTCTCTGCTCGTCGCTCGATCGATCCACGCCTTCTCACTTGGTCACTAGCCTCATTTGTTGCTCTATGGGTGTGTGCCTTGCTCATCACTCTACTTGGCTCACATGCCTTCCAAACTCTCGTCCCAATGTGAGTTATAAGTGAGCAGGGCACTCGTGTCCAATGACCTCTCGGTCGGGTCCTAGACTCTCACCTCTATGCAAGTTATAAGCGAGCAGGGCTCTCGCGACCAACGATCTCTCCGTTGGATTTCCAGACTCTCGCCCCCGTACGAGTTATATGCGAGCAGGGCTCTCGCGACCAACGACCTCTCAGTCGGGTTTCTAGACTCTCGCCCCAATGCGAGTTATAAGCAAGCAAGACTCTCGTGACCAACGACCTCTCGGTCAGGTTTCCAGACTCTCATCCCAATGTAAGTTATAAGCGAGCAGGGCTCTCGTGACCATAGCCTCTCAGTCAGATTTCAAGACTCTTGCCCTAGTGCGAGTTATAAGCGAGCAAGGCTCTCGCGACCAACGACCTCTCGATCAGATTTCCAGACTCTCGCCCTAGTACGAGTTATAAGTGAGTAGAGCTCTCGCAACCAACGACCTCTAGGTCGGGTTTCCAGACTCTCACCCTAATGTAAGTTATAAGCAAGTAAGGATCTTGCGACCAATAACCTCTAGGTTGAGTTTCCATACTCTCGCCCCTATGCGAGTTATAAGCGAGTAGAGCTCTCGCGACCAACGACCTCTCAATCTGATTTCCAGACTCTCGCCTCACTGCGAGTTATAAGCGAGCAGGATTTTCGCAACCAACGACATCTTGGTCGAGTTTTCAGACTCTCGTCTCAGTGTGAGTTATAAGCGAGCAGGCTCTCACGACCAACGACCTCTTAGTCGGGTTTTTAAACTCTTGCCCAGTGCGAGTTATAAGCAAGAAGGGCTCTCGCGACAAACGACCTCTCAGTCAGGTTTCCAGACTCTCGCCCCAGTGCGAGTTATAAGCAAGCAGGGCTCTCGCGACCAATAGCCTCTCTATCGGATTTCAAGACTCTCACCCCAGTGTGAGTTATAAGCGAGCAATGCTCTCGCGACCAACGACCTCTCGGTCGGGGTTCCAAAATCTCGCCCTAGTGCAGCTATAAGTGAGCAGGGCTCTCATGACCAAACAACCTCCTGGTTGGGCTCCAGACTCTCACTCCAGTGCGAGTTATAAGTGAGCATGGCTCTCATGACCAAACGACATCTTGGTCGACTTCTAGACTCTCGCCCTAGTGAGAGGTATAAGTGAGCAGGGATCTCGTGACCAAACAACCTCCCAATCGACTTCCAACTCTCGCATCAATCATCGCTTTGACAACACTCACATAAACAACCGCTACCACAGAAACAACCGCCCTGACTTGCTCTTAACTCAACAGTGACCCTATCCGACTCTTATCTTATCTCAACAGTCATCCTGCCCGGTTCTTAACCTATCTCAATAGCTGCTATGTCTAACACTCGTCTCGCTGGCCTCTTTGTCCGACATTCGTTGCTTTATCGAACACTCATTGCTCGGTCGATACGTTCATGTTTATTGATTTGTTGGTATTCATCTCATTTGTCACTCGTTCGTTACTATTTTTCGCAACTCACTCAGCATCGCTTCCACTGCTCAATTGGCATTGTCACAACTACAGACTCGACGTTACATCCAACGATCTAACTTTGTATAGGGAATGATTCAAACTTGGTGATGGACCGTCTAGTCAGTCGAACTTGTGTATTTTTTTTACTAGACTTGAAGGGGAGACTTGTGATGGAGATATATGTTAAGGACCCCAGTGGAATTAGGGAGAAGAAGAGGGGTATTTTGGTCAAATCATTGTTTAGGGCTCTAAGATAGGAGAGGAGGCACTGTTCAAAGGGTGGCTTCTTCGTATCTTTTCTCCGCCTCCAAGGACGACACCGACTTCTTTCCTCTCAAGCTCCTCTCCTCGTCGACGCTGGTTGTTGCTCCCCTCCTTTTCTTCCTTCCATCGCCATATCCACCCAAGAAGCTTCCTCCCGACGTCGCTAGCTTGGGCGCACGCCAGGAGCACTGCTACCTCCTTTTCTCTGCTTCTTTTCTTTCCGCCACACGGGAGCAAGCCACCACAGTCGCACAAGCGCATGCAGACGAGCCACGTCTCTCTCTTCCTTCCAGCATCGACAGTTACCTGCCGATAACCTTCTCTCATCCACCTGCAACTAGCCATCGCCAGCATGGTGTTATCACAGCAGACTCCTCCATCTCACAGTCCTCACAGCCGACGAGCCCTTTGACTGTCGACCGCACAATCTAGTGCCTCTCCCTCCTTGGCGATATCCTCATGTCCCTCACTGTCCCTCACGTGGGAACATAGTGTTGCTTGCCGACGCCTCTCAATAACCCTTGGCGGGTAACCCCTGGCTACTAGCATTTCTCCCCCCGCGCTGGCCATTGGATCCGACCTTCTGGTGCCCTTGCCTTTCGATCCGACCAACCAACATTCACCATCTTTGATCTGCAGTGGCGTATGCTTCCAATGTGGATCCGACCTTTGATCTATGCTGTTATATAATCTCGGTGTCGATCTAACCTCTAGGTCATCGTGGCCTTACCCTCTTGATGTGTTCCAACATTGTAGTCATCCAACCTTTTAGCTTGTGTGTCGCTGTCATATCCTAGCATGCGTGTCGTTGTCATATCTCGATATGCATGCCATTGTCATATCTCGACCTGGGCCAAGGTACATTTACCATACTTATTCTCCACACACTTTATTATTCTACTATTCATTCAGCTACTTATATATTTTCGGGATCTGCCTTAAGCATCGAGGTACCAAGGATCGGGGCAATCCGATCGCTGTCTGTAAGTAGCGTGACCAGAGGTCTTCTGATGATTTGGTCAGCATAGAAGACAGTTCATCATGCCCACCTCCTAACCATGGCAATTCGATCAACATTGCAGCTACATCATCACCCCGGCGATCCATCTGACTCAGCTTCTGGACAAGATCAATACCTATTATAATGATATAGTAGTTATAAAATAATAGCTATTATAATATAAATTTATCTTATTCAATAATATTTATATTGTAACAATTACAAATTGTAACTATTTATAGTCATCTCTTTTTGATTTGTTTTATACACCTTAAACTATTAAGTCATACCAACTTGATCCGCACCAGGTCATCAATGTGACAACTCAACTTAGTCGAATCACAAGCTCCACAAACTTCACATGCACTCTACCAAGTCCTTTCACAATTTATTAGGATTCAACCAAAGTTCTATGTTAAAAATATATGAAAAGATCATTAGTTTTAAAGGATATAAGATATCTCTATTAGGATAATGTCTTTTGGGTAGAGTCTAAGAGCAAAGTCATGAACGCTTAGACTTAAAATGGATAATATCATGTCATTGTGAAGATATGTGAATATCCTTTGAATATAGCAAATGGTATCAGAGTCATAGTCTAAACAAGATGTCAAGTGGGGTGACCTTGAACAAAGTTAAGGGTGGGCTCAGAGCAGGTCAAGATAACTGGATGCTTGTGGGGAGGTCCAAATTAGGTCAGGATGGTCGAATGCTTGGGGGGAGGTCGTGTTGGGGTTGCAAGGTTGCAAACATAGTCCCATATTGAAAATATATAGGAAAGATCATGGGTTTATAAAAAAAAGATATCTCCATTAGTATGAAACCTTTTCGATAGAGCCCAATAGCAAAACCATGAGGGCTTAGGCTCAAAACAGACAATATCATACCATTATGGAGATATCTAAATTCTTTTCGATTCTACAATTGGTATAATTAAATGCTTAATTTTTATTTATTTATAAAGGAAGAAGGATTCTAATTTTATTGATATGATGAGATCAAATAAGTTCTTTATTCATTCATTGAATGAAAAATTACTACACGCGAAGGAGATACACGATTTAAATAATGAAAAATCCAATATTTAACAATTGCACCGGACTAATCGCTAGAAGAAGTACAAGCCAAAGCCATGATGCAAGATCAAACCATGTGGATGAAACCTTGAACAAAGTATGGGAGGCCCTAAGCAGGTCAGTGACCCGATGCTTGAGGGGACCCTAAGCAGGTCAAGAGTGACCCGATACTTGAGGGAAGCAGGTCAAGAGTGATGCTTGAGGGAGACCCTATGGTCCTTTGTTGGGGGGGGGGGATTGTTGGGGTTGCAAGGTTGTAAACATAGTCCCATATTAAAAATACATCAGAAAGAACACGAGTTTATAAGAAAAAAAAATATCTCTATTGGCATGAGGCCTTTTGGGTAGAGCCCAAGAATAAAATCATGAGGGCTTAAGTCCAAAGTGGACAATATCATACTATTATGGAGATATCTATTTTTTTTTTTTTGATCCTACAGGCCGGTTGCAGGTCAAGGTGACTGGATACTTATGGAGAGGTTTAGAGTATGTCAAGGTAACTGGATATTCGCGGGGAGGCCCAGACCATAGAGTAATGGTAGTCCTTCGTTTGAGGGGAGGATTGTTAGAGATTTAATCAAAGTCTCACATTGAAAATATTTGGAAAAGAACATGGGTTTAAAAGAATGTAGAATATCTCCACTGACATGAAGTTTTTTGGGTAGAGCCCAAGAGCAAAGTCATGAGGGCATATGCCCAAAGTGAACAATATTATATTATTGTGGAGATATGTGAACATCCTTCGATCCTAACAAATGGTATCAGTTGTTGGAGTAATCTGGGTACCCTAGGTTTTGATGTTTGGGCAAAGGTTTAAGTTAGGTTTATTGTTGTATTTGATATGCATTGTGAGTGTGCAGGATACAGGTACAACAAGGAAAGTCCAATGGTGAGTCTTGGCGGTGTAAGTCCAAGCATGTAGTCTTGGCAACGTAAGTCCAAGTGTGATCTTGGCAAAGGAGGAAAGTCCAAGGATGAGTCTTGGCGGTGTAAGTCCAAGCATGTAGTCTTGGCAACGTAAGTCCAAGTGTGACTTGGCAATGGATGAAGTCCCGGACCGCGACCTCTTGGCAAAGGAAGACCCGACAACAATGACAAGGCCGATGGAAGCTCTAGAAGGCAAGACGTGAAGGATGGGGAGGCATCCGAGGGACGCAAGGCTGATGGAGGAGACTAGAAGGCTAGGTCTAGGTTGGTCGGGCGAGAACGAGTGCTGAGTGAATGTACTCGAGGTAAAATCTCAAAATTAGGGTTTACTGTAACAGTACTGTAGCAGTCGACTGGTAGCGAACAGAGGGTTGGTATCGAGCCGTTGGGCTGCAACGGTCGAATTTCCACGAAGGGCAGTCGACTGCATGTTTTGGCAGTCGACTGGTAGGCGGGGTTTTCTAACCCGTGGCCTATATAACCAAGCATTGGAAGCTTGGTTGAAGTTGACGAAATTAGTGGTGGTTAACCCTAATTAGAGTCTCCAAGTGCCCAAGTGATCTAGCGTGCTTGTACGAGATTGTGGCGAGGTTCCTCCACCCACAAGGAGCTACGTGAGCTAGCCGAAAGTTCTCCGGGGAATCATCCACCGATGGATCGGGATCGTCCACCTTACGGACAGCCGTGGAGTAGGAGCTTTATCTCCGAACCACGTTAAATCAACGTGTTAGGTTTGTTTTCTATTGTTAGTGTTTATCTTGTATTTCTGCTGTGCACACTAACCATTGTAGGAAGCGACGATTTGGGTGAGACGCTATTCACCCCCCCTCTAGCGAACGTCAAGGTCCCAACATCAGTGTCATCGTCTGGACCAGATGTCATATGGGATGACTTTGAACAAAGTCAGGGGGGAGTCTTGGAGTCGGTTAGAATGACCGAATGCTCGTGGGGAGGCTCGAAGTAGGTTAGGGTGATCAGATACTAGTAGGGGAGGCCTGGAACAGGTCAAGGTGATCGGATGCTTGCTGGGAAGGCTGAGAGCAAGTCAGAAGTGATAGTCGCGGATGCTCAAGGGGGAGGCACGGAGTAAGTCAGGGTACTGGATGCTCGCGGGGAAGGCTCAAGATAGTTCGGGGTGATCGGATACTCATAGGGAAGCCTAGAGCATGTTAGGGTGATCGAGATACTCGTGAGGAGGCCCAGAGTAGGTTAGGATACCCGGATGCTTGCGAGGAAGGCTCAGAGTAGGTCAGAGTGACCGGATGCTCATGGGGAAGGCTTAGAGCAGGTTATGGTGACCGGATACTCACGTGGAAGACCCAAAAAATGTCAGAGTGACCAAATACTTGTGGGGAGGCCCAAAGTAGGTCAGGGTGACCAAGATACTCATGAAAAGGCCTGAAGCAGGTTGAGAATAACTGGATGTTGTTGGTGCAAGTTGTACTAATAATCTGATTTTGATATATGACAAATAGATTAAAGTTAGATGTGTTATTTATCTAACCTTTCTACCAAGTATACAGGAGTTGACTATACTGAAGAACTCGACACCAGGCTGAAATCTAGCTAGGTGTATGTGACCCGATACCTGGTGCGAAGTCTAGATAGGTCCGTGGGACTTAATATTTGGCGGAAAGTCCGGTTGGATCCGCAGGACCTAACAACCAACCGAAGTCCAGTTGGGTCTGCGGACCTGGCAACTAGTATGAAGACCTGGTGGGTCAAAGACAAGTCAAGAGACAGCAGTTAGTAAGTGGAGGTAAGCAACTAGAGGAGAGATCCAGTGAGAATGCGTTCCCCATTGAGGGAACGATAGGCGTTGGTCCATCTTAGGTCTATTTGAAAAATCTAAACTAAGACCTTGACTATATCCTGGTCTCGGGGAGATAAGATTTAATTACTACTCCTATTTTATAATGTTGTGCTAACTCTATTTTACAGGACAAATATATTTTTACTTGTATGGACTAACTTATTTTTGCAGGAATTCAATCTGTAAAGAAAAGGAGTCCGAGCTCTCAGAAGGGATCCGGGCACTCGGAGCTGATTCGGGTGTCCGGACCAGCTCGCCTGGGCAGGTGCCATACGTACCTGGATAATCTGGGCGCCTGGAATTGGTCCAGGCGCCCAGACCATAAAAGTTATCCTGAAGTTGAGTTGCAGCGCGATGACCGGCTGAACTCATATCAACGATCTAGGCGCTCGGAAGGGGTCCATGCACCCGAAAGTGGATAAACTTCGCGGATGAAATTTCGACGAGAGATCATCATGTCAGCAATGGTTCAGGCATCCGGACAGGTTCCAAGCACCAGAAATGGGCCTATATAAGGGGCTTTGACCAACAGCTTCAAAACAACATCTTCTATGACTTTTATTCCTGCATGTTGCACCAGAAAAGCTCCTACGATGCTGTAAAGCTCCTCCGACAACCGACGATCAAGATCTTCTTATTTTCTCTGTTGTCGGTAATATTGTTTTTAGTTCTTGTACTTAACTTTTGTAATCATTTGAGCTATTAGTGGATTGTCCAACGAAAGCACTCGACGAGTGCGGGCCTTGGAGTAGGAGTCGTTGAAGGCTCTGAATCAAATAAAAACTATTTGTGTTAGCGTGTGATTGTCTTTTTCCTTCTAGTCTTTTTCTTTTATTATTCCGCTGCGTAATTCGCTCTCGATTTTTAAAAATTACTATCCCCCCTCTAGCAAATTTACAATTCTATAAGTGGTATCAAAGTGAGGTCATTCTGATTGGTGAAACCACAAATCGAGCAGGGGGTTCCTTTTGAAAGAAAAATTATATATATGTCTTTCATTTTTTCCCTCCATTTTTTTTAAAATTCACTTTCATTTTTTCACTATTAGTCAGAATTTGTGAAATAACCATTTTAACAAAATTTGTTATAATATTTTTTATTATTTTTCTCAAAATTGGTGAAATACCCTTATTTCCTTTCCTCCCACATTACTTAATCCAAAACCTAGTCTTGGAATTTCTTTTTTCCTCTTCCTTGAGTGCAAGGTTCAATCTCTCTAAATGGTCCAAATCGAAGGATACAACATCATTCGTCCCCCGCTCTTCAACGGGGACTACTTCCCATATTGGAAGAAGTGGATTGAGGTGTATCTGAAGACAGATATCGAGCAGTGGTTCAACATCCGCAAAGGCTACACGATCTTGACAGAAAACACCGAAAAACCACTCGAACCCGAGGACTGGAACCCGGAAATGAAAAAGAAGGCCCAGATGGACAACAAAGCCCTAAACACCCTCCAATGCAAGCTAACGAAAGAACAATTGAACCGGATCGAACCTTTCGAAAATGCAAAGGACCTTTGGGATAAACTCGTCGAGTTACACGAAGAAACAAACGATGCAAAGGTAACTGAAATAAATTCACCTATGAATAAATTATTTAACACCGAAATGTAGGAAGAACATAAGGTGACTTGGGATGAAGAATCGGACGTTGAAAATCGAAAGCAACGCAACTACCTCATATTGATGGCAACCAGAGCGAAATCAGAAAGTGAGACGGAACAAGATGACAAGTCCGAATACGAATCAAGCCATGAGTCTACACTCGTTTTTGAAGGTTCCAACGAGATATCAACTATCCTAACTGCTAGATTTTTTTAAATAATTGCATGCCTAAATAAAAAATTAATAAAATCTGAAGAAAAAAAAATGACACTCTCCATGAGGAAAATCAACTCCTTAAGGAATAATTTAACTCCTAAATGAAAACCTCTTACTCAACTCAAGTTGAAAGACTTGAGGAAGAAAATGCTAAATTGAAAACTAAAATAACCAATCTAAAAGAATTTTTAGAAAAATTCACAACCAGATCCAAATACCTAGATATGATACTTGGATTACAAAGAGCTGTGTATAATAAGTCCAGACTCGGATACAAGTCCAGCTCAACTAACAAAACCTTTATATCACTTATAAGCCAAAATAAGAAACAAACTAAAGCATGAGTTCCAAAAGCGTGTTTAACCACGCAAGTAGGACTCAATCAATTTTATGTACCTAAAAATAAAACTCATTATCTAAAACCAAATCCAACTAAACCTATTAATTCAAAACTAAGCCAAAATAAACCTTCAAAACTAAATTCCAAACTAAAGAATACAATTAAATTAAACTTAAACCTAAAATGTAAAACGAAGTCACACAATTCAAACTTAAAACAAAAAAATAAATTTAAATCAAATAACTATAAAGTTAATTTAAATTCAAGTTATAATCAAGTCTATTATAACTATAAAATAATCGACATAAACCTAAAACTTAAACACAAATTCAATAATTCAAGGGGAGGCACCAAATTAGTTGGCACCTCCAAAAATAATAATTTATCTGACTAGGTAATTAGGACTAGCTTAACCTGACAAACAGTACTGGAGAAGTTTTGGATGATAGTAGATTAGGAAAACTATGTCTATGCATGTCTAGGAAAAAATGACTTCAACCTGGTGCATTTGGCTTAGTGGAACTAACTAAAGCTACCCCTTACCAATCCTAGCTAGTTAGACCAAAGTTTTGTTATTAAGTTTAGTGGATAAGACTATTTGAAAATTTTCGAAGACGTTGTTACTCTAATGATGTGTAGGTGACTCATCACAGCTTAGAAGTTTATCCAAAGAATGTCTATTTATTGAATCCAAAGCTAAACTTGAATCTAATACAAGTTAACCCGAACTTTGAAATTTAACTTAACTCATCTCACAAAATCATAGGATTCCCTGATTGAAAACATAGATCGGGTGAGATGAATAAGGATTGAATTAAAACATTAAATTACAATGAATTAAATTAAATTAATTAACTTAAATTAAAATAAAATAAATTGAATTAAATCAAAATAAATTGAATTAAATCAAAATAAATTAAATTAAAATTAAAATCAGAATTAAGTTTACACTTAGAGCTAAAAGTTTATTTTTCCTAATTTTTTTTGGAATCTAAATGGATATTGGACAGTGGTTGCTCCCGACACATAACCGGTGATCAAATAATGTTCACAAAGTTAAAATTCAAAAGAGTAAGAACAGTTGCCTTTGAAAATAGCGGTAAATTGAAGGTAATTGGAATATATAACATTGAATTAGAATCTAATTTTATTACAAATAAAGTACTCCTTATCAAAAAATTTAAATTCAATTTACTCAGTGTTAGTCAATTATGTGATTAAGAATATAAGGCTAGGTTTACATCCACTGAATGCTTAATTAAACATATGAAAGACCCTACAATAAAATTAAAAGGACTTAAGAATAATAACATTTATACAATTAACCTAGCTAGCTCCTCACTTAAGTGTCACTTGACACAAAAAGAGAAAACCTAGCTGTGGCATAGGAGAATGTCCCATACTAATTTTAGAAATCTCACCAAATTAAATGACTTAGTTAGAGGACTACCAAAATTACCTAACTTAGACTCAACAATTTATAATGCTTGTCAACAAGGAAAACAGACCAAATCAACTCACAAACCAACTAATAAAATTCAAACCAATTCAACACTTGAATTATTACACATAGGTTTATTTAACTCACATGGGATAAAATCTATTAATGGAAATTTTTATTATCTAGTAATAATTGATGATTACTCAAGATTCATTTGGATAAAATTCTTAAAAAGTAAAAAAGATACTTTGGAATGTAATTGCTTTTTATTGTAGATCTTTGGAATTGACATGGAAACACAAGATACTTTGCCATCAGTCTTGTTGGTTTTTGACAAACAAAGGTTCATCTTCAATGCTGCAGAGGTATGATAATCCTAAATGTAATAGTTAAACCTATTTGTGCCTTTAGTCCTTAAGTTAATAATAATTTGGGAGATCTTACAATAGGTGATAATGATAACAATTAAAAAGGGATACTTCTACTTAGAAGGTAAAAGGAATTCTATAACTGAAAACTTGCTCATATAATCACTATGTTGTTGAATTTCTAATTAGTCTACTTCTACTTAGTAGGTAAAAGGAATTTTATACTTCTACTTAGTCTTATTATATTTCTAATTTATGTGATTCTATACTTGTGTATTATGGAATAGCAATGCTATGTTGTTGCTTTATTTCCATTTCCTACCATAACTACAAATAGAGGTAAGTAAATTTAGGTGAGGGAAAATTAAAAGAATAAACATATATAGTTTTAACTTTTTAACATATCTGAACTTTGGAAGCATTCAAGAAAGTGATTAAAAGAAAATGGTTGGTGATTAAATGAGATTAAGAAAGTTGCTTGTGGTTAGGAGTTAGAAAGAGTATGGAACTTGAGAGGTGAACAAAGGTCAAGGGCGTGCCTACTTAGGTGTGAAGGAGTAAAAGTATTGGAGAGAGAGGGAAAGCAATTAAATTTCCTTATCTATTGGGTTGAAGAAGAAAAAGTAAGAAGGAACGGAGCAACTTGGATCTCCTTTCCCTATTTCTGTTTCCATCCAAAAGTAGATAGAAGGGGAAATTTGCTAGAAAGGTAGGTAACTCTTTTTCCTACTTCCTGCATGTATTCTTAGTTTTGGATTCAACTCATACGAATACTATCTGAGAATTCTTATGGAGAAGGCGGATTGATAAATCTTGGGTAGAAATTTGCTAATCCTCATTCTCTTTCCATTGCATTTTGTTCTTTTTTCTTGCATTATACTTTTTTCTCTATATATTTATAATGCTTGGTAATTATTTCTTATTTATGTTTGTATTTTTCTTGATCATGTTAATATCTTATCTGTCTTTCTTTACAGTTGGGGAGCATCAAGCCGATCAGACTTTAATTGTAAAAGAACAGAAGGTTAGTAAATGCCCCTTATCAAAAAAAAAAAATCTGTTATATTATTAATGTGTTTCTAACTCCCTTTATTTCGGAATAAGAAAACTATCGTTTAATTCTTTTCAGACACATGAATTAGTGGTTGGTTATCTTATGCTAACTTATGTCATTTAATTCTTATAGGACTAGTCTCATGAATGTTAGCCTGTGAGAACCAAGTGATCTATTAATATTGTGACTATTTTATGTATTCCAATGCAAAAGAGTTAGAAGAACCAACGCAGCCATCAGAAATCAATGTGAACTTTGAACTACTTGCACTAATTCAGAGAAGCATAGAAGGAGAGGAAAGGCTTGCTGCTCATAATTTTTTTTTACCTTATCAACCTGTAATACAGTTATTCTTATTGGAAATAAAAATTATATGATATTTATTTATTTTATTTTTATATGCCTGTAATACAGTTATTCCTTTAGTGATAATTATACGATATTGATAATTATATGTGATATTTTTTTATTTTATATGTAATTAACCGTAGAGTGCGGTTACGCGCTGCGAATGATATTAACTACAGTGCGCAGCTACGCGCTACGACTGCAATTTACCACAACGCGCAGCTATGCGCTACAAATTCAATTTACCACAGCTTGCGGTTGTGTGCTACAAATGCAATTTACCGTAGCGCGTGGCCGCGCGCTGCGAATGTGTTATGACTTTTAACAGCATGGAATTGTGCAGCATGCGATGTGCGCTACGGATAGCATAGTTGCACGCTACAGGAAATTATTTCTATTGTAGTGTTGGTAAGTGGAGAAAAGCAACTGGGGGAGAGATTCAGTGATGACGTGTTCCCCGTTGAGGGAACTATAGGCATCAGTCCAGCTTATGTCCATTTGAAAACCTAAGCTAAGACTTTGACTAGATCATGATCTCGGGGAGACAGAATCTAATTACTACTCCTATTTTATTATATTGTGATAACTAGATTTTGTAGGACAAATATATTTTTACTTATCTAGACTAACTTATTTTTGCTGGAATTCAATCTGAAAAGAAAAGAACTCCGGGCACCCGGAAGGGATCAGGGTGCTCGGAGCTGGTCCGAGGGCCCGGAAGGGATCCGGGTGCCCGGAATTGGTCCGAGCTCTCGGACCAGCTTGCCCAGGTGGGTGCCGCAGGTACTTGGACGATCTAGGTGCTAGGAATTAATCTAGGTGCCCGGACCATAAAAGTTATCTCGAAGCTGAGTTGGAGTGTGATAACTAGTCGAACTCACATAAATGGTCCAGGTGCCCGGAAGGGGTCCAGGCGCCCAAAAGTGGATAAACTTTGCGGATGAAGTTTCGACTAGAGATCACCACGTTAACAATGGTCCAAGCGCTCATAATGGACCTATATAAGGGCCTTCGACCAACAGCTTCAGAACAACATCTTCTACGACTTTCATTCTTGTGTACTTCTCTGGAAAAGCTCCTACGCTGTAAAGCTCCTCCGACAACTTGCAATCAAGATCTTCTTATTTTC
Source organism: Zingiber officinale (assembly GCF_018446385.1). Taxonomy (NCBI): domain Eukaryota; kingdom Viridiplantae; phylum Streptophyta; class Magnoliopsida; order Zingiberales; family Zingiberaceae; genus Zingiber; species Zingiber officinale. Next base: position 138,880,113 of record NC_055989.1, read on the forward strand.
TCTATTGTCGGTAACATTGTTTTTAGTTCTTGTACTTAACTTTTGTAATCATTCAAACTATTAGTGGATTGCCCAATGAAAGCACTCGACTACTGCAGACCTTGGAGTAGAAGTCGTTAAAGGCTCCGAACCAAGTAAAAACTACTTGTGTTAGCGCGTGATTATTTTTTTTCCTTCTAGTCTTTTTCTTTACTGCGTAATTCACTCTCGATTTTAAAAAATTGTTATTCACCCCCTCCCCCCTCTAGTGACTTTACGATCCTACAATGCTAGCGGAAAAGTCTAAACCATGAGAGTAATGGTGGTCCTTCGTTTGAGGGGAGGATTGCTAGAGATTAAATCAAAGTCCTACATTAGAAAGATATGGAAAAGATTATAGGTTTAAAAGGATGTAAGATATCTCTATTGAGATGAGACATTTCGGATAGAGCCCAATGTTGGAACCCCAAGGTTATTTTGGTGTGATCAACAAGTTAAGTTAGGTCATGTGTTTTTCTAACCTTGTGTCTAAGTGTGTAGGAGCTTAGGAGCACAGGTAGTCGAGCGGAAGACGCATCTAGCGAGAAGGATGACACGCGGTGCGTCCGAGGGATGAGGCGCTGCGGAAGAGTACACCAGCGGATGAGAAGGAAGCGTCCGGTAGTTCCGAGGGACGAGAAGCTAGAGCGGAATACTGCTTGAGGAGCAAGAGACGCAGCTAGCGAGAAGGTCGGCACGGGGTGCGACTGAGGGACGAAGACTGCGGATGAGTACGCTGGCAGACGAGAAGGAACCACGCGACGATTCCGAGGGATGAGAAGCCGGAGCGGAAGCCTGCTCGAGAAAACCGGAAGTTGGGTTCGGGTGAGCCCTATTCAGGTGGCAGAGATCACCCAAGCGATCGAAAGACTCGGTCTAAGGCGAACGGAACCAGAGCAGGAGACCCAGGCTAAAAAAAGTGACTTTCCCGCCCGGGGCGCCCGGGGCGCCCGGACCGTACCGGGGCGCCCGGAGTTGACTTTTGACCAGATCGAGTTTTGACTCGATCTGAACGTTGGGGGATAAAGTTTTATCCCCCCAGGGCGCCCGGAACCCTCAGGGCGCCCCGACCAAGGCTATAAATATAGCCTTGGTCCAGAAGCTTTTCAACAACTTAGAGCAATTCATTTCCAACGCTTGTACGCTTCAGTTTTAGATTAGCTTCTTTGTTTTGCGGTTTCACTGCTGTAAGAGACTTCTCCGCCCAAAGGAGATACTAGTGCGACACTCCTTGGATTAACAACCTCCTTGGTTGTAACCAAGTAAATCCTTTTGCCTCTTCCTTTCTTTAGTTTCTATTCAATTTATTTTATGCAAGTGTTTTGTTGAAAGTTCGAGAAGGGTATTTTTATTTTACAGGGATATTCAACCCCCCTTCTAGCTGGTCGCCAACGGTCCTACAAGTGGTATCAGAGCCAAGGCGCTTCAGGAGGACTAACCGCCAAGCGAAGCAAACATAATGACCGGACCAAGCATCTACCCGACGAAATACGAAGGGGATTTCGCAACCTGGAAAAAACTGATGTAGGTATTTTTTTCACAACAGATTTTGATTTAATTTTAACAATGGAACTTGGCTTTGTAGCTCCAGAGGGTAAGGAAAAATATCAATGGACGAAAAAGGAGCAGGCTAACTTTGTGGCGAACGGCAAAGTAGAATATCATCTGTTAAGCGTGTTGGTTGCTACTCGGAAAACCCAATGGCTCCACTGTACAAAAATTTTGTACGTGATCTGAACCTTTCCTAGCTACCACGTGTTCTTTTAAGTTAAACTTGTATCTCCTGCGGAACTTAACACGTTTAATTCCAAGTTTAACTTATATGTTCTTTTAGGTTTAGATTTGGATCTCCTGCGGAACTTAACACGTTTGATCCAAATCACCTAGGTTATAAATTCAATTAAATATTAGTTTCCAAAATTGGCTTCCAGTACTGCATGACGAGGCACTTGGCCTTCTTGGATATGGGAGCAACCACCACCGACTAGACAAAGCCTTTTAAGGAAAGTTAATATTTAATTTCCTTATATAACTCTAGGTTAACCAAAAGGAACAATCAAATCACAAGGGAAAAAGAAAAAGAACACAACATCGAAATTAAATTCGAAAAATAAGAATCGAATGCCTCTTGTATTTGGTATTTATACAATGAAAAATTAACTAGTATGATGCGGAAATTAAATACTAGTTATACCTCTTCCTTGTATGCTAAAAACCTCGAGATCTTCTGCCGTATCCCTCGCCTCCTCTTGGACGTCGTATGGGCGACGATCCTCCAAGACGAACACCACCCGGAGAGCTTCTCCTCTTTCTCTAGAATTCGGCCACCACCACCACAAAGGAGCAAAAGAGAGCAAAGGGAAGAGAGGGAGAGGGGCCGGCCACTTGATGATCTCCAACAACACAATATCAATTGTTCTGTTTTTCAAGGCCTCCCCTTCCCCCCTTTTTATATTAGTTTCCCAACGAAAAATTATGAAAAGAGTTTTATAAAAAATTAGACTCATTCCTATTTCCTTTTAATTTTTTCTTTTTCTTTCCTTTTAATTAATCAATCCTAGATTGATTTATTAATTAAACAACTATTTGTTGATGTTTAATTATTTGATCGGCCCCTTGCTTGGGCACCAAGCAAGGTGGCCGGCCACTTATTAAAAGAGAAAGAAAGAAAAAATTTTTATAAAATTTTAAAAGAAGAAAACTTCTAATAAAATTTTACAAACTCTTTTTTTTTTAATGTGGATATTAAAAGGAAAGTTTTAAAACCAAGTTTTAAAATTTAAAACATCTCTAATAATATTTCTTTTTAAAAGAAAGTTTTATAAATTTTACAACTCTCTTTTAAAACCTTGTGGCCTAATTTAAATTAGGAAAATTTTATAAATTTTTAAAATCTCTCTTTTTACAAATTGTAAATATCTGAGGAAATTTAAAAATTCAAAAACAACCTTCCTAATTTAAATATTGCGGTCGGCCCCCTTGCCCAAGGCAAGGGCCGGCCACTTCTAGAGAATATGTGGCCGGTCATTGCTTGGTCACCAAGCAATGAACCGGCCCCTTCTTGGACACCAAGATAGGCTTTTCTTTGGATGGACTTGAGGCTTTATTGAGGCTACAACAGGGACCTAGAGGAGAAATTGGTTTTGGCCTTCCGATGAGCTTGAGTATCCCGTGCTCACCCCGAACACACAACTCAAGTTCATCGATAATAACTCATTCCACTATAGAGTTATTACCGCACTACCGCACCAATCCCAAATTACATTATGGGCTCCTTCTTATCATGAGTGTGTTAGTCTCCCTGTGTTTAAGATTATGAATGTCCACTAATTAAGTGAGTTACTGACAACTCATTTAATTAATATCTAGCTCCAAGAGTAGTACCACTCAACTTTATTGTCATGTTGGACTAGGTCCACCTGCAGGGTTTAACATGGCAATCCTTATGAGCTCCTCTTGGGGACATTCTCAACCTAGATTACTAGGACACAGTTTCCTTCTATAATCAACAACATACACTATAAGTGATATCATTTCCCAACTTATCGGGCTTATTGATTTATCGAACTAAATCTCACCCATTGATAAATTAAAGAAATAAATATCAAATATATATGCTTGTTATTATATTAGGATTAAGAGCACACACTTCCATAATAACTGTGGTCTTTTGTTCCTTTATAAAGTCAGTATAAAAGAAACGACCTCTAATGGTCCTACTCAATACACTCTAAGTGTACTAGTGTAATTATATAGTTAAGATAAACTAATACATTATTACACTACGATCTTCCAATGGTTTGTTCCTTTCTATCTTGATCGTGAGCTACTGTTTATAATTTATAAGGTACTGATAACATGATCCTCTGTGTGTGACACCACACACTATGTTATCTACAATATAAATTAATTGAACAACTATATTTATCATAAATGTAGACATTTGACCAATGTGATTCTTATTTCTAGATAAATGTTTATACCAAAAGCTAGGCTTTTAGTATACATCCTAACAAAGCGTTCTTCTGCCACAAGAAGTTAATCAAATCGGGAACTACGACTCGGCAAAGGAACTTTGGGAGAAGTTCCTCTAGCTGCACGAAGGAAAGTTCGAAGCCAAGCTCGCCAGAAGAGATCTACTTCGCAATCAGCTCACCAACCTGTGACTTGGGGAAGACGAGACAGTTGTGCATCTACACTCAAGAATCAAAGAGATCATCACCGGACTGTCAAATCTCGGAGAAAAGATAAGTAATCAAGATTCGCTAAGGTACACGTTAAATTCGTTTCTGAGAAATTCAAAATGGGCATCACTAGTAGATGCCTTTTACATTTCAAAATATTTAGAAAAAATTTCATTAGAAGAATCTTTCTCGACTTTTGAAGTGCACGAATCAAGATGTGCAGGTTCGAAGGAGCCCAAGAACAACGTCGCCCTCAAAGCTTCGAGAGACGAACCTGAGTCGGAATCTTCTTTCAATGACGAGGAAATGGTAATGATGGTAAGAAGATTCAAAAAACTTTGTAAATCTAGATCTACTAACCATCCGTAGGGGAAAAAGAAAAGGATGAACTCAGAAATTCACTTCCAACGCTTGTGTGCTGTAATTTAGAGTTAAGCTTCTATTTTCTGCGCTTCAACGTTGTAAGAGGCTTCTCCGCCTGAAGGAGTATTTAGTGCTTCAACTTCCTTGGATTAACAACCACATCGGTTGTAACCAAATAAATACTTGTGCCTCTTCTTTTAATGTTTTATTTACTTTCTGCTTATTCTTTATGCAAGTATTAGTTTAAGAGTTCGAGAAGGGTTAGTTTTTGTTTTGTGTTTGCAGGCTATCTAACCCCCTTCTAGCCGGCCGCAACGGTCCTACACCCAAGACCAAAGTCATGAGAGTTTAGACCAAAAGTGGTCAATATCATATCATTATAGAGATATGTGAATATCCTTCAGTCATAACACAATTTAACACACACATCAATAACACGAGCAACTCTAATTCAAATCTTTTCCTTAACATATCAAAATAGCATGCCAACCTTGATGGAGAATTCTTCTCTCGATTTAACTGAATAATATCAACTCAAATAAAGATAATACCCTAACATCAACTAAGCAAATTTTTAAATAGTCTAAAATCCTAACGATGTAAAAGATAAAAATAACCTTAATAAAAAAAAAGACTAAAATCCTAGGGAGCCTCTGACAAAACTTTAAACGATGTTTTTAGGGCGTAAGACGAGGATATCAAATGTAGATATCTGAACTAATTTTGATTTGATATATTATACATTCTGTGATCCAATCTGAATTAAAAGTTATAGTCTCAAAAATCAAAATAGTCTCTGTTAGAATAAGTAATATATTTGTAGGGGTATTTCTATAATTATGTACATACTTCTTTCCTATAAAAAGTCTAACCCGTGGTATCCAATATATGTGGTTTTCTTTTGAACATGGTATCAGAGCCAACCCTATTTTCTTAAGAAAACCCTAATTTCCTTTTTAAGTTTTCTCCGCCGCTATAAACCCTGCCGAGCTCCCTCTTCTCTGTGCTCAAAACCCCTACTCGCATACCTCAAGCGTCGTCGCGATCGTCGCTTCGCCCTGCAAGCTGCCGACGCCGCAGGCCATCCCTCCTCGGGCGACATCAACAAGGCTGTCGTGGAGTCCCTCCCCTGCTTCCGCTTCCCTCTCCCTCTCACGTGTTCCCGCAATCGGAGTCGCCGACCTCTCCGCCTCCTCACGCGGGCACTAGTCGTCGAGCTACAGTCGCCTCTCAGCCGGCGACTCCCTTCTCTCCTCACGCGAGCACCACAGCCGCGGCTCTTCTCCGTCGCTGACACCATGACCTAGATCAAGGCATCTTCCCCTGCGACCTGACCTTCTTCGGACTAATTCCTTGCTTCTCCCTGTGCGTCTTCCCCTGTGACCCACCAGAGCCACATCAACTCGCCTAGAAGGTTCTGGGGATTGTGTTCTCGCTGTACCTTCTTAGCTACATTGTAGGAGAATCTGAGTTGGAAGCCGATAAAGAAGGTCGAAGAAGTTGCTCCTTGATGCATACTCTGGTTTAGCTTTGGCTGGTTGGAAGTGAGTAGGAGCTTCTTCTGTATTCTGCACATGAATAGGCACAAGTTCTGTTGATGTCCTTCTATCCACTAATAGCTCAAGATCAGCACAGAAAGGCAATTTAGTAGCATTCTCTTGATTTTGAATGGAGCAATCTTTGCTGTTTACAAATACGGAATAACCAACACAAACATATTTGAAGTTTGAGAGGGCGGAGAGTCCAACCTAATCAATGGCTACATCCGGCGTTCCAAAGCCGGATACCTCAATCTTTACCAATCACATCACTGCACCCCTCTCTTCCGAGCAGTTGGATGGTAAAAATTACGTCTCTTGGGCATCTCACATTGAGCTTTGGCTTGTTGGACAGGGATATGAGATACATCTCACTCAAACTGAAGAAGATGTTCCAGTTGCTGATCGCCCTCTATGGAAGAAGGTTGACGCTCAGTTGTGTTGTATTATCCGAGCTACCATCCATTCATCTCTTAGAAATGTCTTCCGTACTCACAAAACCTGCAAAGCCGTTTGGACATAAGCTCAACAACTATTTACAAACACCTCTCGGCGACTCTATCAGGTTTGTGAAGATCTCATGGTCATCCTCAGTGACCATCAGATTAAGGATTCAATGTCAACTTATCTGGGTTCGGTCTCTAGCCTTCTTTGTGACTTCAATGAATTGTTACCGCCTGTGGCCACTCCTGTTGAAGAACTTGAAAATCGGAAGAAATTTTTTATGTCTCTAGCTTTATATGGTCTGCCCATAGATTATTCTCATGTCCGTGATCAGATCTTGGGCAGCCCCACAGAAGCTACCATGGACAATACTTGGGCGACTCTTCTCCGTGTCCCGGCTAAAGTCTTTACGATGCCTTCTTCCGTTCCTGTCGACTCGTCATCTTTGGTCTCTCGACACAAAGGACCTCCACCTCGCAAAGGTGGCAAAGGACATCCTTGGTGTGATCATTGCCACTGACCGTGACACACAATTGATAAGTGTTGGAGTCTACATGGTCGTCCTCCTCGTGCTGCTCAGATTGTTCAGAGTTCTATTGCTTCTTCAGCTTCCACTTCATAGTTAACACCTGATCCGACTCCTACACCTTCCTATACTGACTTTTTGAAATGGTTTGAGGATCGTCAGGCTTCTGGTTCCACTGCTGCTCCCATTGCACACTTTGGTACTTCCTTTGCTGGCATATCTCGTTCTTCGGGTCCTTAGGTTCTTGATTCTGGGGCTATCGATCATATCACTGGTAATAAATTCCTATTTTCCTCTATCACTACTTTTGGTAATTTACCAATGGTCACCATGGCCAATGGTTCCCAAACTTAATCCCAGGGTATTAACATTGTTCATCCTTTTTCATCTCATTCCATTCATAATGTTCTTTATGTTCCCGGAGCCCCCTTTAATTTATTGTCGATAAGTCAACTTACTCGATATCTTGATTGTGTCATTTTTTTTACTAACACATCTGTTTCCTTACAGGATTGGAGGACGGGGAGGATGATTGGCTTCGAATGTGAGTCTCATGGCCTATATCGGCTTCAACAACCCTCTTTTGTTGGTTCAACGGCGGCATCTCCACTTCTTATTCATGCTCAGTTGGGACATCCAGGTCTTAATAAGTTGAAACAGTTACATCCTAGTCTTTCTCACTTAGAGTCTTTATTTTGTGAGTCGTGTCAATTAGGTAAGCATGTTCGTAGTTTTTTTTCTCCTCGCATTGAGAGTCGGGCTATGTCTCCTTTTGCTTTGGTTCATTCTGATGTTTGGGGTCCGAGTCGTGTTTCTTCTACAATGGGGTCAAGGTATTTTGTTACTTTTATAGACGATTTTCCCATTGTACATGGTTATATCTGATGAAGGATCGTTCAGAATTATTTTCTATTTTTGAATCCTTTTTCCTTGAAATAAAAACTCAATTTGGTACTTCCCTTCGAACTTTGCAAAGTGATAATGTACGCGAGTATTTATCTACTCAGTTTCGTACCTTCTTGACATCTCATGGTGTGTTGCATCGCACGTCTTGCCCTCATACCCCTCAACAGAATGGGGTAGCAGAACGTAAGAATCGTCATCTCCTTGAGACCACTCGGGCTCTTCTTCTCCATTCTCATGTCCCTCATCAGTTTTGGGGTGATGTCATACTTACTGCGTGTTATCTCATTAATCACATGCCTTCATCTACTCTCCAAGATAAAATACCTCATCAGGTACTTTATCCGCATCAGTCTCTTCATCCTTTACCACCTCGAGTCTTTGGTTCTATATGTTTTGTTCATGCTCTTGATCCCGGCATTGACAAACTCTCTCCCCGGTCTCATAAGTGTGTCTTCCTTGGGTACCCACGGTCTCAGAAAGGGTACAAGTGTTATTCCCATACTCTTCGTCGATACTTTATCTCTGCTGATGTCACATTCTTTGAGTCAGCTTCTTTTTTTGGGCCTTTCGCTTCACAGTCCGAGGTTTCTCCCTCTCCACCTACACCAGTAACTATCTTTTGTCCTCCGGAGGTGCCTCTATCATCTCCAGCCTCGTCTCCTCCTTTGCAGGTTTATCAGCGTCGTCCTCGTTCTGCTTTGCCGCCGACCAACACTGACACTACTGTGGGCACATCTTTGGAGACAAGTCCTTCGTCGTTTCCTCCGCTCCCATCTCCTGACTCTGATGTTCCTATTGCACTTTGAAAGGGTATGCGTTCCACTCGCAATCCTTCTCCTCACTATGTTTCTTTCAGCTATCATCATCTTTCTCCATCCTATTATTATTGTCTGTCTTCCTTGTCGTTTGTTTCTCTTCCAAAGACTGCAGGTGATGCCTTTGCCCATCCAGGATGGAAACAAGCTATGCTTGATGAAATGAGTGCCTTACAGAGCAGTGGGACTTGGAACCTCGTTCCTCTACCGCCTGAGAAGTCAGTGGTTGGTTGTCGATGGGTGTTTATGGTGAAAGTTGGTGTAGACGGCACGGTAGATCGACTTAAGGCTCGTCTCGTCTCTAAAGGCTATACTCAGGTATTTGGATTGGATTATGGAGACACTTTTTCTCCTGTTGTCAAGATGTCTTCTGTACGTCTTTTTCTGTCTATTGCTGCAATTCGCCATTGGCCCCTTCATTAATTGGACATCAAAAATGCATTCTTACATGGTGATCTGCTTGAGGAAGTTTACATGGAGCAACCTCCGTGTTTTGTTGCTCAGGGGGAGTCTTCTGGTCTTGTATGTCGCTTGTGGAAATCTTTATATGGTGTCAAGCAGTCACCTAGAGCATGGTTCAGTAGATTTAGTACTGTAATTCAATAGTTTGGCATAACTCGAAGCGAGGCTGATCATTCTGTCTTTTATCGCCATTCATCTACTGGTTGCATCTATGTAGTGGTTTATGTTGATGATATTGTCATCAAGGTAATGATCATCTTGGGATTTCACAAGTAAAACAACATCTTTTTAAACATTTTCAGACAAAGGATCTCGGCAAACTCAAATATTTCCTAGGGATAGAAGTGACACAGTCTAAAGATGGGATCATTATATCCCAAAGGAAGTATGCAATGGATATTCTGGAAGAAATAGGAATGTTAAACTCAAAGACAGTCGATAATCCCATGGATCATAATGTCAAGCTCCTGCCAAATCAGGGGGAGCCTCTTTCAGATCCTGAACGGTACAGACGATTAGTAGGGAAACTAAGCTACCTTACTGTCACCCGTCCAGATATCTCATTTGCAGTAAGTGTAGTAAGTCAGTTTCTCAACTCTCCGTGCAAAGAACATTGGGATGTTGTGACTCGCATTATTCGATATATCAGGGGTGCACCAGGAAAGGGTCTTCTATATGAAGACAAAGGACATACTCAAGTTGTCAAGTATTCTGATGCAGATTGGGCAGGATCTCCCTTTGATAGAAGATCTACTTCTGAATTTTATATATTTGTCAGAGGTAACCTTGTTTCTTGGAAAAACAAAAAGCAGAATGTTATGGCAAGATCCAGTGCAGAGGCAGAATATCGAGCTATGACTATAGCCAGTCAAGAACTTATATGGGTAAAGCAGTTGCTTCAGGAACTAAGGTTTGGAGAGGTTACACAAATGTCACTCATATGTGACAACCAGGCCGCTATGCATATTGCCTCAAATCCAGTCTTCCATGAAAGGACAAAGCATATTGAAGTTGACTGTCACTTTGTCAGAGAGAAAGTCATATCTGGAGAAATATCTACTAGTTTTGTCAATTCACATGATCAACTAGCAGATATATTTACTAAGTCACTGAGAGGTCCTAGAATTGACTACATATGTAATAAGCTTGGTGCATATAATCTATATTCTCCAGCTTGAGAGGGAGTGTTAGAATAGGTAATATATTTATAGGAGTATTTATGTAATTATGTACATACTTCTTTCCTATAAAAAGTCTAACATGTGGTATCCAATATATGTGGTTTTCTTTTGAACAGTCCCAAAACTTTAGGCTTTGATATTCCGCATCACGCATCCCCCTTGCATCACTTAACCACACAATTACACAATCCATTATAAATTAGTTAAAATAAATATAGAATAAAAGAAAATTAAGATAATTTAACTGATATATTAATGAACTAAAAAAGAAATCTTTCCCCACACAAAAGATCAATGTGATAGGATAAAATATTCTCATGATTTATTTGTCTATATCTTATCGAGGGGCCAACAATACTGTACTATTTAGGGTGAGCGATATTCACTGCTCCAAAAAATATATATATATGACATTCTCATTATATATAATACCCTAATTCCTGTCATTAAAAACTAAAACCCTCTTTAATAAGGTGTGGCGCCTGTAAAACCATAACAGATCGCTCCTAATTAAAGCAAAAAACAGTTGGGACTCTCGCAACCAATCCCACTCACCTTAATTACCCTTTAAAATGCCCTCCACTCTTCCCTCAATCTCCATCCTCCCAATCCTATTGCACCTCTTCCTTTTTGCATGATCTTCAGGGAAATCAAAATGAGGAGAAATCTAAGAGAAACCGCAGCAACTCTCATTCTTTCATGTTTGACTCTCTTCTCCTTCAACACCGCCGCCATGGTGCGAGGCCAATTCAGCTACAAGGACGCCCTCACAAAGTCCATACTCTTTCTCGACGCTCAGAGGTCAGGGAAGCTCCCGCCCGACTCTCGGATTCCCTGGAGAGGCGACTCCGGCCTGGACGACGGAAAGCTCGGCAACGTTGGGCTTAGCTTCCTTCCTCCTAATATACAATAATCTCATCTCCATTATCATTGATATAATTAATTGTTAGAATATAATTCTGTGTTTGATCGATCGTGCAGGTGGACCTCGTCGGGGGGTTCTACGACGCAGGAGACAACGTCAAGTACGGACTGCCGATGGCTTTCACCGTCACGACCTTGGCCTGGACTGCGCTCGCTTTCGGCCCGGAGCTCCGTGCCGCCGGAGAAATGGAGAGTGTGCAGGACGCCATACGCTGGGGAACGGATTACTTCCTGAAAGCCAGTGCCAAGAAGAATCAACTATGGGTTCAGGTGGGAGATCCGGTGGCCGACCATGACTGCTGGGTTCGGCCGGAGAACATGAAGACTCCGAGAACGCTTTACAAGATCGACGAGAAGACGCCGGGAACAGAGATCGCGGCGGAGACCGCCGCCGCCATGGCCGCCTCCTCCGTGGTGTTCAGGAAGCACAACCATACTTACTCCAGAAGCCTTCTTAACAAAGCAAAGCTGGTGAGGAGGATTTTCAGTACTATCAGTAACGTCTTCTTCTTCCTCTCTCTCTCTAACGTCTCTCTCTCTCTCCTCGCATGCAGCTCTATGAATTTGCTAGGAATTACAAGGGAACCTACGATGGGGAATGCCCATTCTACTGTTCTTTCTCTGGTTATAATGATGAACTGCTGTGGGCAGCCTCGTGGCTCTACGTCGCCACCAAAAGCCCCAAATACCGAAGCCACATCAAAGAGGGCATATCCGCGAGCGTGGCCGAGTTCAGTTGGGACCTAAAGTACGCCGGCGCGCAAGTCCTCCTCACCGGCCTACACTTAACCGGAGAGCTCGGGCTAAATGACTTCAAAACACAAGCCGATAACTTCGTCTGTGCAGTGCTGCCTGACACTGCATTTCGACAGATCTACATTTCTCCAGGTAATTAATTAATTAATTAATTAATCAATAGCATTGTCTATATATATAATTAACCTGATGCAGGAGGACTGATTCATCTCCGAGACGGAGCGAACACACAGTACGTGACCAGCACTGCCTTCTTACTCGACGTGTACGGTCGCATCCTGATGAAGAGCAACCAGACCGTGTCATGTGGGACCCAACGAATCGAACCCTGTCGGCTCGAGGAGTTCGCTAAGAGACAGATGGACTATTTGTTGGGGAGCAACCCGACGGGGAGGTCTTACATGGTCGGGTTCGGGAAGAACTCGCCGACGCAGGCGCACCACCGCGGGGCGTCGGTGCCGGTAATGTCGGCGGAGGAGGGGAAGGCGGTCGCCTGCCCGATGAGCTTCGTGAAGTGGTTCAACAAGGACCAGGCCAACCCGAATGAGCTCACCGGGGCGATCGTCGGCGGGCCGGATCGGTACGATAACTTCAACGACCAGCGGTGGGAGTCGTCCATGCTGGAGCCCTGCACTTACATCAACTCGCTCGCCATCGGGCCGCTCGCAAGGCTCGCTGCTGTCGGTGGATCTTGCGTGAGTTAGTTTGGCATGGTCGGAGAAGAAATTGCTGGATGTGGATCGCAGACTCCTGCGACTGCATTAGGGATTAAGTTATGTTGCTTGATGAAGCATTATGAATTAAAACAATTGAAAAGGATTCTGTCAAGGATTATTCTTAAAATTAATTTACCAAATCACATAACTTTTTCTTAAAATACCCCTTCTTGTCTAAGGACATTTAAAATATCATCTCAAAAAATAGACAACGTTTTGTTTTATACATTTTGATAGGGATATAAATGATCCGAACTGAGTCGAACAATATTAAGCTCAAGCTCGGCTCGTTTAAGTTATATTCGGGCTCGAGCTCGAATCGACCTTTATCACAAAGCTCGAGTTCGAATCGAGTTTTTATCACAAAGCTCGAGCTCGACTCGTTTTAGAATTATATATCAAGCTCGCGAACAGTTTGAGCTCGGCTCGTTATTAGCTCGATTATTAAAGTTAACGAGCCTAACTCGTTAAGCGAGCTCGGGTTCGTTTTCGGACTCATTTAGAGCTCATTTTTAGCTCGTTTTAGAGCTCATTTTTTGGCTCATTTTAAAATTCATTTTAAGGCTCGTTTTATAACTCATTTTTTTGCTTGATTTAAGGCTCGTTTTAAGGTTCGTTTTTTTTGCTCGCGAGCCTATAAACGAACATGTTGACGAGCTCATGAGCCGAATATCCTTAAGCTCGAGCTCGGCTCGATAAAACTGTTGAGCTCGATCTCAGCTCGATAAGATAAACGAACAAACTCGAACGAGCTTTTTATCTAGGGATGCAGTAAATGAACAAAACGGTTTGCGAGCTATTCGGAGCTCGATTCGGTAAAAAGCTCATTCGAGTTCGTTCGTTTATTTTATCGAGCCGAGCTCGAGCTTAAGGATATTCAGCTCATGAGCTCACGAACATGTTCGTCTATAGGCTCGTGAGTCAAAAAAACGAGCCTTAAACGAGCCAAAAAACGAGCTCTAAAACGAGCCAAAAAAACGAGCTCTAAAACTAGCCTTAAAATGAGCCAAAAAAATGAGTTCTAAAACGAGCCAAAAACGAGCTCTAAACGAGCCTGAAAACGAGTCCGAGCTCGCTTAACAAGTTAGGCTCGTTAACTTTGATAATCGAGCTAATAACGAGCTGAGCTCGAACTGTTCGCGAGCCTGATAATTCTAAAACGAGTCGAGCTCGAGCCCGAATATAACTTAAACGAGCCGAGCTCGAGCTTGATACTGTTTAGCTCGGTTCGGCTCGTTTACATCTCTATTTTTATCGAATCGAGATCCAAATAACTCACGAATCGTTTGATTCATTTATATCCCTACATTTTGAAATCATTGTTTGTTTCTAGGACCGTCTCAAGGTTCTTTAGATCTTTAATATTTTTTTTAAAAAAAAATTTATCATCCTGTTTCATTCAACAACGATGGAGGATTTATTTTTTAAAAAAATAATATATTCTTATAAATAAGGCATATAATTAAATGGATTAGTGTTGTCTAATTACAAAATATAGTGGAAAAAATAAAATAAAATTGGATCTTATAAAATATGTTAGAAATTTAGGAGAAAATAAGAGGATGCAATTTATATGAAAATAAGAGATAGATGGAAGGTGTAAATGGGAAGGGGAATCGAAGCAACATGCATATATTAACGTTAAATTAAAAGGGATAGCTTAACAATTAAAGATTTTACAAAAAATAATGATGACTCATCCATTTCAAAAATTTATAATAATAATGACTCCAATTTTATTGGGCCCTATGCCTTCAGCCAGAAGTGGTTGTCTCATTCAAAAAAAAGCTATATACACACACATACACCAACTATATATATTTTATTATTTTTTGAGCTTAGGATTTAAAATTTAGGATTTAATTTTTAATATTTAGGATTTGTGTTATAGTATTAAAACTAAAGAAATTTTAAAAAAAAAACTCACAATGGGAGCTAAATAGATTGTGGAATTAAGATGGAAAGACATGGTTATAGTCAAGAGAGTCTCAAGAATACATGAATTTTGATTTGGATTGAATTTTATAAGTCTAAGTCTATTAATAAGTTTTATTTAAGATTTTTAAATTAAATGTTGATGCAATCATCCTTGGGTCAAAGTTGACCAATTTGACTAAGCTCAAGTTGGCTCGAGCTTAAGTTTCGATATTTGACAATATGTGATAGAGCATGTTAAGGGAGGACCAGATACTTATTTAGGAAAGTACTAATTGAAGGTTAAGTAATGGAAAGTCTTAACTGGAGGTTAGGTAACGGAAAGACTCTAATGAGTGAAGTAAGCCAGTGAAGACCTAGTTAGGAACTAAGTAATAGAAAAATTCTAGTCAGTGAAGATAGACCGTGGAAGTCCTAGCAAGGCTATATAGTGAAGATCTAGTTGGGAACTAGGCAATGGAAAAATCCTAGTCAATGAAACTAAGCAGTGGAAGTCTTAGCGGGGCTAGACAGAGAAGACCTAATTGAGAACTAGACAATTGATATCCTAACCAGGGTAGACAGTGACGACCTAGTTGGGAACTAGGTAATAGAAGTCTATAAGAGCTAGCAAGATAAAAGTCCAAGTGAGTCAAAGATTGATTGAATATTTAGTGATTGAAAGTCCAATGAGAAGTTAGCATGAGATAGAAAGTCCAAGTGAGTCAAGGGTCGACCAGACATTTGGTGGAAAAGTCCTAACAAGTCAAGGTCGACGGAAGGTTGGGCAAAGAACCCCTAAACTCTGTTTAAGGGAGTTTGGGTTGGGTAATCGATTGGTTGTGTTTTCGCAACAACATAGACAGATGTCTGATCAATTAGCTCAATTAATTTAGGTTCACCAATCAATTAGGGCAATCCATTAAAGTCTGTTCACAAGAGCACAACAGTGCTGAAATCGATTGAGAGATTTTTCGTGAGAATATAAAGCTTCTAAATCGATTGGGGCAATCGATTAGAAGTTGTTGAATCGATTGATATAACTCACAAATCAATTAGATGGGCGAACAAGAGTCGTTTTATAAGTTTTGAACGGACAAGTTGAAGTGACAATTGATTGGGGATAAGTTAATCAATTAGGAGATGTTAAAGTAACCATAGAAAATGTGTTTCATGAATATTTGAAGACAGAGTTGTTCACACTAGTTCTTGATAATTTTAGAGCAAAGTGTTGCTACATTTCTGAGTCAACAAGAGTCATTTCCAAACAGAAGAGATCAGGAGCAAGGTGCTCACTGTATTTGTATTTACTTCCTTATTCCTATTGTATTCTTGTGTTCTCTTTTTGTATTCTCGTCCTTGAGCTTGTATGAGACTTCTCTCTTATGAAAAGGAAGTTTTTATAGTGCATCTTAAATGACCTTTGGATTAGTCATCTTAAGGAAGTAGATACTAAGTAAAATGAATATGTTAGTATTACTTTAAGTTTTCCATTGTAAATCAAATTGAAAGAAGTGATCCTAAGTTATTCACTCTAGCTCTCTAGATATCTTAGCATTAAAAGAGTTAAGAAAAAGAGGGAGCAAAGAATATGTTATTCAGGAGAAATATTATAGAAGTGTATTATTTTAAACTTTAACAATGTATTATTTTTCTAACTTTAAATTTAATTTTCACAAACTAAAATACGGAATGATTATTGATGCAGAGAGCAACACATTAAATCTATATTTTGATGTGTGATTAAAAATTTTAAAATTAAATTTTGTGTGATCGAATGTACTTGTCAAGTGTGCAAGTGAAAGAAATTTCATAAGGTGAAACCAACCTTAATAGGTCAGGTGACTAGATATCAAGAAAAGAGAAAAAGCTTAATAGTCACCTAACCACATAATAGACTGCGGTGAAGAGTGCTCTTGCTTTCCTTTCTCCAGTCGAGAGTGTCTAAATAGCTAAGTGTAAACCTGATTGAGAAATCGCCTTATATTTTGAAGTGCAACAGTTATTGTTTAAATCCTAGAAAATATTGTGTGAACTAACTTTATGGTAAAGGAATTAACTTAGAGATATAGGTGACCGAAAGAGGTCCAGATGACTTGAAGCAGATAAATTTGATTAGACCAAGTCATGCGAGAAGTTTCAATTAGGCTAGATTTTTAAGTGACTAGAAAAGGATCCAAGCAACCCAAAGTCTAAATTCAGTGATCCGACAGAGACGGTAAAGTTGAACTTGATATAAATTAGCAACTCTGCAAACACTTCATAGTTTTTGTAGGTACTTTAAGGACGTTGCTCAGATTGATAAAAGATGATTGTGCTTGTTCCAGTGTTAACACCTCGATTAATTCATCTCAGGGTCAATATAAAGGAGATAAATCATTGGTGGTTACTAGTCCTTGAATAATGACTGACATATGAGGAAGACACTTACCTCAGCTATATCGAGATTTGAATCTCAGACCTTAAATTGACAACTTCTCATGTGTTAACCACTAGACCATCCCAAATGGACTTAAGAACTCCGCTCAAACTTCATAACATATGAGGTCCGTCAATCCTTTAGATAAGGCAATGGAGCAACCCTTTTATACTCCCAAATCATAGTTTGTTATCTTGTCGTGTTAATTGAGACAATCAAAATATCTTATCGTAATAAATTATTGAAAATTGATACTAGCTACTCGATATCTAATACAATGTCAATCATATCAATAAGTAACATTTCATGTCAACATGTCTCTAGTTAATTAGAGGGTAGTAGCTTTATTATAATAGGAAAAAAGGTTAATCTTCGACAGATGCATGATCTCGAGAAAAAATAAATCTCTTCCACCACTTAACCACTTGACAATCGATTATAAATTAATCTTATAATTTATCTTTCTTTATATAATTTAGGGATTGGACTATGAAAAATATCGGAAATCTAAGCTAATTACGTTTTGCTATAATATTTCACGTCAACCCTCAATGCTCATTAGCATGCTAAAATTATGAAAATGTTGTTTTTTTATAATATATCTCTATACATGATAATATCAAAATGATAGCATTTCAAATGGAAAACATAAATGTAGAGTTGTTTATCCTTTTCTTTTTCAAATATTCCTCATTCCATCTCTAACTTGCCACCAACGGGGATATTAAAACAGCATCATTTCAATCAAAGATGATCACGTGTATATGGCTCGAGATTTCAAACTATTGTCTCAAACTTTTTAGATATCTAAAAGTAGTTCACTTCTCAATAAAAAGTGAAATAAATAGCTAAAGAGAAGAGATTAATTACAAAGAGCTTGTAGTCTTTGATTTCAAGCCCTTGAAGTGATCTTTTACTTGAGCATTTGGTTACAACAAAATCTCAATAAATTTTGTGCTTCCTTGACCACTCAAACAATCTCTAAGGCTTTTATAAGTAAGCTTCTAATGGCGCTCTTTTATATATCTTATTTTAATCGACTAAAAATAGTTCCAATCAATTGAGTTCATGCTAAACCTTATGCAATTGCAGCCATTGTTTATTTCACATTGTCGACTCATCACGACTAGTTGATGATTTCTAACCCATTGGTTAGCTTTATTTTTTGTGACTCATTTGAACTAAAAAATTTAAATAATATTTATTTTAAACTTCATTAACGACAACATTATGAAAGCTTTTGCCATTGCACTTTACTTAAATCGTGGGATAGTCGCCATTATTTCTGAAGGCCATAAAATTATTTTGAGTTTGTAAAAAAAAAAAAAAATCCTTTGCACTATGGCTATCGGGTCAGCTCCGAGCGGGACGAACATGTCCATCAAAAATCATCATCTAATAGGGTAGAATGGGCTGAGAAATTCTCAATCAACTTAATTCAAGGTGCATTGTGGATTAAATGGACTACGCACAAGCTCATTAGAAAATAAAAAAAATATTATAAAAAAATTAAAAAATTTAAATTTTAAAAATATCATAAACCTATTAAATTTTCTACTATACTTTTAAGTTTTAAAAGAACAAATATTCTTGTCAATGTGTGAGTCAACATGAGTCCTTCATGTATCTGTCCGATTGAACCCATAACTTATTTAAATTATTTGACGGAGCGACCAATTTGACAGACCTCACTCAAATTAATGTCTCTCCTTTGCACTATAAAGTTAGGAACAACAAAAATATCTTGACAATTAATAAAACTAGTTCATATAGTGACATACCAATAACATAAAGTTTCTTTACAAAGGTTTTTTTTTTTTTTATCACAATAGCCAACTTAATTAATAACCAGTCTCATATTACAAAGAGCAGACAACAGTTAGTTAAGCAAAACACATTCCACAATGAATTTACTTTCTCTTTTTATTCTTGCACACCTGTAAAATCAGAAAACGCATCAGTTTCAAAATCATATATCATCGTATGAGGTAATATTAACTGAAGGACTAAGTTCAAATCTCGGATGATATTTCTCATTATCTATTTATTTTTTAAAATACTATCCAGTGTTTAGAGAAAGCTCAATCTGGCACGTTGAAAATAGAAATCGATACAGACCTTAACGTCACACAATTATCTTGATCAGCAATCAAATCCTATTACTTTTCTAGATTGAGAGATGACGCACCCTGTCATGTTATTGTCTAGGAAGGTCATACATGGAGGTTGGACGGTCAAAACGACAATTCACTTTTTACTACTAGTATGAGAGTTGATGTTGAAGACTCTTTAATTTTGACCAACACAATCTGACCTCGATTGAATCAGCATAATTTGTCAGTAATAAACTAATGGGTGTCACCGATGTTATTAAAATCGCAAGTTAATAACTTGTAAACTCATATAAAATTATAAATTTATTTATAAAAATTCACAAACCCAATTACTTAACAACCATCACTTTAGATCTGTACTTCAATATCGCGGTACCCATCCTTTTATTAAGGACAAGATAAAGTATTATTCTATAACCCGAGGAATATTTAACTCCAAATCAAGGTATAAGTATAAGAAAATAAAGAAGCCTGGAATGAATGAATGGAAAAACTGGTTAAAGGGTAATTATGCATATAATTTATCTCAGAGCAAATGGTCTCGATTAGTATTAGTAGCGAAAAAATGGTGAAAAAAAATCAATCAAAATTGTACGATTCACAATAAAGAATCAATGAAATTTTCTTCATATAAAAAAGCGAGTGAGATTATGATAAAATTGTATATTAAAATAAAATCGGATCAAAATGATAAAATTATATTTAAACTTATAAAAATATAATTTTTAAATAATTTTATCAATTTTATATCATTAATAAAAGAGAATTATTTTAGATAAAACGATATCATTTTAGGAAGGATTTAGATTTGCACTTGTTTTTTATGGTAAATATTTCATTGTTTAAAAGTTTAAAATTAATTTGTAAATCAACTCGTGTCTACGTTTAAAGCAAAAATAATAATAATAATTTTAGACTTTTAAATGCTTGAATGTTCTAGGTTATCTAAAAAGGCTAAGACTACTTGTGTCCAAATTAATGATGACGAACATAGATTTAATAAATTATTATTATTAAAGAAAATTAATAATGCGTGGACCTGATCGAGATCGCTCTGCTTGTAAAAAGAAAATTAATAAATTAAATGTCAGAAGTGGGATTTGAACCCACGCCCTCGTTAGAGGACCAGAACTTGAGTCTGGCGCCTTAGACCACTCGGCCATCCTGACTTTTGTTTTATTTTGATACGTACATTTTATATGAATAATGTTTATCTAAAAGAAGATAACCGTTCAACCAGTGAGGATGATTCAGTTGTGGACCATTTGACGAAACGGCTGCTTCTTGTAAACAGAATTTTGTACACAATTTTGATTAAAAAGAGCCACTCATCTTGGCACTGTTTCTCGGTAGAATTATTATTATTATGTAGGAGTATTCATATAAGCTACCTTATATAAAGATTTCACATTAAATTTTAGATAGGGTAGCTAATGTCATTAGTTACCCTATCTATTCCCTAAATTTAAATTTGATGAATAATGATTCTCTAAATTTAGGGAATGAAACCTCTATCTTAAAAATAAAATAATATTTCTTTTTAATCTCTCTCTTTCCATTCAAAATTTTCAATCTATCTCCTTCCACTTATTCGATAAATATAATAATAAAAAAATAAGGATGATGGAAATTTAGAGTAGTTGATGTAGTGTGTAGTAAAAAGTGATTGTCTAAATTTAATAAAGTGAGTCATTTATTCTAAATTTTAGATATAGTATTAGGGAACTGATGTGGATTCTCTAAGGAGTTACATTTTAACATTATCTCTTACATAAACTTTGATAAACGCATAGGTAGAGTGTTTGCTTCTACATGTGAGGCCGATTTACTTTGATGGTCGATGGAAAATTTTCATGAGATCGGATCAATCATCTTAAAGATAGTCAATGAGACTGACTGAATTTATTATTATTTTTTTACTTCCCAATGAGAGGTCATTTACTATAATTCCTTAGACCTCCATCTTGAAATTGTCATTATCAGTATATAAATCCTTTTATATCATTAGTTTTATTTTATTATTATTATTGAAGAAGACGTTTGATATAACGATAAAGTTATTGTGTGACATGGAGTTTATGTATTTGAGTTGTAAAAATAATCTCTTGCAATAAAGAGTAAAATTATGTTTAATAAATCTAATATAGTCCAGCTTTTTTTTGAGACCTCATATTAATGGGGTTTCGTGCACCAAACTACTCTTTATATTACTATCTAAGTCTTCTTTAATTTTTTTCTTTATTAATATGTCTATTTGTTATAATCTTATATCTCTTAATTGAGGTATTTATTGGATGTCTAAGTAAGTGTTCATACCATTTTAAATATATATATTTTAAAATTTTCTCAATATATGTAATCCTAATTTTCTACCTATTATTTATTTCTTATCCTATTCATCCTTATACTTGCAGAAAAAAACATTCTCATGCAGCTTTCTTTGTTTTAGTCATGTATTCCTTTCCTATTTCAATATTTTAGGTATTCTTTACGTAAAGAGAATGATTAATTTCTTTAGTTGTGAAATACCTATTAAGATTGTTTTCTTCCGTACTGTTCTATGCTCTTGGAGGTTTTTTTAAGTCATAGATAGCTTTTAAAGATAAGCTGCCTTTCTCTTCTTGGCTTTAAAATAGCTTTAAACTTGTTCACATAAACTTTTTCAAAATCTCTCTCTATAATGATGATTTAGCATCAAGTAATTGTGTCAATTGGTATACCATGCCTACAATTCCATGTCCAATTAAGGTTGTGCAGATTCCTACAATTCCATGTCCAATTAAGGTTGTGCATTAGGGAATCTCCAGGGCTATCGGTTATTAAAGTTGTGCCCAATTAAGGTTGTCCAATTAAGGTTGTGCATTAGGTTGTCCAATTCCATGTCCAATTAAAGTTGTGTCAATTGGTAATACCATGCCTACAATTCCATGTCAAGATTATAAACCATAAAATAGAAGAAAGGCTAAATATTACATATATTAAATGTCAAGATACAAAAGTATGTGTTGAAATGCAATTGAATGTAGAATACATAGAATTTTGGTGAGAGGGAAAATTTTAATATTTGGAAAAGTAATCTCCCTTATTGCATCATCCAACTTCAGCTGCATATTACAAACACCAGGATGGAAAACAAAGATGCAAATACAAGCACCAATGCGGAGGAATTGGCTTAGAAGACAAAAGGCTTAACTGTAGTGACCCAAATAATAGTTGGGCCCGATATGCCTTGGTCGCTAAGCTACAGAATGCCAAGCCATAGGATATAGTTAAATTGTGCTCTGTACAAGTAATGTATACAATCAAAGATAATAATACAATTTAAAACAGTGGCAGTGCATCCACATTATCACGAAGCATGAAAATTGGCTGTCAGTTTCCAATGGCCTTGTTATTTCAAATTACAAATATCAGCACTTAATCCACAAATTATCTAGTGGCAATCAAAAATGAATCAATCCTTTCCAGATTATAACAAGGATGAAAAGAATGGTGACGAGCAAGGCCCAAAGGCTGCTATTAGAATGTGTTGATTTAGCATTCTTCATCTTGATTTTCATTCGTTGAATCCTCTCTCTCTTCAACCTTGCAATTTCCTCGATCTCCTTCATCAGCTTCTGGTTAGTAGCATCAATTAGAGGCGGAGAGTTGGGAGGACGAGGTGGCTTAGGTGGCTTCTTGCGCCCTTTCTTGTTTGGCTTCTCAAGTCCAATTTTCTTCTCCAAAAGGCTTACATTTTCCTCTGGTTCAACCCTCTTGTCAACCAAAGCCTCCTCATCTGTGTAAGAATGTTCAGAAGAGCTAGATCGACTATGTTCCGATTGCCCATCTCTGTCCGGTTTTAAAAATGCATCAATGTCAAAGCTACTCAGAATTCCTATATCCTGTACTCCTTCCTGTTCTTTTTTCACAGAATTCATGCAACTTTCTAGATCCAAGGCAATGTCTCTTTCTGTTGAATTATTCCTATCCATGGCCATGTCGGATTCAGCCTTCTTGTCACAAATTAGGAGCTTTATACCGGTCATAAAGAGATTTTACATGAAGTACACCAACCACATGTGAGAATCTGAAACTACCTATGCTTCAACAATTTTATCCACCTGCATTCCGAAAGATTGAGAATACTAAAGCTCGATGCAGAAAAAAGTCCAACTTTTTCCAAACCAAAACATCATCCAAAGCATGCAAGAAGAGATCACATATGTTCAGCTTAAAACGGTGACAACAATAAACTGATTTCCTGCGTAATTCATAGGGCATGAGCGAAAAGGGGCGACTTTGGACGCCAAGCTACATCAGCTATACAACTTAAAAAACTTACAAATGACTTTCAAATGTAGAAACTATTAAAAAACATAACCAAGATTAAGTAATTAATTAACAACACTAGAAGCCATAGCCGTGAGGTGCATAGCCAAATTCCAACAAATTTGGAGCCGCCGCCCCCGTGGGGGCGTCGGCGGTGACAAAGACACCGGCGTTGACCGCCACGTTCGACGGCTGCAAAGCCTCGAAGGCCAGTTGCTCCGCCCTGCCCGCCGCCTCCGCCCGCACCCACTCCAGCGCTCTCTGCAGCAGGCCGAGCTCCGGCATCCCGAGCGCCTCGACGTCGGCGTCCAGCAGGTCCGCCACGGTTCCCCAAGACCGGAAAATCGCCGCCTCGAGCGCGGCCTTCCTCCTCCTCTCCGCCTCGAGCCGCTCCGCGAGCTGCGACTCCTGACGTCCGAGCGCCTGAAGCAGGGCCCCAACGAGGGGGTGGTGCCGAGGGGGAGCAGGCCAGGCGGAGAGGAAGCGGGCGAACACGGAGTCGACGGAGGGGTGGCCGAAGGAGAAGGGCTTGCCGCTGGGGGAGAAGGCGAGGACGGCGAGCTCGGCGCCGCAGAGGACGGAGAGCTCGGCCGCCTTCTTGAACACGCAGGCGCGGCGCTTGGAGAAGCACACCTGCCGCGCAGCCGCATTGTCGATCGCCTCCATCGCGATCCTTCGACGGCCTCTGCTTGTCTTCTTCATCGCCACTCCCAAATTCTCGAACAAACCAGCCCGAGACAAGTTAGTTATATATAGTATTCAAACTCCGATTGAGATCTGAATTGGATTGCAAAATCTAAGTTAGTTATATATGGTATTCAAACTCCGATTCAGATCTGAATTGGATTGCAAAATCTTCTAAATCTTAGAATGATATAATTCGGGAGGATTTTTCAAAAAAAAAAATAATCATGTTTGGGCGATAATAAATAAGATCTGAATATGATTACACAATCTAGTTAATCTTGGAATGATATAATTCGGGAGGATTTTTTTTTTAAAAAACAATGTTTGGGCGAAAATAAATAATATTTGGAATTGTTCTTCATTTACCATATATATATTCTTTATTTTGATATTTTTAAAATTATCCAAATATCAAACCATGGCCCAAGGATAATTTTCCTTTTTTTTTTTTGGTTTTTAAGAATTCAAATGTCTAGATATTTCTCTCTTGCATTTATCTTAAAGTGATCAATTCTACCACATGAAAATTTTTCTATCGACTATAAATTTTTTCATCGATCATCGAGTAAATTTGGAAAGTACAGATGAACCACAAGGGAATGCCCAATTTTCTTTGCTTTATTATTATTATTAATAGTAGTAGTAGTAGGTATTCAAATTTTACAATCCGATTAATTCTTGATAGATTTGCCTAAAAAGTACCACTCCTAAAATAGAGAAAGGTATATGTCACTTCTTTGATCGACCTATGAATCACGATAGGGTTACTTTGCTCAAGCACCGCCCTTGTTCATCTAACCAAGCTACTCTTTTTCATCTGACCTACTAGTTAAATAACCCTTGAATCGTAAACCTGCTAGTTAAATACCCAACCTTACTACAATAGTATACTTGATTGTGAAGCATTTCTAGCTGAGACGACATCCAATTCTTTTGCTGAATACACACTAAATAGCGACCATATGCATCACACACCAAGCTAAGCATGCATATATTCTCTTTGAGATGCGACACTAAAGATAAGTAGTGAATGCACTCGAATTTTTGAATGATTATAAGACCACATAAACCCTTGGAATTGAATTATATCAAACCAAAAAAGGGAGATTGATTCACTAATCAACCCCAATATCAAGTGAATTTCGTGTTCATCGATGTATATATATTAATACTATCAAGCAAAGAATGCTAATTGCTTTATTTTTCCGATCAGAACGAACCTTGATGGTCATCTATCTTTGTGATTAATGAGATGAAGTTGGAACAATCTAACTTAGTTTTTTAAAAAAACTTACAAATGACTTTCAAATGTATTCAAACTCCGATTCAGATCCGAATTGGATTGCAAATTTACAATTTGAGGATAAAAGAATATGATTGCACAATTAGTTAATCTTGGAATGATATAATTCGGGAGGATTTTTCTTAAAACAATCAAGTTTAGGTGATAATAAATAATATTTGGAATTGTTTTTTACTTTCTCTCTCCATATATTTTTCCATTAACCGTCACTAAATTGAGAAAGTATAGTTAGATCAATTTTCTTTTCTTTTATTATTATTATTATTATTATTTTTATTTTATAATCTGATTAATTTTAGATTAGATAATCCAACCCCACGTTCAACTCATCAAATAAATTTAAAAACTAAGTAAATCCAAAAAAAATACGGTGGCTCACCAATCATGATTACTTAGAAAATACCACCAAGTCTTGTGATACCAATTTTTCTTTCTTTATATTTTTTAATAATTTTTTTCTTTATTATTATTATTATTAAAACTTTTTCCAAAATTTAATTGTTGAAATAATCTCGAGTTTCGAGTTAAGAATCATCATTTAAATCATTAAAATTGTAATTAGAAGTTAATTATATTAATTTTATTCAAAATTGTAATTATTATTTTCCTTTTGTTTGATACATCACTTCATTAATATAAATTAATAACAAGGAAGAAAATGTTAACTTATAAACTAAAAACCCAATTTGAATGTGACAACTTATATGAATGTAACGTTTTTTTTATTGATATTTTCAATAAGAAAAAATTATCTCATCAAAGAAAGGTGGGCTTGTTTTGCAAATTGAATGGTAGTAAATCAAATAAATTGGAATCTTACTATAATATCAACTATGAGATTGGTTAAAATTTGACTCTTAATTATGACAGACTATAAAAAAAAATTCTATCTAGTGAAAAATAGGTCTAAGAATGCTAGATATCTAGAGGAGCCTCTATCAATGATTTCTAATTTATCCTGATGGTTAGTGAAAACTTCTATGGAACTGTTTGGTCACCCCAAAATTAGTTAGTTCGAAGAACTGGATATCTGATGTCAATTAATAAAAAGAGTAATGATACGCAGAGGGATAAAATCTCAGGAAAAAGCTCAGGGATAGACACATAAATTCATGATCCATCATTTTCACTTTTGTGGGCCTATCATTTTATATGTTTATCATTTGAGTTTTCCTTGAGATTTTTCCTAATTTACCCTAATGGTCGATGAAAAACTTCTATGAGACTGGTCTGGTCACCCCAAAATTAGTCAGCTCGAAAAATTGGATATCTGATGTCAATTAAAAAAAAAGAGTAATGATATACAGAGGGATAAAATCTCAGGGATAGACACATAAATTCACGATCATCATTTTCACTTTTGTGGACCTATCATTTTATATGTTTATCATTGATCTTTTCCTTGAGATTTTTTCTTCTGCAACTCATTTTTCTAAAAAAAAAAATATAGGATCATTAAGGACTTGATAGGCCCCCACGGACATAACCAAATTGATACTAAGGTGATAGATTACCAAAAGAGAGTAGAGATCGAATCCTTGAAAAAATAATCCCCTGAGAAATAAAATTCCTCTCATTTAAAGAGACGTCGTTCGATCACTATGATTTACTTCACTTCCAAATATTTTGGAACGGACATGCAAGGGCACTTAGGATGAGGCATCACCTTTTGTCATAATTGAGGGCTTGACAAGGACTAGCGCTATGGTTCTCAACATAAAGCATGTCGACCTAATAGCAAGTCAAATTTAAGGGACTTAGTTCCCCATTCTTTGGGTACAAGTCTTTCTGTATACAGTCTACCGACCCTAAGGACCAGCTAGACTGGGAGGACTTATCATTCCACTTAATGCCAAGATATAAAAGACAACCCCGAATGACCCAAATGTCGACTAGGTATACGGGGCTTAACTCCTCATTCTCCAGAAGTATCCTCTCAGCACACAACAGAGACAATCTCCTAGCATACAACCTGCCAGGATGAGATCCGATCGGACTTCCAGATCCTAGCATAACTGTTTAGGGGCAAGTCTTATTACATATGACTACTCGGTCTAAAGTGTTAGATGGACTTAAGGTTGAGCTCCTCACTTCCCAGTAAAAATCACTCTTAGTATACAACAGGTTGGACTCGGTGTCGTTCGGACTTAGAGGGCAGCTCATTTCTCACTACTACAATATAACTCAACATATAGCCCGGTCAGCCTAATAGTCGTTTAGAGTGGAAGGACTAGTTCACTATTTTTTATTACTAGTCTCCTATTACATATAGTCGGTTGGATACAGGTCTAGTCGGATTACCTCCAAGGGACACAATTGTAAAAAAATCGCAACAACCCGTCAGATAATAACAGCTATTCACCAAGGAGTATTTTGATATCTAATATATACATACAACGGAACATTCTTATGAGAATGGTCACTTAGTTTCTATCATTATTATAGAGGTTACAAAAGACTATTCGTACATATGTAATGGAAGATTGCTTGGAGGAAGACTATACACCTTCTATTACCCGATATCTTCTGGCACCGAATATTTCTTGTCGTCTCATTATTGTGAAAGCTATGATACGTGATATAAGAAAGGGGGATGATGACCTAAAACTAAAATGTTTATTGCAAATACAAAACTATGCAAACACTTGTAAGTTTATGTATTGTAAGGACTCTGCACATACTTCATATCTTATGATTCAGAAAATTATAAGAAAACTCTCAATTAGCGATAGGAATAACTACCAAATTTAATTCGATCGCTAATTTAGAAAGTGAAATTAAATTTGATTGCTAATTAGTGACAAAATTAAATTTCATGGCTAATTAGGAACCAAATTTAATTTTGGTCCCTAATTTAATGATCGAGGTGGCTATTTTAGGGACCAAAATTAAATTCAATAGCTAATTAGCAACCAAAAATAAATTCGGTCAATACCTTAAAGGTTAGGATGTTAACATGAATGACACGTCTCTTTAGGGGGGTAAGAATTTGACGACCGAATTAAATTTGGTCCCTAATTTAGGGACCGAATTTAATTTCAGTACCTAAATTAGGGAATACGGTGGCGGGCTAAAAATTTAGGATAAGGATTTAGTGATCGAAATTTATTCCGTCACTATTTTCAGGATCGAAATTAAAATCTGGTGGCTAAATTAGAGATAAGGCGGTGGGATGAAAATTAGGATAAGGATTTAGCAACCAAATGTTATTCGGTCACTAATTTAGGGGCTAAAATTTAAATTTAGTCTCTAATTTAATTTAAGGTGGCGGGTAAAAATTTTAGGATTTAGTGTAAATTAGTGATCGGATTTAAATTTTATCACTAATTAATGACCGAATTTAAATTTGATCCCTAAATTAGGGATCAAATTAAATTTTGGTAGTTGTTCTATTTTCCAAAAATGTTGACCCCTTGCCAAGCCATAATCGTGTGCTCTCTCGCTCCCTCCCTAGCTCCCTCTATTGATCTCGATCTTCCCCTCGAAACCAATAAATTGTTGGAATGATATAATTCGGGAGGATTTTTCTTAAAAAATCATGTTTAGGTGATAATAAAGAATATTTGGAATTGTTATTTACTCTCTCTCCATATATTTTTTCCATCAACGGTCCACTAAATTGAGAAAGTACAGATAGAATAAGGAAGACCTAATTTTCTTTTTTATTATTATTATTATTATTATTATTATTATTATTATTATTTTATAATCTGATTAATTTTAGATTAGATAATCCAACCCCACGTCAACTCATCAAATAAATTAAAAAACTAAGTAAATCCAAAAAAAAATACGGTGGCTCACATCATGATTACTTAGAAAATACCACAAGTCTTGTGAGATCAATTTTTCTTTCTTTATTTTTTAAATAATTTTTTCTTTATTATTATTATTATTATTATTAAAACTTTTTCCAAAATTTAGTTGCTGAAATAATCTTCCGAGTTCGAGTTAAGAATCATTATTTAAATCACTAAAATTGTAATTAGAAGTTAATTATATTAATTTTATCCAAAATTGTAATTATTATTTTTCTTGTGTTTGATACCTCACTTCATTAATACAATGATAAAAAAACAACCAGAGACTATTAATAACAAGGAAGAAAATGTCAACTCATAGAATAAAAAAAAAATGTATTTGAATGTGACAACTTATATGAATGTAACACTTTTTTTTATTGATATTTCCAATAAGAAAAATGTATCTCATCAAAGTAAGGTGGACTTGTTTTGCACATTGAATGGTAGTAAATCAAATAAATTAGAATCTTACTCTAATATCAACTATGGGATTTTTAACAAATAATTTAAGTTTGACTCTTAATTATAACACACTATAAAAAAATTTCTCTCTAATGAGAAGTAGGTCTAAGAATGCTAGTCATCTAGATGAGCCTCTATTAGTACTTTTCAATTTACCCTGATGATCAATAAAAAACTTCCGTGGGACCGGTCTGATTACCCCAAAATTAATCAGTTCGAAGAACTGGATATTTGATGTCAATTAAAAAAAAAGACTTTTGTGGGCCATCATTTTATGTTTTTATCATTGAGCTCTTCCTTGAGATTTTTCCCTCTGCAAATCATTTTTCTAAAAAAAAAATTATAGGATCAATAAGGAGTTGATAGGCCCCCACGAGCATAACCAAGTTGATACTCGGGTGGTAGATTATAATAAGAGAGCAGAGATCGAATCCTTGAAAAAATAATCCCCTGAGAAATAAAATTCTTCTCATTTAAAGAGACGTCATTTGATCACCATGATTTACTTCACTTCCAAATATCTTGGAACCGACATGGAAGGGCACTTGGGATGAGGCATCACCTTTTGTCATAATTGAGGGCTTAACAGGGACTAGCGCTATGGCTCTCAGCATAAAGCATGTCGGCCTAGTAGCAGGTCAAATTTAAGGGACTTAGTTCTCTATTCTTTGGGTACAAGTCTCTGTATACAGTCGGTCGATCCCAAAGACCAGCTGGACTGGGAGAACTTATCATTCCACTTAATGCCAAGATATAAAAGACAAACCTCAACGACCCTAATGTCGGCTAGGCATACGGGGATTAGCTCCTCATCCTCCAGAAGTATCCTCTCAGCACACAACAGAGATAATCTCCTAGCATACAACCTGCCAGGATGAGATCCAATCGGACTTCCAGATCCCAGCATAACTATTCAGGGGCAAGTCTTATTATATATGACTGCTCGGTCTAAAGTATCAGATGGATCTAAGGTTGAGCTCCTCACTTCCCAGTAAAAATCACTCTTAGTATACATCTAGTTGGACTCGGTGCCATTCAGACTTAAAGGACAGCTCATTTCTCACTACTAAAATACAGCTCAGCATATAGCCCGGTCAGCCTAATAGTCGTTTAGAGTTGAAGGACTTAGTTCCCTATTTTTTATTACCACTCTCCTATTACATATAGTCAGTCGGATACAGGTCCGGTCGGATTACCTCCAGGCAACACAATTGCCAGGGAATCCCAACAACCCGTCAGATAATAACAGCTATTCACCAAGGAGTATTCTGATATCTAATATATACATGCAATGAAACATTCTTATGAGAGCGGTCACTCAGTTTCTATCATTATTATAGAGGTTACAAAAGACTATTCGTACACGTGTAATGGAAGATTGCTTGGAGGAAGACTATACACCTTATATTACCCGACATCTTCTGGCATCGAATATTCCTTGTCATCTCATTATTGCGAAAGCTATGATAAGTAATATAAGAAAGGGGGATGATGACCTAAAACTAAAATGTTTATCGCAAATACAAAACTATACAAACACTTGTAAATTTATGTACAGTAAGAACTCTGCACATACTCCATATCTTATGATTCAAAACATTACAAAAAAACTCTCAATTAGCGACAGAAATAGCTACCGAATTTAATTTGACCACTAATTTAGAAATTGAAATTAAATTCGATCGCTAATTAATGACCAAACTAAATTTCATGGCTAATTAGGGGTCAAATTTAATTTCGGTCCCTAATTTAATGATCAAAATTAATTCGGTTGCTAGTATAGGGACCAAAATTAAATTCGATAGCTAATTATCAATCGAAATTAAATTCGATAGCTAATTATCAACCGAAATTAAATTAGATAGCTAATTATCAACTGAAAATAAATTCGGTTAATACCTAAAAGGTTAGGATGTTGAACAGGAATGCCACATGTCTTTGGGTGGGGTGTAAGAATTTGCCGACCGAATTAAATTTGGCCCCTAATTTAGGGATCGAATTTAATTTCACTACCTAAATTAGGGAATAGGGCGGCGGGCTGAAAATTTAGGGTAAGGATTTAGTGATCAAAATTTATTCAGTCACTAATTTCGGGATCGAAATTAAAATTTGGTGGCTAAATTAGGGACAGGGTGGTGGGCTGAAAATTAGGATAAGGATTTAACGACCAAATGTTATTCGGTCAATAATTTAGAGACGAAAATTTAAATTCAGTCGCTAATATAATTTAAGGTGACGGGTAAAAATTTTAGGATTTAGAGTAAATTAGTGACTGAATTTAAATTTGGTCACTAATTAATGATCGAATTTAAATTCGGTCCCTAAATTAGGGATCGAATTAAATTTTGGTAGTTGTTCTAATTTCCAAAAATATTGACCCCTGGCAAGTCATAGTCGTGTGATCTCTCACTGCCTCCCTCCCTCCCTCCCTCCCTCCCTCTGTTGATCCCGATCTTCCCCTCCTCACTCCCTCCCTCCCTCTGTTGATCCCGATCTTCCCCTCCGATTTGCTCTCCTCTCCTCTCCGGCGACGACGTGATCTCCTTCGGCGTGAGCTCCTCTTCGGCACCAATATTCTTCTCTACTTTCCCTTCTCTATTTTATCACCAATCTGCTCTCCTTTCTTGCCATCGCTTAAGGCTGCGTGAATTGGATTGCAAAATCTAGTAAATTTGTAGAATTGAGAATTTACGTGATGAGGATAAAAGTTACAGAATTTAATAACTCAAATTTTCTTTTCATTATTATTATTATTATTATTATTATTATTATTATTATTATTATTATTATTAGTAGTAGTAGTAGTAGTAGTAGGTATACAAATTTTAAAATCCGATTAATTCTAGAGTAGATAGTCCAATCCCATAGTCCACCAAATAAATCTAAAAACTTAATAAATCCAGAAAGCACATTGGCTCACCTTAATTTTACTAGTAGTTCTATCTTGATAGGAATATCCTACATATGAATTGAATCTTGATTAATTGAGAAATATAATCTAAAATTGTAATTAGAATTTAATTATATTAATTTTATTTAAATTTGGAATTATTATTTTCGTTGTATGTGAAAAAAAAACGTATTTGAATGTGACAACTTATATGAATTTAACACATTTTTTTATTGATATTTTTAACAAGAAAAATGTATCTCATCAAAGTAAAGTGGGCTTGTTTTGCACATTAAATGGTAGTAAATCAAATAAATTAGAATTTTACTCTACAAGCATCCACAACACTAATCCATTATAACATCCACCATCTTATTAAAAAGCATAGGGTCCACTAATACATACTCATTATAATAATATTTTTTTTCATCCATATTCATTTTAACATTAACACTTATTATTTATGAGTTCCACAATCTACTCAATCATCTTAAAATTAATACATATTAAATAAATATAATTTAAATATGTTTAAAAATATTTAAATTATTATTATTTTTTAATAATAATCTTTTTTTAAAAAAATAATTTCACTATTTTAAAAAATAATATTAAATTTTTTTAATATATTGTTTACCATTTTCAAAAAAAAATGACAAGAAAAAGAGAGAGAGAGGGGGATGGAAGTGTTCATCCCTCTTAACACTCCCCTCTCTCTCTATAATGCCCACTCACAATGGAGATGGAGTGTTGAATGAGCATTAGAGCATCACCTTCGAAGCACCCACTGGTGACGTGGCTTGAGGGAGGAACCTCTCTCCCATAGTAACGGAGCGGCTCTGCAAATGTGGAGCCACTCTGTCGTTGTCTTTTTCTTAATTATTTTTTAAATATTTATTATAAAAATAATACACACCTAATAACGTCTAGAGTTTTACAGTTCCAACGTTCATTTTTTAGTTTTTCTTTTAAAAAAATTAAAATATTTAAATATTTAAAAAGTAAGTGCTAGTGAACGTTTTAATGAACGTTGAATTTGAACCGTTGAGTAACAACTATTCAATGATTAATTTTTTTATTTAAAAAATTTTCTATAAATATACTCTCAATATTTGATTCTTCTTATCATTTTCTCAATTCTCGATTTCTGTCGATCACAAAAATATCTTAGAAGACTTAATGACTAAAAATTTAGATCGATCTATGCTCTATGAATTTTGGATAAATCAATTGAAGGAAGATGCAGAGGATGTAGCTGAATAAAGAATGCCCCAGTTATATGAGCAACAACAAATGGTACGTAAAAGAGCTCAAAGTTCTTTAGATAGAACACAGAGGAGATGATATTTAAATCAGGATCGTGAACTCGGTCATGCTCATCTTTTTAACAATTATTTCTTTGATGAGCCAATATATCTTGATGATATATAATATATTTCGACATCGATTCTGAATGCAAAGAAGGTTATTCCTTAGTATAGTTAATGCCTTGAAAAATTATTCAAAATATTTTCAATGGAAGGTCGATGCGATGGGAAAAAAGGTTTGTCGTCACTTCAGAAATGTACGATGGCTATTCGTCAATTGACATATAGAGTCCTTACTGATCATTATGATGAGTACATATAGATTGCTGAAACAACTGTCATCCAATGCTTATTCAACTTTTACCGATGTGTAATTGAAGTATTTGGGGCTCAATATTTGAGAAGACCTAATGATGTCGATATCCAACACTTGCTTGAAATGCATGAATAGAGACATGACTTCCTTGGCATATTGGGCAGTCTTGATTGTATGCATTGATAATGAAAAAAATTAACCCGTCACTTGAAAAGGCCAGTTTACTCGGGGAGATCATGGTGTTCCAACAATTGTGCTTGAAGCAGTCGCATCTATAGACTTATGGATATGGTATGCCTTTTTTGGGATTTCAGGGACGCATAATGATATCAACGTGCTTAACGAATCACTTTTATTTAACAACGTCTTGCAAGTAAATACACCCGAGGTTAATTTTATGGTTAACAATATACAATATACAAAAGGATACTATCTGACTTATCAGATCTATCCGGAATGGGCTAATTTCATCAATAGCTTTCAGTGCCCCCAGGATCCCAAGAGAAAATTATTTAAGGAAATGACAGGAGACCGCTAGAAGGGATGTCGAACGGACATTTGGAGCGCTCCTCTCGATGGGCAATGATAAGAGGTTCAGTACGATGGTACAATGATAATTTGAAGGATATCATGTATACATGTATTATTTTGTACAACATGATTATTGAGAATTAGGGAGATGCATAGTAAATTCGTCAGACACTGAAGGAGATCCTCTGTCACAAATATTTAAAGGATCCACCCAAGAATTCCAAGAATACCTCCAGAGAAATTGTGAGCTACGTGATAATCAATTATATCATCAACTTCGAGCTGACTTGGTTGAACATATCTGGGCACGTTAGTAAAAAAAAATAATTTATTAATTGTGATAATATTATATTGTTTATTTGATATATGGTAATATTTATTTGTTTTTAAATTATTAATGTTATTCCGAGGGTTAGCCGGATTTAAATTCAAAAAAAAAAAATTAAATATAAGGTAAAATAGGAATGAGAGATTAAAAAAAATATACATAATGAATATGGGACCCACGAAGAAGTTGTTGAGAGACTTTTTAATAATGGAGAGATATATAGGGATTTTTACTTTTGACGTGGCATTGACGTGATATTGAAGAAACTCCTTAAGGGTGTCCACCATTATGGATGCTCTTATAATGCCCATTTAACACCCCATTGGGATGCCCTAATATCAACTATGGAATTGTTAACAAGGAATCTAAAGTTTGAATCTCAATTATAATACATTATATAAAAAAAAATCTCTAGTAAGAAGTAGGTCTAAGAATGCTGGTCATCTAGATGAGCCTCTGTTAGTGATTCCCGATTTACCTGATGCTCGATGAAAAACTTTCATGGGACCAATCCGGTCATCCCAGAATTAGTCAGTTTGAAGAACTGGATATTCGGTATCAATTAAAAAAAAACTATAGGATCATTAAGGACTTGATAGGCTCCCATGAGCATAACCAAGTTGATACTCGGGTGGTAGATTACCATAAGAGAGTCGAGATAGAATCCCTAAAAAAATAATCCATTGAGAAATAAATTTCCTCTCATTTAAAGAGATGTCGTTCTATCACCATGATTTACTTCACTTCCAAATATCTTGGAATGGACAAGGAAGGACACTTGGGATGAGACATCACTTTTTGTCATAATTGAGGGCTTGACAGGGACTAGCGCTATGGCTCTCAACATAAAGCTGGTCGACCTAGTAGTCGGTCAGATTTAAGAGACTTAGTTCCTCATTCTTTGGGTATAAGTCTCTTTGTATACAATCGATCGATCGCAAGGACCAGCCAGACTAGGAGGACTTATTGTTTCACTTGATGCCTAGATATACAAGACAAACCCGAACGACCCTAATGTCGGTCGGGCATATGGGACTTAGCTCCTCATCCTCCAGAAGTATCCTCTCAGCACACAACAGAGGCAATCTCCTAGCATACAACATATTAGGATGAGATGCGATCGAACTTCCAAATCCCAGCATAACTATTTAGGGGCAAGTCTTATTACATATAGTCACTTGATCTAAAGTGTTAGATGGAACTAAGGTTAAGCTCCCCACTTCCCAGCAAAAAACACTCTTAGTATACAATCGGTCGGACTCGGTGTCGTTTAAACCTAGAGAACAGCTCATTTCTCACTACTACAATACAAGATCAGCATATAGCCCGATCAACCTAATAGTCGTTTAGACTGGAAGGACTTAGTTCCCTATTGTTTATTACCAGTCTCCTATTACATATAGTCGGTCTGATACAGGTCTGGTTAGATTACCTCCAGGGGACAATATTATTAGGGAATCGTAACAACTCGTCAGATAATAACAATATATCTAATATATACATGCAATGAAAAGTGTTAGGACCAAAAGTAGCTAGAGGGGGGGGTGAATAGCTCGTCGCTCGCTCGTTGCTCGGCGTTGCTTGTTTCTCCTAAGATGTGCAGCGGAAAATACAGAAACAACTCACACAACGCTAACACGGTTGGTTTACTTGGTATCCACCTCACAAGAGGTGACTAGTCCAAGGATCCACACCACGCACGCACCCTCCACTATGAAAACACTCCTTTTCGGTAACTACCGATGGCGGAGAAGCCCTACAAGACTCTCAGTACAAGAAGAAAGGAAAGGGAAACAAAATACAAGCGCAAAGCTTACAATGAGTACAGAAACCCTAACCCTAGCTTCTCTTCTTGCCTTTGATCCGCCTCTTGACTTGGAAAGCTTCCAAGATCCTTCAAGAACTGGCGATCTGATCTTTGAGAGCGCTGTGGAGGAGTTGGCGAGAGATCTGGAGTGAATCGGTGAAGTTCTGCTGAAGAAATCGCACGCCAACAGCTATAAACGACGCCAACGGTCGAATCCCAATCGATTGGATTGCTCCCAATCGATTGGGGAGGCTTTGGATCGATCCACGGATCGATCCAGAGCGCCTCTGTGCTCTGGAAAAACTTCTGGATCGATCCACGGATCGATCCAGCACTTATCGCGCGAAGCAGCAGCGTCCCAATCGATCCACTGATCGATTGGGACCTCTGGATCGATCCACGGATCGATCCAGAGAGGTTCTGTTCGTGGGGACTCACCGGATCGATCGGTGGATCGATCCAGATCTTCTGGATCGATCCACGGATCGATCCAAACCTGCTGGATCAATCCACGGATCAATCCAAACCTGCTGGATCAATCCACGGATCAATCCAAACCTTGGTTTTTGCCCAAAACCAAGCCCAAAGCCCCCTAAACCAACATCTAGTCAACCATGACTTGTTGGTACATAAGACCTAGCATCCGGTCACCCTTGGCCAGCTAGGACTCTCTCACCAAGTGTCTGGTCAATCCCTTTGACCCACTTGGACTTTTCTCTTCTTGCCAAGTATCCGGTCACTCCCTAAGACCTACTTGGACTTTTCTTCCTCGTGCCAAGTATCCGGTCAATCCCTTTGACCTACTTGGACTCTCACCAGATGTCTGGTCAACCTTGACCCATCTGGATTTCTCTTGCCTGACTTCACTCACCAGGACTTTCCCAATTGCCTAGTTTCACTCACTAGGTCTTTCACCTGGCTTCACTCACCAGGATTTTTCTCCTACCTAGCTTCACTCACTAGGACTTCCCAATTGCCTAGCTTCACTCACTAGGTCTTTCACCTGGCTTCACTCACCAGGATTTTCCTCCTGCCTAACATCCCAGTTAGGACTTCCCAGTCAAGTATCCGGTCATCCTTGACCTACTTGACTCTTCTTCAATCAATATCTTATTGTCAAACATCTAAACCCAAACCAAGACTCAGCTTGGTCAACCAGGTCAACCTTGACCTGAGGGATGTTGCACCAACAAAAAGTTCTTATGAGAGTGGTCACTCAGTTTCTATCATTATTGTAGAGGTTATAAAAAATCGTTGATACACATGTAACGGAAAATTGCTCAGAGAAAGACTATACACCTTCCAGTATTCAACATCTTCTAGCACCGAAAATTTTTTGTCGTCTCATTATTGCGAAAATTATGATAGGTGATATAAGAAGGAGGGATGATGATCTAAAACTAAAATGTTTCTAGCAAACAAAACTCTGCAAACACTTGAAAGGTTTTGTACTATAAGGACTCTACAGATAATTCATATCCTATGATTCAGAACATTACAAGAAACTCTCAATTAGCAAAGGAAATAGCTACTGAATTTAATTCGATCGCTAATTTAGAGATAGAAATTAAATTCGGTCGCTAATTAGAGACCGAATTAAATTTTGTCGCTAATTAGGGGCCGAATTTAATTTCGATAGCTAATTAGCAACCAAAAATAAATTCGGTCCATACCTTAGAGGTTAGGATGTTGAATAGGAATGACACATGTGTTTAGGGGGTAAGAATTGGGTGATCGAATTAAATTTTGTCCCTAATTTAGGGTCAAGATTTAGTTTTAGTACCTAAATTAGGGAATAGGTCGACAAGCTGAAATTTAGGGTAAGGATTTAGTGATCGAAATTTATCCAGCCACTAATTTAGGGATCGAAATTAAATTTGGTGGCTAAATTAGGGATAGGGCGGTGGGCTGAAAATTATGATAAGGATTTAGCGACCAAATGTTATTTGGTAACATTTGGTCGCTATTTAGGGATTAAAGTTTAAATTTAGTTGTTAATTTAATTTAAGGTGGTGGGTAAAAATTTTAGGATTTAGAGTAAATTAGTGATCGAAATTAAATTTGGTCACTAATTAAGGATCAAATTTAAATTCAGTCCATAAATTAGGGACCGAATTAAATTTTGGTAGCTATTCTAATTTCCAAAAATGCTGACCCCCTATTAAGCCCTAATCGTGTGCTCTCTCGCTCCCTCCCTCTGTTGATCCCGATCTTCCCCTCCAATCTGCTCTCCTCTCCTCTTTGGCGACAACGTGATCTCCTCCGGCGTGATCTCCTCTTTGGCACTAGTAATCTTCTCAACTTCCCCTTCTCTATTTTGTCGCCAATCTACTCTCCTCTCCTACCACAGCCTCAGGCTACGTGGATGACGTGCCTCGGTCCTAGCAGTGAGGCTGGCCATGAGCTTGGTTGCGGTCGGCCAAGCTCGCAGCCTCAACCCTGGCCACGGCCAAGAATGGCCTCAACTTGGGCAGCCTCAGCTAGGCCAGCCAAGCTCTCGGCGTCAGCCCTGGTGTAGCCAAGGATGGCCTCAGCTTGGGCGGCCTCAGCTGGGCCAACCGTGGCTTAACCGGCCTAAGCTTGGCCTTTGAATGTGAGTCTCTCACGATATTTCCATTATCTGTCACTCCTTGAGACAAGGCAATGGAGCAAGCCTTTTATACTCGCAAATCAATGTTTAAAATAGTTTTCCTTTTGAGTTATAGTATTCAAAATTAAAAAAATTAGATAGTCATAGGGTATATTATATGTATTTAGGGTTTAAAATTTTAGAATTTAAAGGTTGGGTTATAATGAACTTAAGTTAATAAGATTTTCCCTATAGGGTTCAGGTTTCCCTATTGAGCTATAGTGTTCAAGATTAAAAATGTTATATGCTTACGAGTACAATGTTTCTTTAAGGAAATGATGATTTTTTAAAAAAAAATCGAATCCAGACACCTGGACCACTGTTACGCACGAGCACACAATGTACGATCCACAGAGTGTGTATATATATATATATATATATATATATATATATATATATATATATATATATATATTTTATTGTGTCGATCATATTAGTCATTTTTTCTCTTTCCAAACCTCCAACTAATACTATACATCGGAATGAGAGTCCCCGGGGCTATGGTGGCATGATAGGGCATCCAGATTATCACCTAGACACTTACAGTTCGATTCCAACTATGACGTATTTGTAAGAACTTTTTCTCCAAATAGGGGTTGCAATCAAAGGATCATGTTGGGCTTCTCAGCTAGCCACTACGTGCATTTCCTGATTTACCTTAGTGGCCAGTGAGAAATTTTCGTGAGGTCGGGTCGATCATCCAAGAATAATTAATAAGATTAACTAAAATTATTATTTTTTTTATATATTGAAATGAGAGCATGATATCAAAATAGTATCATTTCAATCAAAGTTTACAGGTAGTACTCTTTTCAATAAAAAGTGAAATGAAAAGACTGAAATGAATAGCTAAAGAGGGGAGATTAATTACAAAGAGCTTGTAGTCTTAGATTTCAAACCCTTGAAGTGATCTTTTACTTGAGCATTCGGTTACAACAAAATCTCAATAAATTTTGTGCTCCCTTGACCACTTAAACAATCTCTAAGGTTTTTATAAGTAAGCTTCTAATGGCTTTCTTTTATTATGTTTTAATCGACTAAAAATAGTTCCAATCAATTGGCTTCATGCTAAACCTTATGCAATTGCAGCCATTGTTTATTTCACATTGTCGACTCATCACGATTAGTTGATGATCTCTAACCCATTAGTTAGCTTTATTTTTTTGTGACTCATTTGAACTAAAAAATTTAAATAATATTTATTTTAAACTTCATTAACGACAACATTACGAAAGCTTTTGCCATTGCACTTACTTAAATCGTGCAATAGTCGCCACCATTTCCGAAAGCCATAAAATTATTTAGAATTTGTAAAAAAATCCTTTGCACTGTGGCTATCGGGTCAGCTCCGAGCGGCAGAAAATAAAAAATATATATATAAAAGTCAAAAAAAATTAAGTTTGAATTGTGAATTTGATGGATGGGATTATAAACGCATTAAATTTTCTACTTTTTAAGTGTTAAAAGAACAAATATTCTTTTCAATCTGTGAGTCAACCTAAGTCCTTCATGTATCCGTCCACCTGGATCCACAAGTTATTTAAATTATTTGACGGAGCAGTCAATTTGACAAACCTTACTCAAATTAATGGCTCTCCTTTGCACTATAAAGTTAGGAACAACAGAAATATCTTGACAATTAATAAAACTAGTTCATATAGTGACATGCCAATAACATAAAGTCTCTTTACAAAGGTTTTTTTTTTTCCTTGGTCACAATAGCCAACTTAATTAATAGCCAGTCTCATATATTACAAAGAGCAGACAACAGTTATCTAAGCAAAACACATTCCACAATGAATTTACTTTCTCTTTTTATTCCTGCACACCTGTAAAATCAGAACACCCATCAGTTTCAAAATCATATATCATCGTGTTAAATCAACTACATTGAATATGACTTTGAAATATGCTATAATAATCCAGTCGCTATTGCTAGCATATGAGGTAATATTAACTTAAGGTCTAAGTTCAAATCTCGGGATGAGATTTCTCATTCTCTGTTCATTCTAGTGTTTAGAGAAAGTTCAATCTGGCATGTTGAAAATAGAAATCAATACAGACCTAAACATCACACAATTATCTTGATCAGCAATCAAATCCTAATACTTTTCTAGATTGAGAGATGACGCACCCTGTCATGTTATTATCTAGAAAGGTCATTCGTGGAGGTCGTATTGTCAAAGCGACAATTTCACTTTTTACTACCAGTAGATGAGACTCATGACAATTGATGCCGAAGACTCTTTTGACCAACATAATCTGACCTCAATTGAATCAGCATAAAGTATCAGTAATAAACTAATGGGTGGCATAATGTTATCAAAATTATGAATTGACTAATAAACTCATATAAAATCATGAATTGAGTGAAATCATAATAAAATCATATATTAATACTATCAAGTGAATGCTAATTGCTTTATTTTTCAGAAAGAACGAACCTTGATGGTCATCTTTCTTTATGATTAATTAGATGAAGTTGGGACAATCTATTTTTTTTTTAAAAAAAAAAACTTACAAATGACTTTCAAATGTAGAAACTATTAAAAAACATAACCAAGATTAAGTGGTTAATTAACAACACTAGAAGCCATAGCCAAATTCCAACAAATTTGGAGCCGCCGCCCCCGTGGGGGCGTCGGCGGTGACAAAGACACCGGCGTTGACCGCCACGTTCGACGGCTGCAAAGCCTCGAAGGCCAGTTGCTCCGCCCTGCCCGCCGCCTCCTCCCGCACCCACTCCAGCGCTCTCTGCAGCAGGCCGAGCTCCGGCATCCCGAGCGCCTCGACGTCGGCGTCCAGCAGGTCCGCCACGGTGCCCCAAGGCCGGAAAATCGCCGCCTCGAGCGCCGCCTTCCTCCTCCTCTCCGCCTCGAGCCGCTCCGCGAGCTGCGACTCCTGCCGTCCTAGCGCCTGAAGCAGGGCCCCAGCGAGGGGGTGGTGCCGAGGGGGAGCAGGCCAGGCGGAGAAGAAGCGGGCGAGCACGGAGTCGACGGAGGGGTGGCCGAAGGAGAAGGGCTTGCCGCTGGGGGAGAAGGCGAGGACGGCGATCTCGGCGCCGCAGAGGACGGAGAGCTCGGCCGCCTTCTTGAAAACGCCGGCGCGGCGCTTGGAGAAGCACACCTTCCGCGCAGCCGCATTCTCGATCGCCTCCATCGCGATCCTTTGACGGCCTCTGCTCGTCTTCTTCATCGCCACTTCCAAATTCTGTTTCCTTCGACAACACGCCAACCCGAGACAAGTTAGTTATATATAGCATTCAAACTCCGATTGAGATCTGAATTAGATTGCAAAATCTAAGTTAGTTATATATGGCATTCAAACTCCGATTGAGATCTGAATTAGATTGCAAAATCTAAGTTAGTTATATATGGCATTCAAACTCCGATTGAGATCTGAATTGGATTGCAA
This sequence comes from Zingiber officinale, assembly GCF_018446385.1. NCBI lineage: Eukaryota > Viridiplantae > Streptophyta > Magnoliopsida > Zingiberales > Zingiberaceae > Zingiber > Zingiber officinale. Next base: position 138,923,181 of record NC_055989.1, read on the forward strand.
AATCTAAGTTAGTTATATATGGTATTCAAACTCCGATTCAGATCTGAATTGGATTGCAAATTCTAAGTTAGTTATATATGGTATTCAAACTCCGATTGAGATCTGAATTGGATTGCAAAATCTAAGTTAGTTATTTATGGTATTCAAACTACGATTGAGATCTGAATTGGATTGCAACTCAAATTTTAATCGCAATCTAATTAAGATCTGAATATGATCACACAATCTAGTTAATCTTGGAATGATATAATTCGGGAGGATTTTTCGAAAAAAAAAAAACTCCATGTTTGGGCGATAATAAATAATATTTGAAATTGTTTAATTTTTTTTTTAGTTATCCAAATATCAAACCATGTATCTAGTGAGTTAGTTCCACCATTTACCACTACACCATAGCCCAAAGATAATTTTTTTTTTTTTTTTTTGGTTTTGAAGAATTCAAATGTTGAGATATTTCTATCTTTCATTTATCCTAAAGTGATCGATTATGTCTCTTGAAAATTTTTTCATTGATCATAAATTTTTACCATCGAGTACATTTGTAAAGTACAAATGGACCCTAGGAGAATGTCTAATTTTCTTTTCTTTATTATTATTATTATTATTATTATTATTATTATTATTATTAGTAGGTATCTAGATTTTAAAATCCGATTAATTCTAGACTAGATAGTTCAATCCCACATTCGATCCACAAAATAAATCAAAAATCCTAATAAATCCAGAAAGCATGGTGGCTCACACCAATTTTACTAGTAGTTCACTATTGATACAAATATCCTGTTGGTGCAGTGAGACCGGCAAGAGGGGGGTGAATTGTCTGTAACAAAAAATTTAAAGTATACCCTCTTCATACTTTCAACTCTAAGATAAAGCAACAAGAATAATAAAATAAATAACAGAAAAGAAAAGAGATGACTCAGCGGTTTTGACTTGGTTACAACCAAGAAGGTTGTTAATCCAAGGCGATTGAATAGACGCACTAGTAGAGTCTCCATCTCTGAAGGCGGAGAAGCCTTCTACACAATTGGAAAGCACAGAAGTTGCTAAGAAATGAAAGTATAGAGTTGTTGTTTTTCGTTGTTGTTCGAGACCCCTTTATATAGGGGTTTCAGAGCTTATCAGATCACCTGATCTTCATAATCAGGTTTTGACTCGAGAGGGATCGGTCGACCGATCCCCAGGTTCGGTCGACCGAACTTGCGTACTTGGCCAGCTTTCCGTCCAGATGCAGACGGTATGGATCGAGCCTGCATTCGGTCGACCGATCCCATTGTTCGGTCGACCGATCCCATTGTTCGGTCGACCGATCAGCCAACGGTCTTTCCCTGAGCTGGCCAGATCAAAATGCTTGACTGAGTCTTGGGTTTATCTCTGGTTCGGTCGACCGATCAGAGGATCCGGTCGGTCGATCAGCCAATAGCTGGTTGCTGATGTGTCTGCTGTGTCACCAATGGCTGCCTTCTGTTGATAGGGGTTTGGTCGACCGATCATGGCATTCGGTCGACCGAACACTTGTCAAGTCAACTCCCGGTTGACTTGCTCTAGTTCGTTTTGTTTGGGTGATTTCGACCAACCGGAATAGGGCTCACCCGAACCCAATTCCCGGCCTTCTCCTCGAGCAGTCTTCTGTCCCGACTTTACGTCCCTCGAACACCGCGCACGTTCTTCACGCCCACCGGTGTACTCTTCCGCAGCTTTCTCGTCCTTCGGGCGCACCGAGCCCGTCGGCTCCCTTCCCATGTCGTCCTTCTCGTTAGCTATGTCTTCCGCTCGACTTCCTGTGCTCCTAAGCTTCTGCACACTTAGACACAGGGATCAGACAAACAGGACCTAACTTAAACTTGGTTGATCACATCAAAACAACCACGGGGGTCCAACATATCCTATGAATCTAGAAAGCACGGTGTTCTTCATTTACTATATATATTCTTTATTTTGACATTTTTTTAATTATCCAAATATCAAACCATGGCCCAAGGATAAATTTCCCTTTTTTTTTTTTTTTTTTTTTAAGAATTCAAATGCCTAGATATTTCTATCTTCCATTTATCTTAAAGGGATCGAATCTATCTCATGGAAATTTTTTCATCGACCATCGAGTAAATTCCAATTTTCTTTTCTTTATTATTATTATTATTAGTAGTAGTAGTAGTAGTAGTAGTAGTAGTAGTAGGTATCCAAATTTTACAATCCGATTAATTCTAGACTAGATAGTCCAATCCCACATTCAGTTCACCAAATAAATCTAAAAACCTAGTAAATCCAGAAAGCAGGTGGCTCACCCTAATTTTATAATTAGTGGTTCAATCTTGATTGGAATATCCTATATATAAATTGAATCTTAATTATTTGGGAAATATCACCTAAAATTGTAATTAGAAGTTAATTATATTAATTTTATTTAAATTTAGAATTATTATTTTCGCTGTATTTGATACATCACTTCATTAATACAATGATTAAAAAATAGCGAGAGACTATTAATAACAAGGAAGAAAATGTTAACTCATAGAAGAAAAAAAACGTATTTGACTATGACAACTTATATGAATGTAACACCTTTTTTTTATTGGTATTTCCAATAAGAAAAATGTATCTCAAGTTGGGCTTGTTTTGCACATTGAATGGTAGTAAATCAAATAAATTAGCATTTTACTCTAAGAGCATCCACAACGCTAACTCATTAGAATATCCATCATCTTACTAAAAAGCATAGGGACCACTACTATATACTCATTATAACAACATATTTTTTCATTCATATTCGTTTTAACATTAAAACTTATTATTTATGGGTCACACAGTTTACTTAATCATCTTAAAATTAATACATATTAAATGAATATAATTTAAATATGTTTTAAAATATTTAAATTATTATTATTGTTTTTAATAATAATTTTTTAAAAAAATAATTTTACTATTTTTAAAAAATAATATTGAATTTTTTAATATATTTTTTACCATTTACAAAAACAAAAAAAACAAAAAAAAAAGAAGAGAGAGAGAACACTCCCCCTCTCTCTATAATGCTCACTCACAATCGAGAAGAGGTGTTAAATGGACATTAGAGCATCACCTTCGGAGCTCCCACTGGTGACGTGGCATGAGGGAGGAAACTCCCTCCCATAGCGACGGAGCGGCTCTGCAGAGCCGCTTCGTCGTTGTCTTTTTTTTTTAATTATTTTTAAAATATTTATTATAAAAAAAATAATACACACCTAACAACGTCTAGAGTTTTACTGTTTCAACGTTCATTTTTTTAGTTTTTCTTTTAAAAAAATAAAAATATTTAAATACTTAAAAAGTATGTGCTAGTGAACATTTTAATGAATGTTCAATTTGAACCGTTGAGCAACAACTATTCAACGATTAATTTTTTATTTAAAAAAAAAATTCTATAAATATACTCTCAATATTTCATTCTTCTTATCATTTTCTCAATTCTCGATTTCTATCAACCACAAAAATATCTTAGAAGAGTTAATGACTAAAAATTTATATCAATCTATACTCTAATTCTGGATAAATCAATTGAAGGAAGATGCAGAGGATATAGATGAACAAAGAATGTTCCAGCTATATGAGCAACAACAAATGGTACATCAAAGAGCTCAAAGTTCTTCAGGCATAACACAGAGGAGATGGTATTTAAATCAAGATCGTGAAGTCGGACATGCTTATCTTTTTAACGATTATTTCTTTGATGAGCCAGTATATCCTGATGATATATTTCGACGTTCGATTGCGAATGCAAAGAGGGTTATTCCTTCGTATAGTCAATGCCTTGAAAAATCATTCAAAATATTTTCAATGGAAGGTCGATGCAACAGGAAAAAAAGGTTTGTTGCCACTTCAGAAATGTACGGTGGCTATTCGTCAATTGGCATATGGAGTCCCTGATGATCATTATGATGAGTACCTATAGATTGCTGAAACAACTGTCATCCAATGCTTATTCAACTTCTATCGATGTGTAATTGAAGTGTTCGGGACTCAATATTTGAGAAGACCTAATGATACTGATATCCAACACTTGCCTGAAATGCATGAACAGAGACATGACTTCCTTGGCATGTTGGGTAGTCTTGATTGTATGCATTGGCAAGTTGTGCTTGAATCAATCTCATCTATAGACTTATCGATATGACATGCCTTTTTTGGGATTTCAGGATTGCATAATGATATCAACGTGCTTAACAAATCACCTTTATTTAACAACATTTTGCAAGGAAATGCACCCGAGGTTAATTTTATGGTTAACAATACACAATATACAAAAAGATACTATCTGACTGATGAGATCTATCTGAAATGGGCTACTTTTGTCAAGATCTTTCAGTGCCCCTAGGATCCCAAGAGAAAATTATTTAAGGAACGACAGGAGACCACCATAAAAGATGTTGAGAGGGCATTTGGAGTGCTCCAATCTCGATGAACAATGATAAGAGGTCTAGTACGATGGTACAAGGATAATTTGGAGGATATCATGTATGCATGTATTATTTTACACAACATGATTATTAATAATGGGGGAGATGCAGTAGTAAATTGGTCAGATGATGAAGGAGATCCTCCGTCACAAATATTTTAAAGCTCCACCCAAGAATTCCAAGAATACCTCCGGAGAAATTATGAGTTATGTGATAATCAACTGCATCATCAACTTCGAGCTGACTTGGTTGAACATATCTAGGCACGTTATGGTTGTAATCAGTAAAAAAATAATTTATTAATTGTGAGAATATTATATTATTTATTTGATATATGGTAATATTTATTTATTTTTTTAATTATTAATGTTATTATGAGGGTTAGCCATTTATGGATTTAAATTCAAAAAAATTAATTATATATAAGGTAAAATAGGAAGGAGAGATAAAAAATATATATAATGAAAAAATATGAGACCCACGAAGAAGTTGTTAAGAGACTTTTTGATAGTAGAGAGATATATAGGGATTTTTACTTTTGATGTGGCGTTGACGTGATATTGAAGGAACTCCTTAAGGGTGTCCACTATTGTGGATGCTCTTATAATGCCCATTTAACACCTCATTGGGGATGCCCTAATATCAACTATGGGTTCGTTAACAAGGAATCTAAAGGTTGAATCTCAATTATAGCACATTATAAAAAAAAATTCTCTAGTGAGAAGTAGGTCTAAGAATGTTGGTCATCTAGATGAGCCTCTATTAGTGATTCCCGATTTACCCTGATGGTCGGTGAAAAACTTTCATGGGACCAATACGGTCACCTCAGAATTAGTCAATTCGAAGAACTGGATATTTGGTGTCAATTAAAAAAAACTATAGGATTATTAAGGACTTGATAGGGCCCCACGTGCATAACCTAGTTGATACTTGGGTGGTAGATTACCACAAGAGAGTAGAGATAAAATTTGTAAAAAAAATAATCCACTAAGAAATAAAATTCCTCTCATTTAAAGAGACGTCGTTCGATCACCATGATTTACTTCACTTCCAAATATCATGGAATGGACATGGAAGGGCACTTGGGATGAGACATCACCTTTTGTCATAATTGAGGGCTTTACAGGGACTAGTGATATGACTCTCAGCATAAAGCTGGTCGACCCAGTAGTCGGTCAGATTTAAGAGAATTAGTTCCCCATTCTTTGGGTATAAGTCTCTCTATATACAATCGACCGACCGCAAGGACTAGCCGGACTGGGAGGACTTATCGTTCCACTTGATACCAAGATATACAAGACAAACCCGAACACCGCTAATGTCGGTCGGACATATGGGACTTAGCTCCTCATCCTCCAGAAGTATCCTCTCAGCACACAACAGAGGCAATCTCCTAGCATACAACTTGCTAGGATGAGATGTGATTGAACTTCTAGATCCCAGCATAACTATTTAGGGGCAAGTCTTATTACATATGACCACTCGATCTAAAGTGTCAGATGAACCTAACGTTGAGCTCCCCACTTCCCAGCAAAAAACACTCTTAGTATACAGTCGGTCGGACTCAGTGTCGTTCAAACCTAGAGGGCAACTCATTTCTCACTACTACAATACAAGATCAGCATATAGCCCGATCAGCCTAATAGTCATTTAGACTGGAAGGACATAGCTCCCTATTTTTTATTACCAGTCTCCTATTACATATAGTCGGTCGGATACAGATCTGGATAGATTACCTCCAGGGGATAATATTATCAGGGAATCACAACAACTTGTCAGATAATAACAATGTTAGATTATATAATTAGAATTATTTGTTTTTAGTCTTGAGGGAAATTTAGTCTTTTATCTTTTAAATTTAGGGTTTAGGTTTTCTGATAATTCACTATATAAGACTTTGTACTCTTTATTTTCTTACAACATTTTTTTGGATTCATCAATAAAGACGACTACCTTTCTTTAGTATCAATTTCTACAAACAATATATCTAATATATACATGCAATGAAAAATTCTTATGAGAGTGGTCACTTAGTTTCTATCATTATTGTAGAGGTTACAAAAAACTGTTCGTACACGTGTAACGAAAAATTTTCAGAGGAAGACTATACACCTTCCATTATTCAACATATTCTGGCACCGAATATTTCTTATCGTCTCATTATTGCGAAAGTTATGATAGGTGATATAAGAAGGGGGGATGATGATCTAAAACTAAAATGTTTCTAGCAAATACAAAACTATGCAAACACTTGAAAGGTTTTGTACTATAAGGACTCTGCACATACTTCATATCTTATGGTTCAGAACATTACAAAAAAACTCTCAATTAGCAATGGAAATAGCTACTAAATTTATTTTGATTACTAATTTAGAGATCGAAAATAAATTTGGTCGCTAATTAGCGACCGAATTAAAATATGTCCCTAATTAGGGGCCAAATCTAATTTCTATAGCTAATTAGCAACCGAAAATAAATTTGGTCCATATCTTAGAGGTTAGGATGTTGAATAGGAATAACACATGTGTTTAGAGGGTAAGAATTTAGTGATCGGATTAAATTTTACCCTAATTTAGGGACCGGATTTAATTTTAGTACCTAAATTACGGAATAGTGTGACAAGCTGAAAATTTAGGGTAAGGATTTAGTGATTGAAATTTATCCAGTCACTAATTTAGGGATCGAAACTAAAATTTGGTGGCTAAATTAGGGATAGAGCGGTGGGCTGAAAATTAGGATAAGGATTTAGTGACCAAATGTTATTTGGTCGCTAATTTAGGGACTGAAGTTTAAATTCGGTCATTAATTTAATTTAAGGTGGCGGGTAAAAATTTTAGGATTTAGAGTAAATTAGTGACCGAATTTAATTTTGGTAGCTATTCTAATTTCCAAAAATGTTGACCCCCCTATCAAGCCCTAATCGTGTGCTCTCTCGCTCTCTCCCTCAGTCGATCTCCTCTCCTCCCCTCCGATCTGCTCTCCTCTCCTCTTCGGCGACAACGTGATCTCCTCTTTGGCACCAGTAATCTTTTTTACTTCCCCTTCTCTATTTTGTCGCCAATCTACTCTCCTCTCCTACCACAGCCTTAGGCTGCGTGGATGACGTGCCTCGGTCCTAACAGTGAGGCTGGCTGGAAGCTTGGTTGCGGCCGACCAAGCTCGCGGCCTCAACCCTAGCCGCGACCAAGAATGGCCTCAGCTTGGGCAGCCTCAGCTAGGCCAGCCAAGCTCTTGGCCTCAGTCCTGGTCCTGCCAAGGATGGCCTCATCTTGGGCGGCCTCAGCTGGGCCAGCCGTGGCTTAGTCGGCCTAAGCTTGGCCTTTGAAGGTGAGTCACTCACGATATTTCTATTGTCCATAACTCCTTCAGACAAGGCAATAAAGCAAGCCTTTTATACTCCCAAATCATGGTTTAAAATAGCTTTCCTTTAGGGTTATAGTATTCAAAATTAAAAAATTTAGATAGTCACATGGTATATTATATATATTTAGGGTTTAAAATTTTAGAATTTAAAGGTTGGGTTATAATGGACTTAAGTTAATAAGATTTTCCCTATAGGGTTCAGGCTTCCCTATTGAGTTACAGTATTCAAGATTACAAATTTTATATGCTTACAGGTACAGTGTTTCTTTAAGAAAATGATGATTAAAAAAAAAATCAAATCCAGGCACTAGACCACTGTTACGCACGAGCACACAATGTACGATCCACAGCATACACACACACACGCACGGGCACACAATGTACGATCCACAATGTGTGTGTACAAGCTCTTTGTAATTAATCTCCCCTATTTAGCTATTCATTTCAGTCTTTTCAGTTCACTTTTTATGGAAAAGAGAACTACTTGTAAACTTGCATTGAAATGATACTATTTTGATATCATGCTCTCATTCCGATCTATAAAAAAATAATAATCTTAGTTAGTCTTATTAATTATTCTTGGGTGACCGGTCTGACCCCACGAAGGTTTTCCACTGGCCACCAGGGTAAATCAGGAAGTACACGCAGTGGCCGGCCGAGAAGCCCAACATCCTTTGGTTGCAACCCCTATTTGGAGGAAAAATCCTTACAGATACGCCATAGTTGGGGATCAAACTGTGAGTACCTGGGTGATAATCTGAATGTCTTGCCACACCACCATAGCTCCGGGGGCTCTCATTCTGATGTATAGTATTAGCTAGAGGTGGGAAGAGAAAAAAAAATAACTAATATGATTGATACAATAACAATATCTATATATATATATATAACCTGGTAAGACATCCAGGTTATCACCCAGGTACTCATAGTTCGATCCCCAGCTATGGCGTATCTGTAAAAATTTTTCCTCCGAATAGGAGTTGCAATCAAAGGATGTTGGGCTTCTCGGCTGGCCATTGCGTGCACTTCCTGATTTACCCTGGTGGCTAGTGAGAAACCTTCGTGGGGCCAGATTGGTCCCCCAAGAATAATTAATGAGACTAACTGAGATTATTATTTTTTTATAGATCGGAATGAGAGCATGATATCAAAATAGTATCATTTCAATCCAAGTTTACAGATAGTTCTCTTTTCAATAAAAAGTGAAATGAAAAGAATGAATAACTAAATAGGGGAGATTAATTACAAAGAGCTTGTAGTCTCTTAGATTTCAAGCCCTTGAATTAAAGTGATCTTTTACTTGTGCATTTGGTTACAACAAAACTCAATAAATTTTGTGCGCCCTGGACCACTCAAACAATCTCTAAGGTTTTTATAAGTAAGCTTCTAATGGCTCTCTTTTATCCTGTGTTTAATTGACTAAAAATAGTTCCAATCAATTGAGTTCATCCTAAACCTTATGCAATTACAGCCATTGTCTATTTCACATCGTCGACTCATCACGATTAGTTGATGATCTCTAACCCGCTTGTTAGTTTTATCTTTTGTGATTCATTTGAACTAAAAAATTTAAATAATATTTATTTTAAACTTCATTAAGGAAAGCTTTTGCCATTGCACTTAAATCGTGTGATAGTCGCCACTCTTTCGGAAGGCCATAAAATTATTTTGAACTTGTAAAATAAAATCATTTGCATTATAGCTGTCAACGGTCAGTTCGTAGAAGGACAATTTGTGTCCCCGGGCCATGGTGATATTGTAGGATATTCAGATTGTCACATAGATATTCATAATTTGAATCTTAGCTACAGTGTATTTGTAGAAATTTTTTCTCCAAATAGAAGCTGTAATTAAATGATGCTGGATTTTTGGACTAGCCGTCGCGTGCACTTCCTAATTTACTCTGATGGCCGGTAAGAAACTTTCGTGGAATCAGACCAGTCACCCCATAAATAATTAATGAGGCTAACTCAGATTAAAAGACAAAAGGACAATTTGTCCATCAAAAACCATTAACATAGCGTAACTCAAAGTTGATTGCGGATTAAACAGTTGCGAACAAATTCACTAAAAAAAATTAAAAATATATAAAAAATGTTAAAAATTTTAAATTTAAATTTAAATTTAAATTGTGAATTAATTAAGCAGATCAACACACATACCTATTGAATTTTCTATTTTAGTTTTGAGTGTTAGAGAGAAAAAAGAAATTCTTCTTAACAGATGAGCCAACCTAAGTCTGCCATAGGTCGGTCTGCTTGGACCCACAACTCATTTAAATTATTTAATGGAACGAGTCAATTCTATGGCTCTCCTTAATTTGCACTACAAAGTTAGGAACAATAAAAATATCTTGACAATTAATGAAACAAGTTCATACAAAGATTATTCCAGTCAAGTTCATACCAATAACATAAAGTCTCTTTACAAAGATTATTCCATACAAAATAAACATCCAGCCATGATCATTTTTTTTTTCACAATAGTAAACTTAATTAATATCAGTCTCACATTACAAATAAGCACAACACATTTCACAATGATTCTTCTCTCTCTCTCTCTTTATTCTTGCACACCTGTAAAATCAGAAGACGCATCAGTTTCAAAATTATACATCATCATATTAAATCAACTACTACATTGAATATGACTTTGAATATGATATTTCATTTGACTCGTTTGATATATGATATCATTAATTCCCTATTTATTTTTTATTTAATGGTAATGTTCGGATTATTTCTTCAATTTTAAGCTGTTTACCTGAACTATTAATTAATTACTGCAGCAGCAGCAGCAGCAGCAGCAGCAGCAGCATCAACTTGACTTTGTGTTTCTACAGGATTGAACTCTTGCAGCTCCTTGAAGTTCATCCATGGCTTCACCCAGACTTTGGCTTCATACAGCTTCTTCTCCTCGCCCTCCTTCACCTCCAGCGTGAGGTAGTACATCACACCGGCCACCACCTGCTCCTTCACTTTCACCACCCTCTCCAGCTCCACTGGAGGACCATTCTGAACGCAGTAAAAGTGTTTACTCGACGTTGGAGCAAAATTCAGAGAAGTAATTCTTGTTTATAATTACAAAAAGACAAAAACATTTCAAAAGGAATTTTTAACAAGCAGAAGAGAGAGAGAGAGAGAGACTGACCGCCGTCTTGTTGTATTGTTGAACGGCGAAGAGAGCAAGACCTTCGATCTCTGCGCTATTCTGAGTGGATTCATCGGAGTCGTGGATTCCTCCCGGCTTCTGCTCCTCCATTATCGCTAGCTGCTTCTTCTCGATCGATCTCAATCTAATTGAAGAGAAGCATCGATCCGTAGATTGTTATATAGGACCACGTTGCAGCTCCACCGCCCGTTTCCTCATCCGATTACGCTACGCGTGGTCTTTTTCTGCCTCGCGTTGGATTTTTTGGCAGCTCCTGGTTTGGTCTTTTGTGGTGGGCGACGAGTCAATTTGGAATTTAATTCGTCCACGTTGAGCTCATGGAAATTGGTGCAGAGGGGGCCCCATGGTTTCCTACTCCGTCCGTTTAATTTAATAAAATAAGAAATAAATATCTAAAAGAATTGTAAAAAAGATTAATTAGGTAAAAGATTAATTAGGTTGGATAATATCTAATTTTGGATAATCGATCATCTATTAAAATTTTTTATCGATCATTCGGATAAATTAGAAAGTGCTCGTAGTGGACAGATCAGGGGTTCAACATCCTTTAAAAGAATTAAAAAAAAATTAAGTAGAATATATATATATATATATATAAATCTTCTCCTGCGGTGCAATTCTTGCGGTTTTGCTGCGGTACTTGCCACGCCAGAGGCCTGGACCGATCAGGCTCCAACCTGATCGGTCTGGGAAAGCCAAAAAAAAAAACCTCGCCAAACCACCGACTGCCGACCTTCCACAGGACGTCCGGCCACCGTCGGCCGGAATCCGGCCGTTTCGTGGCCAAAATCTGCCGAAAACGCTAGCAAACACAGCGCTGCCAATTCTGGCCGCGATCCGGCCGGAATCCAGTCGCAACCGGATTCCGGCCGGATCGCGGCCAGAATCGGCAGCGCTGTGTCTGCTGAAACGATCATAGGCAGAAAAAGGTAGGGGGATCGGTCTGTGGACCGATCCACCTATAGCATGATCGGTCCACAGACCGATCAGGCTTCGAAGGTTGATCGGTCTGGGGACCGATCAGCCTAGGGCCTGATCGGTCCATAGACAGATCAGGAGACTCCCAGACCGATCAGGTTGGAGCCTGATCGGTCCAGGCCTCTGACGTGGCAAGTACCGTAGCAAAATCCAAGAATTGCACCGCAGGAGAAGATTTCTATATATATATATATATAATGCTAGCCTGCGGTGCTTATGCTGCGGCATCGGTGCGGTTTAGTCCACGTATATATATATATATACGTCATATATATATATATACTGCCTTCCACGTCAAAGCCAAGAAAAATAAAAAAACGCACGCTGCGGACTTGCCTTCCTGATCGGTCTGGTGACCGATCAGGGAACGCTTCTCCCGGCCTTTGCCGGTGATCGGCGTTTAACGCTGGCGGAACACCCCTCGGCCGGATCACAACCGAATTCCGGCCGCAATCCGGCTGACAGTGGCTAGGCGTCCAACGGAAGGTCGGCAGTGGCCGTTGGCGAGGTCGGCGAAGAAGACGAGAAGATAGTTGATGCCGCGTTTTTTGGCTTTGACGTGGAATGCCAAATCACTTCTACCGCACCAAACCGTAAGAAATGCACCGCAGGAGAACATTTCTATATATATATATAGAGAGAGAGAGAGAGAGAAATCTTCTCCTGCGGTGCAATTCTTGCGGTTTTGCTGCGGTACTTGCCACGTCAGAGGCCTGGACCGATCAGGCTCCAACCTGATCGGTCTGGGAGTCTCCTGATCGGTCTGTGGACCGATCAGGCCCTAGGCTGATCGGTCCCCAGACCGATCAACCTTCGAAGCCTGATCGGTCTGTGGACCGATCAGGCTATAGGTGGATCGGTCCACAGACCGATCCCCCTACCCTTCGATCGCGGCTAGAATCGGTAGCGCTGTGTCTGCTAGCGTTTTCGGCAGATTTTGGCCACGAAACGGCCGGATTCCGGCCGCCATCTGGCCGGAATCCGGTCGTGATCCGGCCGACGGTGGCCGGGCGTCCAGTGGAAGGTCGGCAGTCGGTGGTTTGGCGAGGTTTTTTTTTGGCTTTTCCAGACCGATCAGGTTGGAGCCTGATCGGTCCAGGCCTCTGACGTGGCAAGTACCGCAACAAAACCGCAAGAATTGCATCGCAGGAGAATATATATATATATATATATATATATATATATATATATATATATATATATATATATATATATATATATATATATATATATATATATATATATATCCGGCTAGCTTGCTTTACAAAGTAATTTATGGGAGAAGATGTGTGCCGATTTCTTTGTTTATCGAAGTTTTGTATGGAAAGATATCTGAATGCATTTGATTGAAAATTATATGGCGCAAGGGAATTGTATCTATTTGGCTAAAAGATCGAGTGATCACGCAACCTTTATAGGTAAAATTTCAATCAATTTAATCTTCTAGGTTAATCTACCAGAAACTCAATTTTGGTGTCCCAACTCGGTGTCTAATTTACTAATTAGCTAGAGGATGATAAATTTATTACAATGAGATTGATATCAATTTGTAATTAATGCATGTCCTTGAGAAAAATTCTTATATCCTAGTCATTTAACGATCGATTATAAGTTGAACTGATTTACTTATTTTCACATAATCTGAAAATGGATTGCTTGACGTTTGAAATTGACATAATTATTGTTTTTTAACGAGGTAAAGAGTTTAGTTGATATGAACTATCATTCTTTTTTTTAGTGGGCTGATTGATAAAAGAAATAGCTAATTAAGTGCAGTTAAAAAGAGAATACAGAGAATTTGAAGTAATAGATATGTGGTTGCGTTAGTGTGTAATGTTGAAGTTAGTGGTTAGTAGATATGGAGTTAATGGTGTATATTTGAGGAGTTTGTGGTTTGTTTAAATTATAAACGGAGAGATTAGATGTTCTGGTCCGTAATTTTAAATTTTTTTTCTAGTCCTTTTCATAATTTGTACTTTGGATCGTGGTCGAAATTTAGTTAAAATTAGCTACGATTTCTTCTGAGTTCATCTTTTCATCTAGATTATAGTTGTTGTTGTAAAAGAGCACTAACATAGTAATATGTTTGCACCAAAAAAGCAAGCATGCAATAAACTTGTAAATAAAAGAGTAAGGTCGAGAAATTGTTATCTCCGGTTGAAGCATCGGCGTGCCGACTGTCTTTAGAGTGTCACGCCCCCAGAGGAGTCCCTGTCCGAGAAAATTTCGGCAGCATCTCCCCTGTACGGTGGACAATCTGAAACTTTTCTACATCTCACAAATACCTCAGCCACAGGCGGCTGGAATAACAACAGTAAATAAAATCAATCACCACGCAGTTTATATATGTATTCAGCCTCTGGCTGTCACAACCACGCAGTTAATAAAAATAAACAACATAGTAATACTCTGACTCGAAATCAACCCTACTCAACTACACTCGTAAAGCCCAAATCCGATTTTTCTTACCTCTTCTGCCATCCAGGCAGGCATGTAGTAGAGTAAATCCAAATCATACTAAAAGTCCATCCAACGGAAAGATTCCATACAATATCCATATGTAAGTCCAAAACAAAAAAAAAACTAAAACAAAGTCTGATAGCGAAAAGCTAGAATGAAACAACTCAAAAAAACCAGCAGAGGAGTAGCACTACGTGCTGTGGGGACCAGCGACTGGAACTCCCTCCTGACAGCATCAACCTGAAAATAACAACAATGGGGGCGGGGTGAGTCCAACACTCAGCAGGTACAATTGATATGCAAAGTAAAGAAATAACACCTAACACTAATCATGCGTACAGTCTCCTGATATAAGAAAGATATAAATATGCATATGAAGTAAACAGGAGAATGTTGTACTAACCAGGTCCTGAGTATAAGGTCAAACAGTCCGAGGGGTATAGGAATCCTGTATGCATGTCAAACATAGGTATCCAAACAATATGCAGCATATAAATGCAGCAACCACAAACACAAGCAATAAATGCATCATGCATATGATGCCAATGATGCGTCCTGATCCCGACGCCATCGATCATCTCATACAAAAGTGAGGCCGAGTGGGTAGGGTGTGACAATGCACTCGACGTCACTACTCGATGGTGACCGAGTGGACGGGATCTTTGTCGAGTACACCTATCCTCCTACCCCAAATCATAGATGGGGAGCACAATGCTCTCAACTCCCGGTACGACGGGGAGGAATTCCTGTCGGATAACACGTTGTGTCACACTACCCATGAGCGGACCAACGGTGCCTAACAGAGTCCCTAACACACTCGACTGAATCGACCACTAACCCATGGTGGTGGTGTGTGCAGATCCATGTAACTGGCGATGTGCTCGAGAATAATGGAGCGAACTATCGCATGACATGCAATCATGCAAATGATGCATGGCAATAACCATATAAACATCGACCTAATCCATATATATAGAAATGTGCACCCTAGGTCAAAGAATCATATCAAATCAAGGTACACAGAAGGTATAAAAACCTAGGTCCTGAACATGGTGAAGCATGGTATATCACTACCCACTATAAGCATGTATAAGCAAATAAAGTATACATGGGATGCAAATCAAGCAATCAATCAATCATGTATCAGATATTGGGTAGTGACTAACCGAAACAAACAAAGGACATAATTAATGCAATATGTTAATTTCATTACTAAGCATATCAAAGGCAAAAAGTCAAAAGTACCCGCCTCCGAAAATAGAAAGGTCCAATCTGACTCCGAGATACTCGTCTCGCGTCAAAATCCTGTGTCACGAATAGAAATATATTTTATTTAGCTACAACCATATAAATAGCTAAATAAAAATCCTTTACACTAAATTAGGGCAAAACCTTAATCCATAAACCTTAACCAACTAGGGTTAGCTTCCTAAACCCTAATTCGTTCCACTATACAATTTGATCAAGGTCTATATATATATATATATATACATCCGGCCTAACAAAATAAATTCGAATCAAATTCCATTTCTTAACCTTTCCTTCAATTCAATGCATGCTACATCAAAAGAAACCACTGCACTACATCTTACCTCAATTTCCACAACCGTTCTTGGTTGGAAATCAAAGAATTTTGCTGGAAGCCGTGACTGCCAGATCTAAGAAAACCCCCATAGCAATTTATCCTCTTCTGGAATTCTAGTACCCTGTTCGGACCAAAAAAAAATGAGGTAAATAGGGGAGATCACAAAACAGATTCGAGATTCAACCACAGTACAGAATTAAATCACTATAATCCCAATACCAACCATACTTACCTCCAAGATCCGGCTAAAACACAGCTCGGTATTGTCTTCGGCACTATCAAGCAGAGACACAAGAAGAACTCGTCACTGCTTGCTCCTGTCTGATACTAAACCCAAACAGATACGCACCGGCAAGAGACCCAAAACCAGATACACTATCCTGATCAAAAACAGAAATTCAAAACCAAGAATCCAACAAGGGTAGGCTGCTCACCTCACTACTGTTTTGTTCGGATCCAACAGCAAGAGAAAACCTAGGGCACAACGCAAGAAAACCAGAAGAAGGCGAGGCTAGGGCTCGGCTCTGCCCCTGGTCGAAGATGTGCGCTGGTGAGGAAAGAAATGAAGGGATCGCAAGTCCGAGAGGAGAAGTCGGCCGGAGAAGTAGGACTGAGGAGAACAGCTCGGCCGGCGGCGACGCGACAGCAACACACCGAGAGGGAGAGGTCAGGTTGTGCCAGGAGATGCCGAGCACTGCTGGGCGCTAGGGCACAGGCGCTAGGACTTTTTGGACCGGCGGCGTTGGGTGGAGTGGCGTCGACTTCTTCCCTTGGTCACGGATTAGGCATGAGGGAGAGAGGAAAACCGTCGGGGTAGCCGGTTAGAGCTCCGGCGGTTAGGGCTCGGCTTCGGCTTCGGCACGCGTGGGAGAGGAAAGGGAAATGGCACGAGTTCGGCGTCGGGGAAAAAAAACCAGAGGAAAAGAAAAATAAAAGAAAAAGAAAAGGAAAAGGAAAAATTAAAACTTTTCCTCATTAAAACAGGGTATCCTAAACAGGCTTTTCCGAGCCCCGTTTTTGTCCCCGTCAACTCGTCCGTACGAGCTCCGAAAAATTCCCGAAAAATGTCCAAAAATTCCGAAAAATTCCCTTATTCATATTTCCTATTTTTTCCGGTATTTTACATTCTCTCCCACTAATAAAAATTTGGTCCCCAAATTTCGTTATCTACCATCAGCAAGTACTAACAACAGATATAGAAAGTATAAATGCTGAACGGTAAACTGAATCACATATCTCACATAAAAATATGGGGATATCGAGCTCGGATCGTATCCTCGAGCTCCCAAGTAGCCTCCTCGTCCGAATGATCCTGCCATCCGACTTTAACCAGCCGGATAGTCTTGTTCCGCAACTGACGTTCTTTCCGGTCTAGAATCCATACCGGAACCTCCTCATAGGTGACGTCAGGCTGAAAGGAGAACTGAGATTATCTATCAACACATGTATCAGATCGAGTACGTATCTCCTTAGCGTAGATACGTGGAATACGGCGTGAACGCCTGCCAAGGACGGCAATAGTGTCAACCGATAAGCTACTGCTCCAATCCTTTCCGAGATCTGGAAAGGTCCAATTTATCGCGGAGCTAGCTTACTTCTGAGGCCAATCTCTTCACCCCTTTCGTGGGTGAAACTCGTAGAAATAACTGGTCGTAAATGGAGAACTCTAAGGGTCTCCGACTCCGGTCAGCACAACACTTCTGGCAGTCTTATGCCTCTGACATCCTCTGTCTGATAATATGGACCAACTCTGCCTCACGTTGAGCCCTATGAGGTCCCAACAACTGGGTCTCTCGGATTCTCGTCCTGATCGACGACTGAGCAACTATGGTAACAAGAATACCCTGCTCTGTCTGTCCCTGCTCCTCAATGTCTAACTCAGAGAAATCCTGAATCAAATCTGTGACCACAACTCGGTGGCAAGCTAAAGTCCCTCTGGACCTCTAGCTAAGTGCATCGGTAACCACATTAGCTTTTCCCAGGTGATAGCTAATGGTACAATCATAATACTTCAGGAACTCCATCTATCTCCTCTATCGAAGATTAAGTTCCTACTGAGTGAACAGATATTTGGAACTCTGATGGTCAGTGAGAATCTCAATGTAATATCATACAGGTATTACCGCCAAATCTTCAGGGCAAAAATAATAACGGCCAACTCCAGATCATGAACTGAGTATTTTCTTCTCAGACTCACTCAACTATCGAGAAGCATATAAGAACGCTCTACCGTGCTACCTCAGAACAGCACCCATACCCTGTAGAGACGCGTCGGTGTAGAGGACAAATTCGTCCTCTTCTGAAGGTAAAAACCAAAAATCAAAGCCGACACTAGTCTCCGCTTCAGCTCCTAGAAGCTGGTCCTGAAATCCTCAGTCCAAGTAAACTTCACGCATTTCAGGGTCACGCGTGAAAGTAGCATAGCTATGCGGAAGAAACCCTCGACGAAAGGTCTGTAATATCCTGCGAGTCACAAAAGACTGCAGATCTCCTACCCTGATTTCGGCTGCTCCCAACGGTAACAACCTCTATCTCCTGTGGAACCACGGTACACTCCTACCGGTGACCGTGTGTCCCAAACATCATAACAAAAGACAATCCAAACCAGCACTACTGATAATCACATGTAGATGTTCTCGTCGAATCATCTCTAGATCTATGCAAAGGTAGTGTACGTGATTCACCTCGAATCCGTAATAGATCACAACATCGTCCACAAAGATAATAGATACCTATCCAAACATCCTCGACATACTAGGATCATCGAGTCCCTGAAAACATCTAAGGCACTGTAAGCCTATATGGCAAAAACCAATACACATAATGTCCGTATCACAGACATTCCTATCCATAAGATCTCCAATAATAAATCGAAAAAAAATCTGATCATCAATAACATAAATCACCAAAGAATAAATCCTCCAGGGTGAGAGCAACGCTCCATCACAGGAAACACCACACATGTGGGAGCAACGCTCTACCACAAGAAATCCTCAATATGTGGGAGCAACACTCCACCACAAACAATCTGAAATATGTATTTGCAATAAATATAGTAGCAATGCTCCGCTACCAGCAATCCGTGATATGTGGGAGCAACGCTCCACCACAAACGATCCATAAGTGTACAAGGCACCTAACTATCCAACTAGAGGCTGTACAAGATCTCTCTACCACAATTCACTGTGGTTAGCCTAGGCTATAACAACCTAGTAACTAATCAAATCTATCATCAACTCTATCAGCATCCTAGTGGGTCATCCACTGATAGGAAAATTAGTTGATGGGTTAATTCAACAAATGACATAATGCAGTCACTCCACATTCTGCATTCAGTATAAGTAGAATCATCATACTGCTACCAATGTATACACCTAGCACACATGCTCACACAACATATGTATGATCAACAAAATCCTCCAATTATTATACACCAAACATACTCACAACTTAGGTATACTCAGTATGATACCTCCAACAATACATACCGAACACGTGTGCAAAATCAATATAGGTAAAATCAACAATACACCTCAAACAACACTCACATGACATATCTTCACCTATGCCCAGAGTATAACCAACATATACTTCCAATAAAGCATACTAAACCCAGGTGCACTCACATATCAAACATAATCAAAAAGTTACCTCAGATACCACACCAAACACATATGTACATATCACAACTCAGATTAAATCGACAAAATGCCTCCATCAAAACACCACCGATGTACTTATACTACATCTCGGATTTAATCAACAAGATATCTTCAATAATACCTCCAGATACATACACCGAACTACATATCTATGATCCACAAGGAACTTCCAAACCATATCAGAACATGGATACATATACTACTTGCAAATGGACCGGCTACCACATGACTCCTACAACACATAACAATCATAATATACATGTAACATAGACATGCAAAATCAGCACACCAGCTCAATCAAAGAGACCATCCTTATGCTACCAACACTCATGGGTTCCGGTATATCTAAACAAAATTCATGCATATGTATCAAGCATGAATACATCAATCAAAAGCAACCCTAAATAAAACAGCCTAATCATCCAGTAACAACCCTGCTCTAAGTTCAAAGGAACTGGTATCGGACAAGAACGATATACACACCGTGGTATAACATTGCCAGTCAATGTCATACACTACCAAGACTATATCCAATGGGAAAAATTTTATCATCATAAATCCAAATGTACTCTCCCAGTATACACTAGTAACGATTGTATCCCATAAATGTTAAGCAATTAGCTCTACACTTCCTTACACCAGCGGGGTCACATATCCCAATGCACCCTCTAAGTTATCCCACCAGGTATATACAGTCCACGGTCAAAGTCTTCATGGAATAGGATACATCGATCCTTTATAACCTATCCAAGCCGATAATGATATATGGCTAAATCAGTCATTTTCACGTCAGTACAAAACATGTACTCAAATGTGCTCTAGATACATAATTAAGCACAAATAACCAAAAGGTTCGAACCTCTAAAAATAGAATATGGCAATCCTCTACTGATCAACCAACAAAACTAAATCATTCATCTACTAACTAATCAAGAATACCTTAATCCTCCACAAGCAACTAAGGTATATCCAACCACATAATATCATACATATAAATGTGTACGACCCAAAAGAAAAAGTCAATATTTAGGAACATCAAGACACTCTCATTTTCATCCTCAAAAATATCAGCCCACATAATATCAGATGAATCAGTCTCTACTCCCCATGAGGGCAAGTTAGCATTCAAAACATCAAATCATTATTTATCCACGAAGTCCAATATCAGAGGAAGCAATTATCCATTTTATCATCCTTTTAACTAACCACAACTAACCAGATTATTAAAATCTCATAGGCACACTCAACCATAAACTCTCTAGCACCCAATTTATAATCTGATCACCAACCATAATCATCAAACCTGTGAATATTATAAATGACACTCACTATGTCACCATCAATGACAACCCAAATAATAGATCATCAAAAAAAATAATTGACACTCACTATGTCACCATCAAAACAAATATCCAGTAATAGATCATCAGACAACTACATAACATTTACTCTCACAAACCATTAGAAATCAACATATCACAATATCTGATCTCACAGTATCCCTTAACCTCAAACCATTCTCAACAATGATCAAACTTGCTAACTCCTCAATGATCAATTTTCATCGTATCGGGTACCTTAATATCCAAAATATATGAGTATAAAAACTCTACTGGCTAAGTCAACAGGAATATGTAGGTATCATCCATTAGCCAGCTAACAATAGCAGAGGCTGGTATGTGCCTCCATTTCCTAACCATCTAGTAGTAACAAAAGCTAAAACTACTAGTGATAAGATATATAAAATCACCAGAGACTATAATCCTTGATCTCTATGAGGGTCGACCCAGATCAGTGGCTAACCCATCACATGTAATATGACTACAACAACCAGACAGGTACTAAAGATAAAGTGCTAATACATGTCATAACTATCATAAAATAAACATCATACCTATTTGCTGTCTGGAGATGTTCCGTCGCTGTCATGTCCCCAACCTTTGACCTCAAACTCCGAACGAGAAACATCGCCGGAAATCCAAATAAATCTGAAACGGAAATCCGAAACATAACCATATCGAAAATCCGATAATGCCCAGTTTGACTCGCAAACCTGACTAACCCAAATATCTAGAATACCAACAACAGGTATCCGATAAATCTCCAGAACACCAAAAGCAGGTATCATAACCCGCTCTGATACCAAATAAATTGGTATCAGATAAATCCCGAAAATCCAAAATACGAAACAAAAGATCGTAAAACTGTGCTCTGATACCACTAAATTGTCACGCCCCCAGAGGAGTCCTTGTCCGAGAAAATTTCGGCAGCATCTCCCCTGTACGGTGGACAATCTGAAACTTTTCTACATCTCACAAATACCTCAGCCACAGGCGGCTGGAATAACAACAGTAAATAAAATCAATCACCACGCAGTTTATATATGTATTCAGCCTCTGGCTGTCACAACCACGCAGTTAATAAAAATAAACAACATAGTAATACTCTGAAAACAACCCTACTCAACTACACTCGTAAAGCCCAAATCCGATTTTTCTTACCTCTTACGCCAGGCGGGCATGTAGTAGAGTAAATCCAAATCATACTAAAAGTCCATCCAACGGAAGATTCCATACAATATCCATATGTAAGTCCAAAACAAAAAAAAAACTAAAACATAGCGAAAAGCTAGAATGAAACAACTCAAAAAACCAAAGAGGGTAGCACTACGTCTTGTGGGGACCAATGGAACTCCCTCCCGGCATCAACTCGAAAATAACAACAATGAGGGCGGGTGAGTCCAACACTCGGCAGTACAATTGATATGCAAAGTAAAGAAATAACACCTAACACTAATCATACGTACGCTCCCGATATAAGAAAGATATAAATATGCATATAAGTAAGAATGTTGTCTAGCACGTACCTGGTCAACAGAAGGTCCAGGGGTATAGGAATCCAGTATGCATGTCAAACATAGGTATCCAAACAATATCAGCATATAAATGCAGCAACCACAAACACAGCAATAAATGCATCATGCATATGATGCCAATGATGCGTCCGGTCCCCGACGCCAATCGATCATCTCATACAAAAGTGAGGCCGAGTGGGTAGGGTTGTGACAACCGTGCACTCGGCGTCACTACTCCTGATGAGTGACCGAGTGGACGGGATCTTGTCGGTACACCTATCCTCCTACCCCAAATCATAGATGGGGGAGCACAATGCTCTCAACTCCCGGTACACGATGAAGGGGAGGAATCCCTGTCGGATAACACGTTGTGTCACACTACCCATGAGCGGACCAACGGTGCCTAACAGAGTCCCTGCTGCAACACACTCAGCCTGAATCGACCACTAACCCATGAGTGGTGGTGTGTGCAGATCCATGTAACTGGCGATGTGCTCAGCAATAATGGAGCGAACTATCGCACAGCATGCAATCATGCAAATGATGCATGGCAATAACCATATAAACATCCTGACCTAATCCATATATATAGAAATGTGCACCCTAGGTCAAAGAATCATATCAAATCAAGGTACACAGAAGGTATAAAAACCTAGGTCCTGAACATGGTGAAGCATGGTATATCACTACCCACTATAAGCATGTATAAGCAAATAAAGTATACATGGGATGCAAATCAAGCAATCAATCAATCATGTATCAGATATTGGGTAGTGACTAACCGAAACAAACAAAGGACATAATTAATGCAATATGTTAATTTCATTACTAAGCATATCAAAGGCAAAAAGTCAAAAGTACCCGCCTCCAATAAGAAAGGTCCAATCGACTCGAGATACTCGTCTCGCGTCAAAATCCTGTGTCACGAATAGAAATATATTTTATTTAACTACAACCATATAAATAGCTAAATAAAAATCCTTTACACTAAATTAGGGCAAAACCTTAATCCATAAACCTTAACCAACTAGGGTTAGCTTCCTAAACCCTAATTCGTTCCACTATACAATTTGATCAAGGTCTATATATATATATATATATACATCCGGCCTAACAAAATAAATTCGAATCAAATTCCATTTCTTAACCTTTCCTTCAATTCAATGCATGCTACATCAAAAGAAACCACTGCACTACATCTTACCTCAATTTCCACAACCGTTCTTGGTTGGAAATCAAAGAATTTTGCTGAAAGCAATGACTGCCAGATCTAAGAAAAAACCCCACAGCAATTTATCCTCTTCTGGAATTCTAGTACCCTGTTCGGACCAAAAAAAATGAGGTAAATAGGGGAGATCACAAAACAGATTCGAGATTCAACCACAGTACAGAATTAAATCACTATAATCCCAATACCAACCATACTTACCTCCAAGATCCGGCTAAAACACAGCTCGGTATTGTCTTCGGCACTATCAAGCAGAGACACAAGAAGAACTCGTCACTGCTTGCTCCTGTCTGATACTAAACCCAAACAGATACGCACCGGCAAGAGACCCAAAACCAGATACACTATCCTGATCAAAAACAGAAATTCAAAACCAAGCATCCAACAAGGGTAGGCTGCTCACCTCACTACTGTTTTGTTCGGATCCAACAGCAAGAGAAAACCTAGGGCACAACGCAAGAAAACCAGAAGAAGGCGAGGCTAGGGCTCGGCTCTGCCCCTGGTCGAAGATGTGCGCCGGTGAGGAAAGAAATGAGGGGATCGCAAGTCCGAGAGGAGAAGTTGGCCGGAGAAGTAGGACTGAGGAGAATAGCTCGGCCGGCGGCGACGCGACAGCAACACACCGAGAGGGAGAGGTCAGGTTGTGCCAGGAGATGCCGAGCACTGCTGGGCGCTAGGGCTTTTTGGACCGGCGGCGCTGGGTGGAGTGGCGTCGACTTCTTCCCTTGGTCACGGATTAGGCACGAGGGAGAGAGGGAAACCGCCGGGGTCGCCGGTTAGAGCTCCGGCGGTTAGGGCTCGGCGTCGGCTTCGGCTTCGGCACGCGTGGGAGAGGAAAGGGAAATGGCACGAGTTCGGCGTCGGGGAAAAAAAACCAGAGGAAAAGAAAAATAAAAGAAAAAGAAAAGGAAAAGGAAAAATTAAAACTTTTCCTCATTAAAACAGGGTATCCTAAACAGGCTTTTCCGAGCCCCGTTTTTGTCCCCGTCAACTCGTCCGTACGAGCTCCGAAAAATTCCCGAAAAATGTCCAAAAATTCCGAAAAATTCCCTTATTCATATTTCCTATTTTTTCCGGTATTTTACATAGAGAATTTATTGCCGCCCACGGTGCAGAGGCTCTTCGGCAAAATTCTCCCAAGATCCGACAACCACTCGCGTCGTCTGAAGGTGCACTCCAAGACGAACGTCACACTCGGACTCAATCTCAGATCGTGGAACCAAGCCTCCGGACAAAAGCGTACGCACACAGAGAGAGAAGAAGGAGAAGAGCAGACCATGGAACAGAGGCGCAAAAGCAGTATTCCCTCACACGCGGGAACTGGCAAAAACAAACGAGTTGGGGATTTGCACCCCCCTGCGCGCGTCGCGCCCGATTTATAAATTTCCAACTCAAACCCCCCGAAACCACCTGATTTGGGCTCGGCCCGCGCATGCATGTAGGTCCCCTTAACTTTGCTAAGCAAGGATGGAAGGGATTCATATATAAGGTCTTTCAACCTTCTTAGTTTAGCAATGTGGGACTAAATGCATTCACATATGTATTACCATAACAACTAAAAACAAGAAAAATACTTTGAATTAAAAACACAAAACTCAACAATAGTTTGTGTTGAATTAGGAGACCGGAGGCTGTCGACAGTGGACGGGTCGCCCCTAGTCGGCGTCATATAGTCCGCTCAACCACCGGCGACTTTCGACCGCCTGACTCGACTTAAACTATAACCTAGGTGGGAAGATGAACCCACGAGAGATTGTAGTCAATTTTGACCAGATTTCATCTGCGATCCGACATACAAATTATGGAAGGGACTAGAAGGAGATCAGAGATTACGGATTAGAGGATCTGAATTCTGAAATCTGTGACTCAAAAATAAGAAAGATAGAAATAAGGAAATAAATAAATTTTTAACAAATAAAAGAAAAAGAAGAGTTCGGATGTTCCGATATCTTATTCCCGATTTTCTACTGATCCACTATAAATTTCGTATCTGTGAATTCATCTAAAAAAATAATTATCTTCTAAATTGTCTCCATTCCGTATATAAATTATATTTTTAATATATTTTTACCATATCAATATATTTAATTAGATTTTTTTTTGTCAGGGATCGAAAATATATTATGTACGGAATTGAGATAAGTTAGATTTTTTTTTTTGTCAGGGATCGAAAATATATTATGTACGGAATTGAGATAAGTTAGATGATAATTTGATGAATTCATTATATAAAAGACAATTAAAAAATTAGGAAGGGATCAGGGATATAAGGAAGAGATCCGCCTTTCTATCTTCTGTGGGATATTTTGGTTTAGTATTTTGTGCTGTGTGCGTGGTCCAATTACGCGACGATTCAATTTGGAATTTAATTTGTTCACGTTGTGGGCGTGGAAAAATGTATGGATGGTCCTCCATTGATCACTACTCCATCCATTTAAGATAATAAGATATCTAGAAGAAGTGCAAAATAGATCAAGTATAATAATAAATATCTATCTTGACAATTAATGTATCTAGAAGATTTGTCAATTTAAAATGTTATTAATTGAATCAATTGACAATTTTTTAAATATTTTTAATTTTATAGGCCGTCAAATATCAAAATTTTCAAATAGCAAGAAAGTATTGTTGAATTTTAAATTTCATTGGAACTTTACAAAAAAAGGGCGATGGATTAGAGCTCAGAGAAGGGATGAATAACATACATGATGTCCACAGGGTTTTGAATGCGCACCCACCGACATGTTGAACTAAAAATGTAATAATAATATGTATGGCAATGAAGAAACCGTGTGATTATGAAAACTGAGGTCAGACACTGGACCTTTGTGTTGGACCAATGACCAACTCGACTCACAGACTTAGATTAACTCATTGTTGTGACAAAAAAAAAATACACTCATTCCAGAGGCCACTCCACACCTGCCCTGAGACATTTGGAAGGTAGGTAAATGATTGAACGCGTCTCTTGTATGGGAGATATTTTATTCTCTAAAGAATTATTTCTTAAAAAATTTGATTTCTGTTCTCTTGTGATATTCTATCATCCAGTACCAATTCGACTTTGCCTGTTGAGATTAGAAGGTTTATATCTTTATGAAAACCAAAGTTTTTTTTGCCTAAAGACTAAAATCACTTGCAAAACGATTTTAAATTTTTAAACATTCAAATATACTTGCAGATAGTCAATGTTGATAATTTATAAATTTCACACACGCAATAGTGAAACTCTGAAAATTGAGCAACGAAAAATCTTGAGCTTTGACTGTTCTTTTAATAATATTAGTATTAGGAGAAGCAATTTGACAAATGGTAAACATCGAAAGGAGAATGAAAATTAAAATTGTTCTAAAACCATAAACTCATCTGTTGGGTTGAATCAAAATTTTATATCAGAAAGATTTGAGAAAGATCATAAATTTAAAAAAATTATATGATATTTTTATTAGTATGAGGTCTTTTGAGGAGAGCTTAAGAGTAATGACATGAAGATCTAGGTCTAAAGTGGATAATATCATGTCATTGTAGAGATATATGGACATCATTCGGTCACAACAAATAGTATTAGAGTCATGATCCAGACCAGATGCAATGTGGGGTGGCCTTGAACGAAGTTGAGGATGGGCCCGGAGTAGGTTAGGATGACTGGATGCTTACGAGGAGACCCAGAATAAGTCAGGGTGACCGGATATTCGCGGAGAATCCGGAGTTGGTGAAGGTGACCAGATGTTTGCGGGGAGACCTGGAGCAGGTCAGGGTGATCGGATACTTACAGGGAAGCAAGTAGGTCAAGGTGACCAGATGCTCGCAGGGAGGCTCGAAGCAGGTCAGGATGACCGGATGCTCACGGATAAGCCCGAAGCAGGTCAAGATTGACCGGATCCAACTGCTTGCGGGGAGGTCCGGAACAAGTCAGGATTACTGAATGTTCACATAGGACCCAGACCATGAGAGTAATGGTGGTCCTTCGTTTGAGGAGAAGATTGTTGGACTTCAATAAAAGTCCCATATTGAAAAGATTTGAAAAAAAATCATGAGTTTAAAAAAGATACATGATATCTCCATTGGCATGAGCTCTTTTGGGGAAAGTCCAAGAGTAAAGTCATGAGGACCTAGATGACTAGGTCCAAACTAGACAACATTATACCATTATAGAGATATATGAACATTCTTTAGGCACAACACCGGAAAAAAAAATACAATGGTTGCTTACATATTTAATATTTATTTTCTTAATAAAATGAATGCACGTCAGTTTTATATAGTTGAATTTTGAGTACTAAAAATATATTGATATCAGGAAATTAACAGCTAATTAATTATGATTGATATCTGCTAATAATAAAAGCATTTGCTCAGGACTTTCAAAATATCGAGAAAAAAAATAGAAATATGCATTCCTTGATGTCTATCATTTTTATCGCTCGGACTTGTATCAACATGTCAAGCTCCTCCTTTGTTAATATTACCGTGGTGAGTTGTCCAGTATCCTCCATCTTCTCATTTCGAATGCAGGTTATGTTCCCACAGACGGTGTCAATATGATCCTTTCCGAAAACAGGAAGGTGGCTAGATGGGGATGTGATTGCTATGTTGACTTGATATTGACCGCGCCCCGCTTTACAAAACAAGCAACGTCAGTGCCGAGCCAGGGAAGGGGTCCCCGGTGTTGGCCCTCTGACGCTCAAGTAAGTCACCGAAACTGTAGAAGAAAGTGGAGCAATAGTAAGACAAGCGCAAACAGTGAATAACGCGTACCTTCGCCGATGTATGGAACCCCCCCCCCCCTTGATATAGAGTCATGGTGGGCGGCGTGCATACTCATCGAGGCATGGGCATGTTCTCTAATGTGTTCTATGAAAGGACATATCAAGAAAGTGTTTCTGACACCATACCTTAACAGAGCGTGCATATCTGATAAGATAATAGAAGCTTTCGTAGTACGATCCATCTGTTGACCATGTCTTGTGTCAGCAGCACTATCTCCCAAAAGGATATTGAGAGATACGACGATGATCCTGTTACTCGACTGAGTGGGGTAGTCGCTCGGCTGGGGACTCCTCCACTCGGTCGGCCTCGACGTTCATCTTTACGGCGATTTAGGTATTGTAGATTGCCGCCTCCCGATCAGACAAGTGCTTCGGTCTCCTAGCGTTCTGCCGCTCCGTACTGAGCGCCTGGCGATCTTACCATACTGTTCAGAGCTAGACGGGTGGTCAGCTTAGCCAAGCCTATTTCCGATCGAACATTGTTTGCCCCGACCGACTCTTGTAATCGGCCTCCACTCGGCCACTGTAGGTGAGCCCTTTGACACTCTGGTGTTGACCATCTTGATTTTGACCTTCACTTTGACAATTGACCCATATCGGATGGACTCCCCTTTATCACCGTATCACACCCATATCTGATGTACATGTCGATCAGCATATTGCAAATGCGCACATTGTCCTTGTGGAGTGAGCATTGCACTGCGAACGCATGGATTCGCTTCACCAAATCGAGCTCTCCGAGGTCGGCACAAGCAGCGAGGACGGCGACCACCGTCACCTCATTTGGTTGCATGCCGATGGTTGGCCCATGTCTGTCTAATAAGAAAGAGGCCTTAAGCAGAAGATCTAGCAAGGAAAATTGACATATTAGCACTGGAATCTACACAACCCTAACTCTCACATATCAATCTAGGAATAAACCGACAAGAACTAACACCTAGTAATCCTAATACTCTTTAACAATGGATATAGATGGTGGTTAAAGGTGAATATATTCGTCTTTAGTTCTTCCGTCAACTCGTCTCAAGGTCAACACGGAGGAGGTAAATCACGGGCGGCTACTAACCTTTGGAATAGTGACTAGCACATAAGTGAGACATTTACCTTGACTTTATCGAAATTCGAACCTCAGACCTCATGATGATAATACTTTATGTGCTAACCATTAGATTGTCCCGAGGAGACAACAATGTGCATAGATGAGTCATATTGTGATGGAAGAATTTGACCCTAAGACTTTTAGTAATATCAGTATTAACTACAAAATATGTAACAACAGATATATAATAATATATACTGATCTTATCATTGTTAAAATTATTATTTCTTAATGAAATTACAATATAGAATTATTTTTTTATATTGGTATAAGTAAATATTCAACTAGTATCAAAACAACTAATATATTGAATTTGTCAACTATGGTCGAACAAAAGGAAGGAGTGCCTATATGAAAAGTTGGGCAATATTTTGCTTTTATATAATTTTATAATATAATAGTATAATATTGCTTAACAATTAATATATTACAAAATTAATTATTTTATTTGGTATAATTTTAAACCTATAATATAATATAATTTAGATTACAAAAGATAATAAATTTTGTAGTCTAGATTACAAGATTAATTATATGTAATCTAGATTACATTCCAATCCTAAGATTTAATATGTTAAATATATCCTTAGTTCATTTTCTATATCAATCGGTCACTACAGCTAGATGTCGTCGTCACCGTTGATCATCGTAGCAAAAGTCATAGGATATTTTTATCATTTTATAATAATTTGAATTATATTTTTTTATAAAAAATAATGGATATCAAATTAAAAAAATATAACTTTATAATCAAATATTATATGCATAATATACCACTCTTTCACTCAACGTAGTAATATAAAATTAATTACATTATATTATAAACTTTATTATATTACCCAATTTAGTAATGTAATATTAATTATATTATATTATAAAATTTTATTATACTACGAGATTGATTATATTACTTCTAACCAAATGCACGCTTAAAGTTTTCATAACATAAGCTGAATAAGATTACAAATGTAAGAGCCTAGATTTGAATAAGAAACATATCACCAAAAAAAAAAGTGAATTTTAAAAATGGTAGCATAGATTAAAGTACAACATTAAATATAAAGAAAAAGAAAGTACAAAGTACAATGAAAAGTGGTTCCTACGATTTTTTTTATCCAAAAGTCCGAAACAAAACATTATCGTGATTATCAAAATATGGGAATTACTAACATTCAAGATTAGTACATCACATTAAATATAAAGGAAAAGGAAGGCTTAGTAATTGATTTTTAGGTCAAAATCATAAAACAAAACATTACATTGATTATAAAAATATGAAATTATTAACATCCATGATTAATTTACTTTTTGATGGACATTTAATATCATAAATACATACAATAACAAAATCATTCACACCTCTCTCTTAAGCATCCCACTTCGAGAGGAATTTCTGCAAGTCATATTTTTAGCTCTATGTAAAGTGAGAACATATACTCACATTTTTTTCCTTCCGATTTTTTTTTCTAAAACAATTCTATGAACTATTCTATACTTGTATAATTGTGCACCATTGTGACATTTAAATGTCAGAAATCTAATAAATTCGAAATGTAATAGATATTTGGCAAATTTAAAATGTAATTGATATTTGGTTGTAATAAGACCACTATAATCCTTGACTAATTCATTCTAATGATAATTATTCTTTAATGTGTTACTTTGGGACATCAATTCTCTTTTAGAAAGACCATTAGAAGTTTATTTAATGGTAATCAACTGAAAGTTGCATGCAAGACGGCTATTAAAGTTAGTAGATTCTTTTTCGGATCAAAAATTGTTCAAAAGAGACTTTGTTATTGGCTTATTCAAAATAAATTAAGATTAAATTAATCCAAACATGTTTTTTCTTTACCAATTTGAAGTTCTCATATCTGTTCATATTGATCTATAAAATAACGCTAGTAGCATCAGATGTGGCATTTAACTTGTTAAAGGGACAAACAAAGGACGGGCTCATATCAAGATGCAAATTACCGTTGCACAACATCCGAGAAAAAGAACTAAAAGAGATTACAAAATAACGTTTATATTCTTGTTCAAAAGCCACCTAGACTGCAATTGAGTTGACAACAAGCTACTAGCGTACTATTTTAACGAACGCAGATCCAACTGATGCAGTTTACAAAATTAATAAATGCCTTACTCTACACCAAATAGAGAAGCAAAAACAAAACGACATATAATCACCATGACACAAGTTTACTAGTCATGCAGGAGAATTAAGAAACCTAGAGGTTAATTGACTACTAAGAAGTTGAATTGGCCCTGGGACGGATTGGCGGGGACGCTCGGGGCTAGCGTATTCGCCTTTTGCCACAAAGAAAGCTTAACAATAATAAAATATGATATAATTCATTTAAATATAGATGATAGTGGGACAAAGGTGTGATTGGTGTTGCCCCAATCATGCAAAATCAAAAATCCTCATAATCATGGTCTTCATCTCCATAATCATATTCATCATTACCTCCCTTGTAATCATCATAATTAACATCATAATTATCATTGTCAGATGCTCCTGGCCCATCATCATCCTTGTTATCTAGAATATCTGCATGATCATCTTTCTTGTCGAGAGTTTCATGAGGATCACCAACATCCAATTCAACTTTTTGCTTTTTTGCATGGTTTTGTTCGGACTGTTGAAAGAAATGATGATCAATATAATTGAATGCGATTTAAAGGACAATGAAAGCAGATGTAGAAGATGATGCTTAAAGGATAGAATTTTATATGATGTTTGACGATATGGAATCATCTATCCAAGTCTTAAAATTGTCACGAGAATTCCAAAAGGCTCAAGTTGCCAAGCAGTCAGTAGATAAACTAAAGACAGTGGCAACTAACTTGCATACAAAACCACTTAAGTCAGCCAAAAATATGAACTCTTGTCATCATATTCTCTTGAAATTTTTTAAAACACAATCGCATAAAGTTTACACATTCGTCATGTGGAAAATTACTATGATTGAACAAAAGCTAGAAGCACCTAAATGAAATGATTGACAATATTTTCATTTTAGGTAATTTTATAATACAATATTACAATATTGCAAAACAATCAAAGTTTTGATAACATGACTTAATAAGATTACCACTGCAATCCTAGATTTGAATAAGAAAAAAATCACAAAATAAATTAAAAATTTTTATTGGTTCAATCGCTTTAAATAATTGAGCATAGATAAAGTACAACTAGCATTAAATACAAAAGAAAAGGAAGGAGAAAGTACCGAGAACATAGTTTCCAACGCTTCGTAGTTGACTTTTGCACTGAAAGTCTGAAACAAAACATTATATTGAAAATATGAGAATTATTAACATTCATGATTAATTTGTCTCTTGATGGAAATTTAATATCATAAGTGCATGCAATAATAAAGTCATTCGTACCTTTTTCATAAGCATCCGACGTACCGCTTCAAGAGGAGTCCGTGCAGGAATCATATTTTTAACTTCTGCAATACGTCTTTGTTTCTTTTCCTGCAAACGAGATAGCATGATAGCAAGACAAAAATAAATTTTACAAAGAGGGGAAAACCAATTAGAAATAAATATATTTTGAATATAAATTTGATTAAAAAAATCATGATTTTTATTGTGCAAGAAGAATCCAATAGTGGCCAAATTTGAGGAATACACACACAAATGGATGTACATACAAACACGGTTTAAGTTCAAGAAGGCATAGAGAATAGGCAGATTGGAAAATTCATATTAGAAAAGTGAGGATAGAGAAAGAAGTTTGTCGGGAGAGGACAAGGAAATTGATCCCCCTTTGTCTTCCCTTAAAGAAAAACAAATGAGGACAGCAATCCCTTTCATCATTTCCTAAAGGAAAAAGAAAGAGGGGGCAATTGAATTTTGAAATTGACTTTTTCATAAAACAAAAAAAATAAAAACTAAATAACAAACAGATTAGTAAAAAATAATAATTATAATTTCTTTTAGTTTAAATCCAGAACTTGAAATGTATTTAAGCTTTCCACTCATTTAGCCATGGCCAAAACGAGGAACTCAAGAGAAATAATTCCTCCATTTCTTCCTTCAATCTCTCAACTTAGGCAAAATCAGATGGTCAGTTGGATGCCTTATACCATTTCATTACCCAGTTTACTTCCGCTCGTGTTTCTGCCCAAGGAAACACATCCTCAAGGAGCAACTGGATGGAAGATCAGACTCCACTATTGCTCAGATACAGATCTTTTTACTAAACAATCACCTCTTGATTTGTTGCTTAGTACTACTATAAGCTTATTAGCTTTAATACATTTTAGGTATTCATAGTTCATATCCCCAAAATGCATTGGGTGTCAACCTCTATTGTATATCCACATGGTTTGGCATCAAGACCATGCCATAGTCAAGGCAAGAAATGAAACTGGTCACACAACTGCAACATTAAAACTTTTTGCAAAGGTTGGAGTTAACACTAAACATCTACCATGCAGAAAGAAAAAACACTATTCTAAATTTAGATGAATAACTACGGGATATGTATAAATTACATAGAAAGTGGAACATGAACATACACCAAATACAAACACATCTTATATAATATTCAATTAACAAATACTAGTTTTGCATCAATCAAAAAGGTACACAAAAAGTATTTCATATTAATTTGCACCTTTTTAGATTTTACTAGAGCTGCATCAGTTGCTTCCACAAGTTCCTTTGCGGCTAGCAAATCTTCTGAAGCATTTGCATACATCGCTTCATATGCCTCCTTGGCAGCTGCAGCAGCAGCTTCCTTTGCTGCTTGTTCCTGCTCAACATTTATATCACAAAACCAAACCTAATATTCAAATGAAAAAAATTATGAACATTCAAGAAATTTACTCGTCACCTCAAGATACTCTTTGTTCATTTCTTCCCATATAATCTTTTTAAGTTCCTTCTCTTTCTCAGTGTGTAGATATCCATTTACCTAGCGAAAATGATTTTTCAGAAGGAACAAAAGTTCTTGGCATGCTGACAAGATAATTATTTTTCACATAGGTGATGAATGAACACAACATATATATATTATTAGTTTTAAGTTCAAGCAATTCATGCCCAAAATTTAACACGGATGACATACCTCAGCATCATCAATGTCAGAAAAATGATCACTCCCATCATTTTCAGAGTCTGAAAAACCATATTGTTCACTGAAAGTTGATGGGTCAATCGACTCATGCCCTGCAGGATCTTTCAAAAAGGAGAGAAAAATAACCAAGATAAACTACTATTAGTGCCCAACTTCATGAACTTACAAAATAAAAAAGGTGTATGGGTTTCCATTGTACCAGCACTTCGAAGTTCCTTTGATGGTTTTCCTTCAACAGGGCTAACATATGAAGTCGAATTAACATCACAGCTTCCCTCATTCTATAATAGCCCGTTGCACACGCATTTAGGTACCCAACTAAGGTTCTTCTTAAAAAATCAACAAAAGCACAGGAAAGCTACATTTTTGCATGCAAGGAAACTTGGAAATTCTTCCATGTCAATGTAGGAGTTATAAGCTGATTTTGTAGATTCAATGATGATTCTGGGCTCTATTAATGCATTTACCAAATTTTGAAACAAAAAGCATAAAAAAGACAATGAAAAATGATAGTGTAAGGCGAATATCCAAATAACTCTAAGAAGAAGAATACATGAGGAACACCTTAAACTATCAAGCTTTCAGAAAAACTAATGTAGTAATGATAGGTCTCTATTATTGGTGCAAATGGAAGCTGATTGCCCTAACATGCAATATCATATATCCAAGCTGCTAGAGAAAGGCCAAACTGGGACATACATAGTGGAAGAAACTGAAAACGTCACTCATTTACACTTTTAAAACCATCAAGGAAAACACAAAGATAGCCTTTTCCCCAAAATGTAATGAGTATTTTTAACAATTGGTTCAATGCTCATCAATTAGATGGTAGGCTTATAAAATGGTATGTAAATTGCCTACCTCATACATAAGTTATAGGGAATGCTGATACTTATGATGTGACTCATATTACCCTCACTGTAGAGTAGCCTCAACTTGACACTGGCCACATTGTTGTGCTCATTGTAACCAGTACTCATCCTCATTGCACATCCGAGAGGCTCAATGTATGAGTGTCATCACCGAGCTCTCTAGGTTGTGAGTTCATTGATTTCGTCATGAGAGAGTTCAGTAATTAGTTCTTGAAGAAGTGAAATATGATTAGCAAAGATGTCTCTCTGCTTTGTTCTATGTTTTGTCTTGTGTCACCCAAGGATTAGTGTCTTGTATATATAATAAGACCTTGCACTGCCCTATTTAATGCTTGGAATAGTTGAGAAAATAGCAATGGTGTTGTTGAGAGGGGAAGACAATGAGGGCTAGATTCATGTGTTGATACTAGGCATACAAAGTCCATAGACCATGATGACCAAACTATTTGACAACTCCAATATAAAAATTTGGGTTGATTTGGAGGAAGAATTCATTTATTTTTATCAAATGTAATGACTAAATTTCTTTTGGTGCGGATGTTGTGTTTGTTGTTTTGCTAGAAAGACAATTGTGGACAGTGGAAAGAATTTATTAGAGTTGTTAGGGATGGTGAGTTAGGTTGAGTTGATATTTTTTGGTTGTTTTACATTTATTTTGAAAATCTAATGATTCAAATGAGAAATTGTTCGAGTGAGAGTCAAATATCAAAGTAATCATTACTAACTTAACTTCTTGTTTGAAGTTGTTTTTAGAGTATGGAAACAGGAATGCAAAGTGATCTTGAAAAGGGTTTATAGGATAATTTTATCTTTTCTATTATTTAATCCCCTATCTTCAATTTATACTCCCAATAAAGCATGTTGAAAAAATATTAAATCGTCCATCCGCCCACCTCCTCCATCTCCCCAAGTAAATAAGATGATGGATAATTTTTCACAATCTGCTCTTCTTATTATACATGCTCTTATTAGCATCCACCACTCTCTCATCCATCCTCCCAATTAATTAGGCCCAACACTTGTGTGGCTAATTTAATATGCATCTTCAGCAATTTGTGGTTTCTTTATAATTATTATTATTTATCCTTTTTTATATGGCAATTTCATTTTAATTAACTATCTAATAATAGTATAATATCCACAAATTCAGTCACCAATACTGAAATCCACTTGAAAATTTTAAGAGGAAGAATATATGATCAATTGAAGGTGTCCAATAGTGTGAAACAAAAGTCCATTTTAATGTTTCAAAATTTTTAACACTTTACGAGAGGCATCTGACTTTTCATACTGCATAAAAATAAATAAATTAACAATAGGGGGAAATCATATCTTAATTGATTCAATAAGGAACAAAAGTAGAAGATAAATGCTATAAATTAGAAACAATAAAATTTGTTAAGCAGATGACTCACAGGGATATTTATATGCTTCTCATTTGTTTCCTGGTTATCTAGGTTGGATTCATCTGGTAATTTTATTTTTTCCATCCTCTGCTTCTCAGCACGTTGAAAGGCTGGAGGATCAGTACCACCTTGAAGTCCCCCGGATATTTCAATGAACTGGCAGAAACAAAAGAATATTTCCTATCTATATAACTCTTGGCAACATAATAAATCACTATTGTGTAAAAAAATAAGGTTGTACCTCATCATAACATTCCTTGCAAAGTCCATGAGCAAAATGAGGTGCATCAGTTTCTTTGTGCTGACATAAAAGTTTACCAGGCTTAGGTAATTGAATGGATGGAGATTCTCCATCTACATCTTCAGCCCTAAAAAGGAACTCCTCCATCTACACAAAAACCAAAAAAAAGTTAGTAAGGATGTAGTCAACTTCCTCTCTATTTACCCACACCCTAAGTCTCAAACTAATGTTCCCTATGTTGATACTTACTTTGTTTAGATATATTAAGAAAATTCCTGTGAAACGCACCTTGATCAAATATCTATGAAGCTATCCATAGTGGATTACTCGCCTAATTTACTACGAATCCCTTTTTTTGTTTTTGATATAATAAGTAGCCATCACGCTTTATTTAATCATCAAGTTTTATTTCATTTCATTCTTCGACACCATGTATCTGACTTGACACTCTTAGCAGGGTTAATTTTGTTCATTAATAAAGACTTGATAATCATAAGAGCAGTCCCAAGCAATAGAATTTATAAGAGATTGTCATCGTGTTGATGGTCATGTTAACCATGGGATGGTTTTCTAGTTCCTAACAATTGATACTTATTATAGTTGCATGAACTATGCCCACTACAAAAAAAATCATGGATTAGCGACCGAAATTTCGATCGCAAATCAGTCATTAAATACACTTAGTGACCGAAATTTTTGGTCGTGAATTTTTTGGTCGCCAACGTCTCCATCACTAATTAGCTACAGAAAATATATTACGTCACTAAATTTAGAGATAGAACTAAAAACCCGTCACTAATTTTAGCAATGGAATTAAAAACCGGTTGCTAGTGACCAAATATTAAATTCCATCGCTAAATTTTAGCAATGGAATTAAAAGCCCGTTGCTAGTGACCAAATTTTAAATTCCATCGCTAAATTAGCTTTTTATCTTTTTTTTATAAGTTACCCCCCTCTGCTAGAAGTTCATTTTTTCAAGTTACCCCTCTGTGAAAGTTCATTTTATTTTTCAATTTCCACCCTCTCTCGGAAGTTCGTTTGTCGTTGTCAAAAGAGAGGAGCTCGGACAGGGACACCCTTCTTACTCCGGCTCGCCGCCACCTCCGCGTCTGCCGCGCAACAAAGGTTGATTCGCATCTTTTGTCAGGCTCAGCAGTCGATCATTTCAAGAACACCATCTTGATGTTGTTCGTCGTGTAAGACTACGAAAGCCTGGAGAAGACAACGAGGGCGGTGAGGAGGAAGACAATGAGGGAAGAAGTTGGAGCAATAATCACGACAGAAGTTGTTCTTCTCGTTCTTCTTGGAGGTCTCATGGAGCTCGCCAGTCTCGTGGAGCTGCGCAGTTGGGGTACCGGCCTCGCATCGCCTTGCTTCCGACGCCCGGCATGGGACACTTAATTCCCGTGGTGGAGCTCGCCAAGCACCTCGTCGCTCACTATGGCTTCTCTGTCACCGTCATTACTCGCTTACTCCTGCACGGGCTCAACCCACATCTCCTCCCTCACCCTCCTGCCCATCGCTCTCAACGACCCCCGACGCCTTTTTAAGACCACATGCATGGCCAAAGCTGTCACCTGCTCCCTCCCTGCCATCCGCCAAGCCCTCTTTGCCCTCCTCCCTGACCTCGTCGTAAACCTCTTCGGCCGCAACATCTTCTACCTCACCACCAACCCTCCACCCAAGCTCCAGCTCTCGAGAGAGCAAGGTTGTAAGTGGCCGGGGTGCGACTTCGATGGAGAAAGGGAAGAGGGAAGATGGGAGAGGTGTAGGAGAAATGAGGGAAGATAGGAGAGAAGACATGAGAGAGGAGAGGAAAGCGAGAGAAATTTAGGAAAGTAAGAGAGAATTAGCAACCAAATTAAATTGGTCACTAATTTAGCACGGGAATTAATTTCCATCGCTATCTTAGCGATGAAATTAATTTGCGTTGCTATTTTAGCGATGGAAAATATATTCAGTCGCTATTTTAGTCGCTATTCACTAGTTTCCTTGTAGTGGCCCTCATGTTTTCAATTAACCCAAAATTGAACTAAAAACAAGCACCAATACAAACTCATTGAGTAGCATACATATCGAATCTCACTTTCATAAAAAATTATACTAAACAAAAATCTTTTTTTTAGATGTAGTGTCCAGTATATTTCAGTTAGATCATAATTGGTGTGATGGTTTCTTAATTTCCTAACAATTGATACAAATTATAGCTATGTGAACTATCTGTTCAAGTTTTCAGTTACATAATCCAAAATTGAGCTAATAAACGGGCATGAATAGAAACTCATTGAGCATCGTACACACAGAATTGTTGAGTATCTTGCTTTCATGATTAACATCAACTTGACTGAAAAGAGCCTTTCTAGACACAATGTATAGGATATTCGAGTTAGCTCATAGTTGGTTGGATAACAGTGTTGCTCAAACTTGAGTTAGTATAAGCTACAAGATCTTTAAGGAAGACAAGGGGATCTTTTTTATCAAAATGTCTTTATTGAACAAAAATGTCTTACTATTGGCTTTGCCAAATATTGATGAAAAAGTTCATGCAAACAATGAGTTAGATTCAAGGTTTAGTTACAAGATTCAACTAACTAGCTATTGAATAAGATACTTGAAAATTTAGTTATCTCTTTCATGTGATCCCACACCCAAGATAATGTGGAAGCACATCTAGTGATGCTTATCATTGCGATCTGAAAATCGTACATTTATTAACTTTTAAGAGTATCTTATGAATGTTATTGATGTGGCATTGAAGCAACTGTCTAGCATACCACATGAGATTATTCCTCCACTAGATACCCATAATCCATGCATATAAATCTAAACATATGTTCTTAAATTCAAAAAAAAATTACTATGATTAGTGACAAGTACCAAGCCTCCTTATATCCCTACACAAAGACATAGAAAATATGTTAGTCTCCTCTCTTCAAGCCTTGAAAGAATTGGATCTCCATATAATATCATTCTACTCTTGCACTAAACAATTCCAAAGTAACAGTATTTCACTACATTAAAACAAGTAACTAATTTGCATGTCACATATACAAAAAACAATGTTTATATAGGATAGCAATAAGCAGTCAAATAACCATGGTATGGCATATTCACACCATATTTTAAAAGCTAAGCCAAGCCGATCAACATATGTGAATTTTACCATTCCACTTGATCAACACCATATTTTAAAACTGAATTTATAGATTATTTTGTCATTAGATTTAAAAGTAAAATAAACACCACAAAATATGCATGAAAATTAAATCAGTTACACAATAAGCTATATCAACATTAATTAACATTTGTTCAAGTATATGAAAACTTACAGTTAAGCTACCAGACTCTGTACTTTCAAACTCTAGTAGTCGTCTAGTTAGAGTCGCTTCACAAATGTGTACAACAGAACCCTAAGTAAACACAAAAAAAAGCCTTGCATTAGTATGAAAACAATAGATAATATTTAAAATTTAGGTTTTAGGTTTGACTCTCAAATTCCATAAAATTATAATAGTAAAGGGGAATTCCACATGACATTGAATGAAATTTACCAATTATATTCTCAAAAATTCATATGGATTAGAGCCCAGAGAAATTTAACCCAATAAAGTAGCATGATCAACACTTTTGGCCAAAAAATAAATAAATATTTTCAAAGTCGTTATATGTAACACAACAAAGAATTTCTTCAACACCGCATAGGTATAATATAATTGCAAAAGTTTCACATCCATTTCATAAATTTGTAAAGTATTTAAACTTGAACAAAGCTATTAACATTTGTCCGCCAAACAATAACAAGATCAAGCTATTGCAAGCACAAAGGAAAAGGAAAAATATATATATAAGAAAAACATAAATTAACTTAAAAATTTACTTGATAAAATTTCCAATTGCTAAAAAAACAATTGGTTAAACTTATCTTATAAATTTTCTATATTCCCGCCACAACTTCAAGATTACTTGTGTTAGCATTTACACATTGTGGTGGAAATTACCTAGAAGGTTTTCCTTAAGATATTTGATTAGGATTAATTGAGTTCCAAGCTTTTAAGTTCAACATGAAACGAGGAATCTTGTGGAACATTGGATGATGACATCCTAAATATGGATTCGCATGGTAACAGGAAATTTGGTGTCTCGTAAATTTACTATATTTTGAGATGACATCTCCAAACATACGTATGTACACATTTAGAGTGAAAAATAGCTAGAAAGCTTTTTGCTTACAATATCTGATTTGGAGTAATTAAGTCCATGAGAATGTACAGATATGTATAATGCTGCACCACATAATCCGTTGGGTTTCCTCCCTGTCTAAAACCATTAAAAGTACAAGAAACAAATTTACTTATGCATAAGCAATTGAATTTACAAATTGAAAAGGAATATGCCAATAAAGAAGAATACCTGCATCCAATCTCTTTTCATGCTTGCAACCAAGCGAAGAGCCGTATCAGAAACTGCATTATTCTTTCTGCCTAAAAGTCCTATATTTCACAATTTTTACACAATGAATTCACTCTAGTATAGTATAATCTCATAACTGAGTTACTTTGATAAATAAATAGGGTGAAAAGCAAAAAAATGAATAAGGCTCTCTTTACTATAATAATTTACTAATTATAAAATACATATTTGCAGCCATGAAAATGTAAATATATCTTTACCTTGGATAAGTTTTCTATTAAAATGAAAATAATTTGTCACAAACAAAGAGCTAGCATGTTGAGCAAAGGTGTTATTTTCTACTAAGTTTGCAATAAACATGGAAGGGAAGAGAAGTTTCTCATAAATCAACAAACAATAATATCACAATTTAAAGAAGAAACGAATAATTGACAAATAAAACTCCAATGAAAGACAGGAATTAGAGAAACCAAACTATAAGTTTGATCACTAAAAACCAAAAGAGTAAATTCAGAATAAACCAAACTGCAATCCATGCAGTCATAGGAGTCTAAGACACTAGATAAATAATGAAAGTCAAACCTTAAGATTTTCTACAGCACAAGGAATCATGTCCTGAAAAAGAATTTTTAAATAAAAAATAGAAAACAAAGTTTCCTTACGCTCTGTAAATCGATTGATAAAAAGACTAGGATCCACTATATTCTGGACAATTGGGTGCTCCAAGAGCTTCAAAGTTTTACAAAGTTGCAAAAACACAGCTCCAAGCACATATCTGAAACAAAATATAAGTGAGCATTTTATCTTGTCTGCCTAGCACTAGTTGTGCTAAGGGAAAAAACCTAAGAAATTCTTGATTCAAAAGCATGAAGAGGCAAAAAGGAGGAAGATGTACATACACACTTATCTGCAAGTAGTCAGAAAAATCAATGAGAAGATAGGCCATTTTCCGTTGCCTGAAAAAAGAAACAATTAAATTGCCTGAACGAAATTCTAAATCAAGTTGCAACATTATGAATACAGCATTGATATTTGCTTCAAATATGACTACTGTAGATTGAGATAAAAAGAATATATACAACTTTATTGAAGGGCGAGACATATTTATATATAAAGTAGAAATTTAATTTAGGAAACTATAATTAGGTTAATTAACAATTAGCCTAATTGACCTATATATATTAACTAATTTGCACCAATAATATGATAATTAATATATAGAGATATATGAACTAATATACACAAATATGCTAACTAATATATACCGATAATACTCCCGTTGAATTTTCTCATGAACAAAATAACAATCAATTTCAATGTACTTAGTTCACTCATGAAACATAGAATTCGATGCAATTTGAAGAGCAACTTGGTTATCACACCATAGTTGGTATTGAAATTTTAAGTCCTACTTCAGTCAAGAGTTGATATATCCATATTATCTCGCACACAGATTGAGCCATAGCCAGCACTAGTTCGTGACACAACATTTTGCTTCTTACTCTTCCATGAAACTAAATTTCCTCCAACAAAGATGCAATAACCTGAAGTAGATCTTCTATCAATTTTAGAACTTGCCCAATCTGCATTTGAAAAACATTCAATATGAGTATGCTCATGATTCTTATATACGATACTTCGCCCGGGTGCTCCCTTCAAGTAACACAGAATTTGCTCTAACGCTATCAAATGATGAATTGTTGGAGATGACAAAAACTGGCTAACAACATTAACGGAGTATGCAATATCTGGACGAGTCATGGTAAGGTAATTTATCTTCCCAACCAACCTTCGATATCTCTCAGGATGTTCAAATAGTTCTCCATCTCCTGTAAGATACATGTTCTGAGTCATTAGAGCACTAGAAGACTTTGCCCCTAATTTTCCTATCTCAGTTAATAAGTCAAAGACATATTTTCTTTGAGATAGAAATATACCATTTTTACTCCTCACAACTTCAACACCCAAGAAATACTTAACACCCAAGTCTTTAGTATGAAACTGAGTATAAATGAAAGATTTAAGAGATAAGATTCCCGTAGTATCACTTTCAGTGATAACAATATCATCTACCTCCCGTAGGATCACTTTCAATGATAATAATATCATCTACATACACAACTAATAGAATGATACCAGCACCTGACTGCTTATAGAACACAGAATGATCAGACTTGCTTTTCATCATACCAAATTTTCTCAAAACCAAGTACGAGGACTCTATTTCAAACCATACAAAAATTTTCGAAGACTGCAAACTTGCCTAGA
This sequence comes from Zingiber officinale, assembly GCF_018446385.1. Taxonomy (NCBI): domain Eukaryota; kingdom Viridiplantae; phylum Streptophyta; class Magnoliopsida; order Zingiberales; family Zingiberaceae; genus Zingiber; species Zingiber officinale. The sequence continues at coordinate 138,967,078 of NC_055989.1, forward strand.
CTCCCCTTGAGCAACAAACCCAGGAGATTGCTTCATATATACCTCCTCCTGAAGATTACCATGAAGAAATGCATTATTGATATCAAGTTGATGTAAAGGTCAATGATGAGTAGCAGTTATTGAAATAAACAATCGAACTGATGTCAACTTTAGGAGAAAAAGTATCAAAATAATCCACCCCATAGATCTGAGCATAGCCTTTAGCGACAAGATGAGCTTTAAATGTGGCAACTGACCCATCCGGATTGACTTTAACTGTGAATACCCATTTGCATCCAATAGCTCATTTCCCTAAAGATAGATCGACCAAGTCCCAAGTGTCATCGTCATCTAAAGCATTCATCTCCTCTATCATTGCATATTTCCAACCAGGATGAGATATGACCTCACACACAGTCTTAGGAATAGAGATAGAATCAAGTGAAGCAATAAAAGAACAAGAGGAAGAGGAAGAGGAAGGAAGACGACAAGTTGTTATAAGAAACAATAGTAGGATAAGTACACTGCCATTTACCTTTACGTAACACAATAGGAAGATCATCACTCAGGATTGGATCTGATAATGAAGTAGTAGGTACAGGACATGAATCTAGAGGGTGACGCCTAGAATAAACTTGAATAATAGGAGGCTTGACAAAAGCAAGTTTCGAGACAGGTGCTGGTTCTAAGACAGGTGCAGAGGCTGTGATCGAATGTTGGGAAATAAGGTGAGAAGAATATACCAACAAATCATCATCCTCCCTTTGATGAGTCAAAATAGGTGAGGATGGGAAATAAGGTGTATCTTCCATGAATGTAACATCTGTTAAGATAAGATATTTGTTAATACTGGGACAATAACACCTATAACCTTTAAAGACGAGAATAACCAAGGAAGATACACTTCAAATACTTGGGATCTAATTTAGTGACGTGTGGATAAACATTCCGAACAAAATAAGTGCTACCAAATATCTTGGGGTTAATATAAAACAATAACTTATTGGGAAAAAGGATCTTGTAAGGGATCTCACCATGAAGAACAGAGGATGACATGCGGTTAATTAGAAAACATGTTATAGAAACTACATCAGCCCAAAAGGATTTGGGAACATTCATTTGAAATAAAAGAGCCTGTGAACTTTCTAAAAGATGTCTATTTTTTCGTTTAGCTATACCATTTTAAGATGGAGTGTCAACACAAGAGGTTTCACGAAGCATGTCATTCTGACCCATATACGACTAGAATAAACCGGACACGTACTCCTTAGCATTATCACTCCGCAAAGTACGGATGAATGTATTGAACTGAGTTTTAATCACAGCACAAAAGCAACTAAACCGAGAAAATAACTCAGAACGATTTTTCATTAAATATAACCAGGTTACACGAGAGTAATCATCGACAAAGATAACAAAATACCTAAAACTAGGTTTAGATAAACCAGGACAAAGACCCCAAATATCAAAATGAACTAATTCAAAAGGAATAGTAGCACGTTTATTTACTCTAGGACTCGAACTAAGACCATGATGTTTTGCAAACTGACAAGTCTCGCAATCTAATGAAGACACCTTACCATATTGTGGACAAAGCTTTTTGAGCAAAGGTAGAGATGGATATCCCAACCTACAATGAACCTCAAACGGAGAAGTGATACTTGAGCAAGAAAAAAAATTTAAGAGTGGTGTGTCAAGAATGTAGAGTCCTTCAGACTCATATCCTTTACCAATAATTTTCTTCATCAAAAGATCCTGAAACAAGCAATGGTGAAAAAAAAGAGATGCAACAGTTACGATTACGAGTAAATTGACTGATAGAGAGTAAATTAAAAGATAAATTAGGTAAATATAAGACAAAGAACAGAGGAAGCAAAGGAGTAAGATTGATATTACTAGATCCACAAACACGAGATAGAGACCCATCGGCTAAGGTCACTGTATGAGTGTTAGCTTTGGACTGAAAAGTAGAAAATAGACTAAAATTACCAATCATATGATCCATTGCACCAGAATCAATGACCTATTTAGAGGATGAGGAAAGAAGACATGTCTTTACCTGAATCAGCAATAACAGTCACAGACGGAGATGACGACTTGAATGATTCCTGATATTTTGAAAATTTGGCAAATTCTTCTTCAGAAATAAAGACTGATTTATCAGAAGTATCATTAGTGAACGTAATATGAGCCAAGCATTTTTTGCTGATTTTTGTACTTAAGCTTTCTACACTCAAACTTTGTATGACCTAGCTTACGACAGTAATTGCATACAATACCACCAGAATTTGGCGTTCAAGTTTGAAAGTCCTGGGAACCTCCTCCTTTGTTTCCAATTTGACTAGTTGATCTTCTAGGCACATAATTAGTATTGTGACTTATTAGAACACCACTGAGCAAAGTGGGTATAGTATTTTCTGTACGGAGAAAGCGAGTAAATACATCTTGTAGAGAGGAAACCTCAAAATCAAAGAGAACTTGTGACTTAGCAGACTCAAAGTCAGGAGATAGGCTAGCAAGGAAGCTCATGACCGCCATCTACTCTCGTTGGATTTGTTGAACCTTCACATCAGGGCTAAAAGGCAACAACATATTAAATTCCTCATGTCTTTTTGAACGCCAGAAAAAAACTAAGGCTGATCTTGTTTTTCCACACAATAAAAGACTTTGCAAACCTCATACATGCGGAAAAGTTCTTTAACAAATTTACAGTGATTAATCAAACCAATTACCTCACTATCAATACTATTCTGGATCTGAAGGAACAAGTGAGCATCCTCTCTTAGCCATGTCTGTTTTGAATCGTCTTTATGGGGATCATCAGTCAAATGTCCATTTTTATCAATACTTCATAGATAAAGACGAACAGTCTTACTCCAATCCAAATAGTTTAAACCATTAAACTTGTGGTATATGATCTTAGAGATCACGGGCACTACATCCGTCACAAGATAGGGTTTATTCTCGGCCATAAGATTTTTCTCACGGGAATGCAGCAACAGGAAATGGAGTGCACAGATCTGTATCTTGTGTTGGAAAGACAAAACATAGTAAATGGAAGAAAGCGCAGCAACAGGGGAATGATCTCTTACTTGCGTCGGGAGGATCTGAGGGTAGACACTGGTGGTGGTGGTGAATTAGGACAAGAGACAACGTAGCAACAAGAAGAAAGCACAACTACCATGCACGGATCTCTTTCTTGCGTCGGGAGGATGAGGGCAAATTTGCCGTGGACAAGAGGAACAGACAGCGCGATTGACAATCTTAGCGTTGCTTCCTGTTGGACGATGGCAGCAGCAAGGGAGACCTTCCTCCTTGTTGTTGCCGTCCGACGACTATTACTTCTCTCCGGCAGCTTGGTGGCTAACAGAAGGCAGCAAGGAAGGTGGCCAAAGGTTGGTCAGCAACAGCAGGTCACCAGGGCGGCAAGGGCAGCGGCTGCTGCTGTTGTCTTCTTTGGGCAGCAGTGCAAGGAGATCAAATCTCCTTGTAGCTGTTGTCGGGTTGCATGCTGGCCAGAGGGACCTACTGGCTAGCCGACAGCAAGCAGTCCTCCAAAGGTGGCGGCAACAAGGAAAAGGGAGCGCCCTTTATCCTTCTTCGTGATCGCCAGAAAACGGCGAAAGAAAAAAAAAGAGGGGAGAAACCTAATCAAGAGGAGGCTGTCAAAGGCGAGGAGGGTTGGAGCTCATACGATGCTATGAGTCAATCCTTGTTTTGGTGAAGGCAGAGAGGGTGTCGACAGAGAGCATCGGTAGCAGGAGCAGAGGGTGTTGAAGGAGAACGAGGTGTTGTCGATGAAGCTGAGTCGTGTCTTGGCTAGCGAGCGAAGAGTGTCAAAGGAGAAGAGGAAAGAGCGGTCGAGGGAGAAACGGCGGAGAATTAACCCAAATTTCTAATCACAAAAGCTCTGATACCATGTAGATTGAGATAAAAAGAATACATACAACTTTATTGAACAGACATATTTATAATTTATATACAAACTAAAAATCTAATTTAGGAAACTATAATTAGGCTAATTGACAATTAGCCTAATTGACCCATATATATTAACTAATTTGTACCGATAATATGGTAATTAATATATAGAGATATAGGAACTAATACACACAAATATGGTAACTAATATATACTGATAATAACAACCAATGCTAATCACCTTCAAATTAGTTAGTTTTTAAGTGATAACATAGAATAATCTAACTTATTCGCTCTCATCTCTACAATAGAGAAGTATGATGAAAAAAGAAAAGCATGGTTGCATCGTGTAATATATAAAAGCAATCATATAACCCATAAGCACACTAGAAATTCTCAGGAATATTTACGAATAAAAATTAGAAACACTAACTAGATTGATATCAAAAGTAAAAAACATGTAAATTGAAGGCTTGAAGTTTAAAACATAGAGAATTAAGGAAACAACTCAGATTTTTTAATTGCAGATATATCTGGACATGGAAAGTTATGAAATGTTCTAATATTCATACAATGAGGCTTCGCCTACCCCTCCCCTACTCCAACATGATATTCTAAATGAACTGCTCATAAGTTTTTCAGATTTAGTATATTGATCAGTGTTAAGAAACAGTAGAGCAAAGGAATGGCCTTGACTACTAGGCAAGCTAAGCCACCACTAGTCAAAATGAGCAGAGTTAGATTGGGCACATATGCATCAATATCCCATGTGTAACAAAATTCTTGTCCCCCATGGTTAAACCACTTCTAAAAGCTTAAAAAACATATAAGCAGTGTGGCATTATTAATTGAGTGATGGCAGTCTACAACCAGATTCATGAATTAATAGTGTCATGCACAGTGAGTCTTTGAATGTACATTTACTTTATCTTGGTTGTCTGCATGCTAGCATAAGCAAATCCATCAGTAATCTATTAATATGTTTACATTGAAAGATTTGGATATCTTTTATCTAAGGTTGGTAGTGGAGAAAAAAGGGGATGACCTTAATGATAAAAGAGTGCATACAAATACTTGAAAAGCATAATTGAGACCACTATAGTGGTGGCATGACTTAATCATAACCAAACATTAACATGCATTTCTCACCTGCAAGCAAGATAGAGACAAGCTGCTGCAACATAAGGTAGCCTGCGTCCTTTGGTGAAATTCTTATCTACCGCCAACTTCAGAAATGGAAATGTGAGACTAATTGCTTTTCATGTATTGCAACCAAGCTATAAAAAAAAGTACCTGATAGAAAACATGTGCATTGTCGATTAAAGGATCTCCGCCGCTAATGTCCAGGCCACTTACAATATAGCTAATCTCATCTTTTCCTGGCCAAATAAGGGGTGAAAGGAAAAAAACAATATTCACACAAAACTAAGAATCAAATAGGAATTTCTAGAAATATTAGGCAGGAAAAGTTAGAGAAAAAGTGATAGGAACATAATTTGAAACTTAATGCTTATAAGAAATTTTAGTCTTAATTACATTAGGCAAAATAACAAATTAAGCGCAGAAATATGAACTACTTGTATGCAGAGCATACTTGGCGGTTTCTCAATCAAGAATCAGCTAATTTAGCTACAATATTTGTGTTATAAACAAAAGTTTTCTATTCCCCCATTGATTTGAAATGGTTTACTTGGTCGAAATTTGATCATCAATGTGCCTCCACAACAAGTAACTAGTAATTCAAATGAAAGCATTGATCTACTTGCAAATTTTAAATGAATTAAAAAAAAAACAATAAACAATCAAAAGAGTAGCTACATCTATCCTCTTAGAACACCAAAAGTCTAACAAGAAAAAAAAAGTCCTTTAGAACCTGGAGAGGGTTGAAACGTTGCCCTTGGGTCACAGTTTTTCTAGTTAAACCTCTCTGGTTCAACAATTTTGTAAACAGGAACTGAATGGGCTCTAATTCTAGGTTTAATAGGTTGGAGATGTTAGTCAACTAAAAAACACATCAAACAAAACCAAGCACAAGAAGATCAGATGATAGAAGACAAAACATAAACAGACAAGTCCTAAATCACACACGCCACGTGATAACTGAAACTAAAATCACAACAGGATGTTTGTAACTAAAAAATTAGTGCAGAAGTTTTTTACTAATTGATGAACATTAAAATTGCAAAACACAGAAGCATAACCATGGAATTCCATCACAAATACACCCAGATTTGCATAAACGATCAAATTACGTATCCTAGATTACAAAAAGTTAAGATTTTTTCCTATGTGAATTTACCTCTCTTTAGAGTTCTTTCATATGATCCAGATAATTCATGTTGCAAAATCTTCATGAGATTACCAGTTAGTTGACTCTGCGAAAAAAAGAAAAAAAAATAAGTTTAGGTGAAAAAATAAATTTAGGTTACTTTAAGGCTCCATGGGCCAACACATGACAAACCTGACCACTACTATCCTTCGCAAAAGTGGGACCAGTGTAGTAAATATCTTGATCGAGAATCCTTCCACATAAGGCACAGCACCTGAAACAGTATCAAAAAGAATTTAATGAAATACAATAAGAATAGGTTATCCTTCAAATCCTATTCAAAAAGTGCCAACATAAACAAACAAACAAACTTGCTCATATCAATAATATAGAACAACTAACACATATCCATTGTCAGGATCCCTAAAGATTGGGCATTCGTCGTCACAATGACTACACCAACCCATTGCCAATGACTGAAATCAACCTACACACGATCAGTAAATTAGCAGAGTATTGAGAAAAATGAAATATACTATTTACAAAGTAGTGTGCGCATTTATAAATAGAGAGTATTACAAATATCAATATGCTAACTCAGACCAATAGAAGGACATGTGAGAGAAATTAGACAACATCCATAGATCAAAAAAGAAACACACTAAGAATCTGAAAGGACATAACATCAACACAAACACTAACAACAATTGGCATGCCCGATCGCATGTAAGTACTAAGCAGCACAAGATAACAAGAGAAAAGATCACATACAACGATATCAAATGCCAAAATACCTTACAATAAAAAATATGCAGATTAATTACAGAAAATATCCATGAAGAATCATAAATAACAAGAAATGACAAATCTGACTGATGAGAATACCACGAGGTAACAAAATCAGTAAGTAAATAATCCAATTTTTCATAGTATGCCCTAACCTAATGTAAACATCTGTTCTACATCGGCCAACATTGAGAAAAAAAAATGCATGATAAATCTAAAATACCACATAACAGTCAATAATTAATAGCTGATAATGACAACATATACTAAACGTACAATAAACAATAACTAATTAACATGAATAGAAGTTTATAGGCTAACACGATGCAGATGATCAGCAAAAACAACCAGAGTTCATGAAGGATATATGAGCAACTACAAGAAAAAACTACATAAAGTATCACAATTCTAAGTGTGCATACGATGTGCTCCAGATTTAACCTGTAGGCGAACTAGGGGAAGGTCGTGAAACCCCTAATAAAAATAAATAAATAAATAAAGTATTACAAAAATCTCTTGTAAAGTTAGGCTTACCAATCCCCGATAATACAAGCTCGTACAATTCAATAAGAAAGATGAAAAGACGCTAACTTCTTCCTCGTGATTTACCGAAGCAGAACGCTCCCTTGCTACAAGGATCAATACTCGATCACAGAGGGTTTCTCAAGACAGAGAACAACGGTGAAACCATATCACATCGATCCTATTCAACAATGCCACAAGGAAACAAAATCTTACCCGACAAGGAGCACACGTTCTCACAGGCGTGTCGCGAACTCGCAGCTGCCGAATAAACGCCAGAAGGGGAGAGGGAGAGAGAGGCGGAGCAAACTGCGCGGAAAGGAGAAGGAGAGAGAGGCTCGCCGCGGCGAGAAGGGAAGTTTCGGCAAGATTGGCGGCCGACGTTTTTCCGAACGTGGGAGTAGGAAAGGGTTTTAAAAAGCCCCAAAACTTTTACTTAATCAAACCCGGCTAAACTGAATATTTAATTGAATATTATATAAGTTTTAATTACTCCATTGTTATTTTTAGAAATATTAAATTTACTTAATTCCGCCGGGTGTATTTGTCAGATTTACCCTATGTTTGAATGGGATATGCAAAAGTTAATTAAACGAAGGAAGGGAAAGGGAGGAAAAATAAAATATTTATATTTTTTTTGTTGGGAGGGATGGAAGGTTTAACATATGTTATTGTATTTGGGAGAAAAATGAGGATAATAAAGGTTAAATATATAAAGTTATAAAATTATCTTCACTTTTGTTAAAGACATACGTGTTCAAAAACCTAGTGCATCTTGCATACATTTATTAATTAAAACATGTGTTTAAGTAACTATAGCTCAATTGTTAAAGTCAGTGTCGGCATCGAAATCGACGTCGACGTTAAGTCGGTGTTGACGTCAAAATTAGCATTGAAGTCGGCATCGACGTCGAAGTCAGCATTGGCATCTACAGAGTGTGAGTGGCGGACGGTACAAGTCCAGCGGTGCGAGTATTTTTAGTCACACCACAAAGTATACCTAAAATAATAATTTTTGAAATTAATATAATAAAACATGAAAAAATTTGAAAGATAAATTTTTTTAGTTCACTTTGCTCTTACCTAAGAAATTCCTTTGTTTCATGGACAATGAAAGTTAAAGTTTAGCTTTCCTTTCCATAGCTCACTTTCTTCCAAACATAATTTCAAATTTCTCTTCTCCTTACTTACCCTTCCCTCACCTCTTTATAATTTTTTTTTTTTAAGTTTTACACTAATCCAACGGGTGTTCAATCCGATCCCACCAAAATTTTCCTTATCCTATTTACTTCAGAGCACAGATGATATAAAGGATAGATTACACATCAATGGATACATTTTCCATTGTTTTACTCATAATAAAAAACATGGACCGATAAATTTTACATACATTCATGGATCGAATTTGATATGTTTTTCCGTCCATCTAAAAATAGACAGAAGCAACTTTCCATTCGTCCTTTACTTCCAGATTATTCGATAGTTGCACAAACAAATGGAGGATGATAGCTGTGGCCTTGTTCCTCATGTCACGAGGTCACAAGTGAAATAAGACATCTCTGTGGGGTCGCAGACAAGCGCAACCTCACCTGCGACGACCTTGCCTAGCACGTGCTCGTCGCACCGCGAGGTCAAGGGTGCGACGAGACCTCTCTGCGAGGTCACAGGAAAGCACAACCTCGTCGGTGATGACCTTGCATGCGGTCGTGAAGTCAAGGGTGCGACGAGACTTCTATACGAGTTCGAGGGTGAAACAAGACCTCTCTGCGAGGTCGCGGGCCAGCGCAACCTAGTCGGTGAGACCTTTCCTAGCATGCCCTCATCATGCCGTGAGGTGGAGAGCGAGAAGGGACCTCTCTACGAGATCGTGGGTGAGAGCAACCTCACCGGCCACGGCCTTGCCTAGCGCGCGCTTATCGTGCATCAAGGTTACGAGGAGATAAGCGACCTCCCTCATGTTTGCAAGCGACACGTGACCTCGCTCGAGGTCGGGGGCGAGGCACAATCTGTCCACAAGGTCGCAACCACGGCCTCACACCTCGCCTACGACCTTGAACGAGGCAGTGATCATTGCAGCAAAAGGCGAAACCCTCGCCCCCAGGACCCCCACCGACCGGACCACGATCATTGTGAGGGAGGTAAATCGCAGCACCCGAGCTAACATGGGACGGACCGGGTGGGATACAGGGATAGAGGATTTATTCCCCCGTTGCCACTGAATTTCGACCCGGCGGCCTTATTGCAACAACCTTCACCCCATGTCATCTCGGATGACCCACGGGGTCAAAGGCGAGGCAGCGATCATGATCTCACCGAAGGAAGTCCAACAACGAAGAGGTGATGCCGTCGCTCACCTTTCCTTCCTCTTCTTCCCTTCCCTTTCTCTTTTGCAGTTTACTTTTATTGTTTTTCTCTTTTTTTCATCTTCCCATTCCCTCCTCTAAGGATATATTTTCATGGTTAGATTTCTTTCCCTCCTTGATCTGCGCCTTCGAATAAATAGAGCTTTAGTGATTTGAACGTGAGAGGCGAGTTTCTTATCCTCTTTGGATTTCTGACTCAGCCTTACAAAAATTTCCCATGGATTTTGAACCATGGGTGGATCGGGAACCCCACCTAATGAACTAAGATTCACGAACAATATTGTAAATAATATTCATGAATATTAATAATTCATAAATTAATTTATTATTGTTTTATATAAAATTTAACTATAAAAAACTTAATATTTATAAAACTCATTTATATTCATTCAATTGTAAAAAATATATAAAATAAATAAATTTATATTTCATTTTTGTGAATAATTTTAAAAAATATTTATTAATTTATATAAAAATGTAATTATCAAAAATAGCACATATAAAAATGTTTATGAATTATCTTATATTTTTTTTCAAATCTAGGGGTGACAATTCAAGTCGAGTTTGGATTGACGGGTAGATTGATTGGAACATCAAATGTGAACTCAAATTAATTAATATTTTAGATCAAATTATTCGACCCGAACCCATTTCGTTTATTTGTATTTGACTCGAAGGCGACCTGATATGATCCACAATCCGAATCCAATCTGAACCCGACCCGAAGTGACCCATTTATAAAAACATGATTATCTTAACCCGAACTCAACCCAAATCCGACCCGAAAAGATCTATTTTATTAAAATATACTTATTTTAACTAAATTTAACTAGAATCAGATCTAAATCTGACCCAAAAATATTTATAAATAGGTTTACGAGTTGTAATCAGATCATTTCAGGTTGATTCGAACCTGATCTATTTATTAATTGTGTCAATCAGGTTGATCCAAACTCGACTCGAACCCAATAAAACTTAATCCTAACCTATTCATGAATAAATAAAAATCTAAAATAAATTCTAAAAATAATAACTTTGATAGTTAAATTTGATTAAAAAATTGAACAGAATATTCATGAAATTAAGTTAAATTCATGATCATATGATGAAAATAAATAAATTGCAATTGTATTATATAACTAAAGAAGGCACATTTCAAACACACACATAAGAAAGCAATCTGTATTTCGTTAAAAAAAAAAAACAATCTTTAGTTGAACAGATTGATGAGAATAACAGACAAACGAAACTTTGTAGTCAAAATTTTATTTATTTTCCTTTCAAAAAAGGAAAATCATGACATCAAGGAGATACAGTGGGCGTCTCGACCGAAAAAGCACCTTTGCTACCTTTCTTTCATTCTTGCGTATGGATTTGTAGTAGCAAGCGTAGAGAATCAATTGGGCAAAACCGAAAAAATAACCCAAACCATTGGGAATCTGCAAGGCAAGAAAAGAAGTTTAGATCGATCGTCCCGGTGAGTTTAAGATCTATCGAAAAGTAGTAGTGATGCTTACGAAAAGGTTAATGTCAAAAGGCAGGAAAGCATAGGTGGTCCAACAAGCTGTAAGGGAGAGTGTGAAGGGAATGTACTCTACACTTTTAGTTTGGATCACAAGTTTTTGCAACAATGAATTATATATCATGCCAAAGTCATTTGAAATGAGAATTAAAATATCAAAATACACTCCACAAGGGAGAATATGAAAATATCATGCCAAGCTAGATTTTGGAGCTGCATGATTATTGATTCTGTCCTAGAGTTGAGTCGATGGACGCTGGACACGTGGCGCTCTCTGCTGACTCCGCGTAGACTCTGGGATGACATGGTCTCCGGTGAACCTGCAACAAAACCGAGCCGGGAAAGGGATCCCGGCGATGACCCTCCGATTCTCAAGTCAGGCGAGGGGAAATCAAAACAGCACAACGAGACCAAGAGCTACAGTATATGAGAATGCATACCTCCGTCGAAGGTTGGGGGCCCTTATATAGGGCTCCCCGGAGGCGCGTGCACGCTCTTCGAAGCGTGCATGCTCCTCAAAGCATACCTAGAAATGGTCGTGTCAGAAAAGTGCGTCTGACGCCATACCGCAACCGTCCGAGCATATCTCTGACGTGACAGTGGAAACTTCCACCGTACGATTCTCTGTCTAATCCAGCCGTTGACCCTGCTATCTGTCTCCTTTGTCCTTTTTTGCATCTTGTCTATTCCCGGGTCCGCCCAGGCGCCCAGGTGGTCGGACGCATAGGCGTGGCGAACCGAACGGGGAGCCCCTAGTTGCTCAGATGGGCATACGTTCTTTAGTTGGTCCACAACTTAGTCGAGCGGAAGAGTCGCTCGGCGCAGCAATTCCTTGGTGGGCTGATTGAGCGTCGGAAGCCCGACCCATGGTCGAGCTATATTCACGCCGCCTCCGGCGACTCCTGGCCGATCGGACTTTAGATCTGGCCGATCGGACTTTATATTCTCTCCACTCGGCGAAATCTTTAGGTTGGTCATGACCTCCACGCGTCGTTGACCGTCGCCCATGTGAGCCCCTCCCTACGCTTACCACCGGATCACGTGTCTCCCCCTCGAGTCTAGTCGAAGGAGGCTGTAAGTCTGACTGATTGGACTGGTTTAGTGTTTTTCTGGCCGTCCAGCAGCGATAGTAAAAGGATTGAGGTGGGCTTGGGCGACCCGCTCGACCGAACCTCCTTTAGCCAGTCGGCGAGGCGTGCGCTTGTACTTGTTTAAATATTTTTGCTACGCGTCCGAGTCCACTTGTGGTCAAAAGCTATCGTCATCGAGATCCCTTTGGAATTTGTGCAAATCCTTCGTATTAACAACGAGCACGCGACCACGCCGGATAATGGTCTTCCTTAAATGCTGCCTAGTAACCTAGTGACACGTGGAAACCCCGCTGTCATCGTACGACAAAGGTGACAGCATCGATGCGACACGTGACTGTTCGAATTTCACGGCCGGATGCAAGCCTCGATTCTGGTGACCTAAATCGAACGGTTCTGACTGGCCGGGCTAAACGCTTATAAAACCTCAATGTCAACCTCTGGTCCATCGCTACTGTCTTTGTGCTTTGGTGATTCCTTTCGCTTCCAGCTCTCCGGCGAATTGTTCATTCGGCGCTCCGGCGAACTCTCGACACCCTTCCCCTTGCGCTTTGCTTCCCTAGTAAGCTTCTTCATTGCTTTACCTTGTCGCCTTATTCCTTCGTTTTGGTTCTCTCTTTGTTCCTATTCTTGCCGGTTCTTCTCTGTTGAACCACCTGAAAAAACATCGAGTTTTTCCCTCTCCGGTCATGACCAGTTCTTCTGCCCCCTCTCCCGGCCTTTGGTATCAAACCATGGAGAGTCGGTTTGATTCGGGGGATGCCTTTAAACTGATCAATACCTATGACATCCCTGCTGACCACAAACTAACTTTGGCGGAGTCATCCGACCGGCCTTATGACCCGCCGACCGACACTGTTACCTTCTTCTGCGACCAGTTCGTAGGTGGCCTTAGGTTTTCGATCCACCCATTCATCATAGAAGTTTGCAACTAGTTTCGTATTCCGCTCGGCCAGCTCATGCCCAATTCCTTTAGGCTGTTATGCGGTGTAGTTGTGCTCTTCCGAGTGCATAACATTCCCCTTAAGCCCCAAATTTTTCATTATTTTTTACTACCCCAAGCAATCAGAGCTGGGCACCTTCTTGTTTCAAGCTCGGATCGGCTTAGTTTTCTTTGATAAAATGTCTACCTCCAACAAGCATTGGAAGGATCATTTTTTCTTTCTGAGTTTTCCCGAGCCACCACCCTTCCAAACCAAATGGCAAACTTCGTTGCCGACTCCCCCCGACCTGAAAAGGTACCGAACCGAGCCCACTTTTCTACACGTGGCTAACCTGCTAGCCAGGCTAAAGCTGGACATCCATAAGCTACTGCCCGAAGGGATGATGTACTTATTCGATTTAAGCCCGATCCGAACGCGGCTTCTGAACGGCCCTGGTAAGGAATAACCTTCTCTCCTTTTCTTTGCGTCTAACTGATTTCTTTTCTCTTTCTTGCAGCCGAGACCATGATGAAATCAGTGGTGTTCGGCATGCTGAAACGCAAGGCCACTGAGATAGAGGTGGCTGCAGCGTAGGAGGCGGAGAAACTTGGCCTCACCCCGATCGGCTAGCATGAAGGCGAAAGTGAAGAGGCACAAACGGCGGGCGAGGAGTCTGCCGCTCGGACGGTTACCACTGATGCAGCCGGGGAGACCGCTCCATCGAGTGCGCAACCGACCGCTCGGCCTGAGGAAGCCGAGTCTACTGACGATGAACTTCCGTTGGTTGGGCGCAAACACCGCTGAATGGGCACCCCAACCCGCTCGGCCACCTCAGCCATTCACGTGTCCGAATAGATGGGCGATCCTCCTCTAGCTCCAGCGTCTGTGGAAGCGCTGTCGTCCGATCGGACCCTATCTCAAGGAGACTAGCCTTCCGACCCCGTCGCTGCTTAGCCTCTCAGCTCGCTCCCTCCAGCTCGCCAGATAATCAAGCGATCTCTCATTCGCTCAGAGCCGATCGGACAATCTTCTGCCCCTTCTGCGTCCGCTCAGTCTACTCCGAGCCGGCACAGGACTATCAAAGCTTTGCTCCACTTACTGACAGAGGAATATTTACAGAAGGTCGAGCAGCTGTCGAGCCCCGAACACTTGATAACCATTCGGGGACCCCTCGTAAAAGTCTGGGAGGACGACCGAGCGCGCGTGAGCGTGATGCCCCCTGGGCTGCTCGGCAATAGTTATATGCAACAAACCACCGGGGTAATTCTCTCGAGCCTTTATTTTTACGCCCCTGTTCGACACTAACTGTTTTTCTTTTGACCGGGTTGCAACATTAGGTGGAAAGTATAGCGGTATGCCACCGCTTGGCTTTTCTTGAAGAGGAGTTCAAAAAGCTCAAGGTTTCAGGTGGGGCTCCCCTTCAAGGCCCCTCTTATGCAGAGCTAAAGGCCGATTTTGATAAAACCAACAAACTGCTGGAGGCTGAGCGACACAAATCTTCTGCCTTGCAAACTATGGTGGACCGGCTTGAAACCCAGGTCAAAACATACGACAAGAAGATCACTTTGGCCACCAACAGGAAGAATTAGGTCATCACCGACCTGGAGGCGAAGAATGCTGAGGCCTGGGCGCTTGAGGTGAAAGTCAACGAGTTGACCGACCTGCTTACTGCTGAGAAGAAAGGACGTTCGGCGGAGGTGGCCACTCTTCAGAGTGATCTGAAGACCCTTCAAGACGCACTGGAGGCCTCCCGAGCTGCCTTCAAAGAATATCAGGATGCCGAGCCGAGCCGGGTGGTTGTCATGCAGCAGAACTACATCCGCTTGGAGAAATTCGTGGAGAAAACCTGCGCTCGTCTTGTCCACACATTTGAGCTAGCCAATACTTCCACGGTCGACTACCTGAAGACCAAGGGTCGGCTGCTTAAAGAATTCACTATTCCCATCCGCGATCATGCTGACCTTCTGACCACGATTCTGGATGAGATTTTTAATTACTTAGAGTGAAGTCGTGGATGTATATTAGCCGTTCGGCCTATTTCACTTTTTGTACTCGCCACTCAACTAATTTTGATCAATGAACCTTCTATGGCCCTTCCTTGGTTGCACGTCCAACCGTCGTGTGTAGTCGAGCTGTCTATCTCTTGTGAGTCTTTGCCTCTCAATTTGCGAGTTACCGCTCGGCAGTCGAGTACAAGACCATCACTCTTCCGTAAGTTTCCTTACGATTACGCGATGCCAAGGCTAGAGCCTCCGGCTACCGCTCGGCGATCTACGAACCTGGGGGTTTATAGTCGCCGGTCCGACTCTAAAATTTAATGTCGCCGCTCGACGATCTTCCGAGCGGGATATTTATGGTCGCCGCTTCGACCCTAAAGTTTAACGTCGCCGCTCGACGGTCTTCAGGCCGGGGGGTTTATAGTCGCCGGTTCGATTCTAGAGTTTAACGTCGTCGCTCGACGGTCTTCCGAGCGGGGTATTTATGGTCGTCGCTTCGACCCTAGAGTTTAACGTCGTCGCTCAATGGTCTTTAGGTCGGGGGGTTTATAGTCGCCGGTTCGACTCTAGAGTTTAACGTCGCCGCTCGACGGTCTTCCGAGCGGGGTTTTTATGGTCGCCGCTTCGACGCTAGAGTTTAACGTCGCCGCTCAACAGTTTTCAGGCCAGGGGGTTTATAGTCGCCGGTTCGACTCTAGAGTTTAATGTCGCCGCTCGACGGTCTTCCGAGCGGGGTATTTATGGCCGCTTCGACCCTAGAGTTTAACGTCGTCGCTCGACGGTCTTCAGATCGGGAGGGGGGGGTTTATAGTCGTCGGTTCGACTCTAGAGTTTAACATCACCGCTCGAAGGTCTTCCGAGCGGGGAATTTTTGGTTGCCGCTTCGACCCAAGAGTTTAACTTCGCGCTCGACGGTCTTCAGGCCGGGGGGTTTATAGTCGCCGGTTCGACTCTAGAGTTTAACGTCGCCGCTCGACGGTCTTCCGAGCGGGGTATTAATGGTCGCCGCTTCAACCCTAGAGTTTAACGTCGCCGCTCGACGGTCTTCAGGACGGGTGGTTTATAGTCGCCGGTTCGACTCTAGAGTTTAGCGTCGCTGCTCGATGGTCTTCCGAGCGGGGTATTTATGGTCGCCGCTTTGACCCAAGAGTTTAACTTCGCGCTCGACGGTCTTCAGGCCGGGGGGTTTATAGTCGCCGGTTCGACTCTAGAGTTTAACGTCGCCGCTCGACGGTCTTCCGAGCGGGGTATTAATGGTCGCCGCTTCGACCCTAGAGTTTAACGTCGCCGCTCGACGGTCTTCAGGCCGGGGGGTTTATAGTCGCCGGTTCGACTCTAGAATTTAACGTCGCTGCTCGATGGTCTTCCGAGCGGGGTATTTATGGTCGCGGCTTCGACCCTAGAGTTTAACGTCGCCGCTCGACGGTCTTCAGGCCGGGGGGTTTATAGTCGACAGTTCGACTGTAGAGTTCAACGTCACCGCTCGTCGGTGTTCCGAGCGAGGTATTTATGGTCGCCGCTTCGACCCTAGAGTTTAACGTCGCCGTTCGACGGTCTTCAGGACGGAGGGTTTATAGTCACCGGTTCGACTCTAGAATTTAACGTCACCGCTCGACGATCTTCCGAGCGGGGTATTTATAGTCGCCGCTTTGACCCTAGAGTTTAACGTAGCCGCTCGACGGTCTTCAGGCTGGGGGGTTTATAGTCGTCAGTTCGACTCTAGAATTTAGCGTCACCGCTCGACGGTCTTCCAAGCGAGGTATTTATGGTCGCCGCTTCGACCCTAGAGTTTAACGTCCCCGCTCGACGGTCTTCAAGCCGGGGGGTTTATAGTCGTCGGTTCGACTCTAGAGTTTAACGTCGCCGCTCGACGGTCTTCCGAGCGGGGTATTTATGGTCACCGCTTTGACCCTTGAGTTTAACGTCGCCGCTCGATGGTCTTCAAGCCGGGGGGTTTATAGTCGCCGGTTCGACTCTAGAGTTTAACGTCGTCGCTCGACGGTCTTCCGAGCGGGGTATTTATGGTCGCCACTTCGACCCTAGAGTTTAACGTCGCCGCTCGACGGTCTTCAGGCCGGGGGGTTTATAGTCGCTGGTTCGACTCTAGCTCGGTCGTTCGACCATAATTATGTAAAACCTTTTTGATTCCCCTTCCTGTGGTCGAAGGAAATAAAAGATGATAACAAGTATATCACATATTACATTGGCGCACTTTTCATCCAGCTCGGTATGGCTGGAGGTGGCTTGCATTCCACGATCGCTCTATCTTCCGCCCGTCTTCGTCCTAGAGGTAATAGGCTCCCGACCGGAGTTGTTCTACAATCTTGAAGGGCCCGACCCAAGGAGCTCCCAGCTTAGTCACATCGCCAACCGGCTTGACTTTCTTCCAGACGAGGTCGCCGACCTGAAAAGATCTAGGAATTACCCGCTTGTTGTAGTTTTGCTTCATTCTCTGCTGGTACACCATTAGCTGGACGGCGGCCTTGGCTCGCGTCTCGTCCACTAGGTCCAGCTCCAGGCGCCTCCGCTCGGCATTGCTCTCGTAGTAGTGTTCGGTCCAATCAGATTCTATCCCGACCTCCACTGGGATGATGGCCTCTCCACCATATACCAAGTGGAACGGGGTCTTGCCCGTTCCTTCTTTGGGCGTTGTTCGAAGTGCCCATAATACACCGAGCAACTCGTCTACCCAACTCCCGCCGTTGTTGTCAAGCCGAGCCCGCAGAACTCGTAAGATCTCCCGATTGGCGACTTCTGCTTGCCCATTGCTTTGGGGATACGCGATGGAGGTGAAAGCCTACTGGATGTCGTACCCCTCGCACCACTCCCTAAGTTGTTGGCCCGAGAACTGCCTTCCGTTGTCTGAGATGAGTCACCGCGGGATGCCGAACCGACAAATGATGTGCCGCCAGATGAATTTTTTGACCATCTGCTCGGTTATTTTAGCCATTGGTTTAGCTTCGATCCACTTAGAGAAATAGTCGACCGCTACTAGTAAGAACTTCCGTTGTCCGATCACCATTGGAAATAGTCCCACAATGTCCATGCCACATTGATCGAACGGGCAGGACACTGTGGATGTCTTTAATTCTTCCGCGGGACGATGTGAGAAATTGTGGTACTATTGGCAGGATAAGCATGTGGCGACTGTCCGGGTGGCGTCCTCCTGTAAAGTTGGCCAAAAGTAGCCGGCCAAAAGAATCTTTCTCGCCAACGAGCGGGCGCCGGATGCCCACCGCATGAGCCTTGGTGTATCTCTTACAGAATATAGTCAACATCCTCCAGGCCAACGCATTTAAGCAGAGGCCTGGAGAACGCTTTTTTATAGAGCTGGTCGCCACTGAGGATGAACCGACCAGCTCTCCTTCTGAGCACATGCGCTTCCAACCGATCGGACAGCGTTGCTCCTGACATCAGAAATTCTGTTATAGCCGTCCGCCAGTCATTTGGAAATGTGAGCCCCTCCATCCGGTCGATGTGGGTGACCAGCGATACCTGTTCGATTGGCTGCTGGATGACGATCGGTGATATCGAGCTGGCTAGCTTAGCCAACTCATCCGCAACATGATTCTCCGCTCGGGGGATCTTCTGGATGAGCACCTCTTGAAAACTGGCCTTCAGTTTTTCGAAGGCCTCTGCATAGAGCTTGAGCCTGACGCTGCTCATCTCGAAAGCTCCCAAAAGTTGCTGAGCAACCAACTGCGAATCAGAATGAATCAAGACTTTGTCGGCTCCCACATGCCTAGCGGCTTGTAGGCCTGCTATCAATGGCTCATACTCTGCTTCCTTATTGGTCGCTCGATAGTCCAGCCGTATGGATAAATGCATCCGTTCACCATGGGGAGGGATCAACAGCACTCCGATCCTGCTTCCTTGCCGATTGGATGATCCGTCCACGTACACCTGCCAGGTGGCTTCGGGCTCGGGCTCTTGTACCTCCGTGACAAAATATGCTAACGACTGTGCCTTGATGGTCGTCCGGGGCTGATACCGTATGTCGACTCACTAAGTTCTATGGTCCATTTGATTAGCCGACCGGACGCCTCTGGATTGAGAAGGACCCTCCCCAGGGGCTGTTTATCATCACCACGATTAGTGCACCAAAAAATAAGGGCGGAGCCTCTGAGCGGCAAGTATCAGCGCAAAAGCTAACTTCTCGAGACCAGTGTAGCGGGACTCAGCATCCTTTAATATGTAACTCAAGAAATACACAGGTTGTTCTTCACCGTCCGACCTCACAAGAGCTGACTCGACGACATATTCAGTTGAGGATAAGTAAACTCTAAGGGCTTCCCCGGCGACCGGCTTGGCTAACACAAGTAAAGAATTAAGGTATACTTTGAGCTCCTCGAAGGCTTTGTCGCACTCTACACCCCACTGGAACTTAGTGGCTCGTCGCAGAATCTTGAAAAAGGGCAAGCTCTGGTCAGCGGTCTTCAAGATGAATCTGGATAGCGCAGTTATTCGTCCCGTCAGGCGTTGAGCTTCCCTCATATTTCTGGGAGGCGGCATGTCTTGCAGCGCTTTCATTTTACTGGGATTCGCCTCTATACCCCGCTCGATCACGATATACCCCAAGAAGCGCTCGCTTTTTGCTCCGAACAGACATTTCTGGGGATTTAGTTTGACCCCGTATGTCCTCAGCGTCTCAAAGGTTTCCTCTATATCTGCACAAAAGTTGACCGCTCGGACTGATTTAATAAGTATATCATCAACGTATACCTCCAGGTTTCGCCCGATCTGCTTCCGGAACACTTTGTTCATGAGCCTCTGGTATGTAGCACCCGCGTTCTTCAATCCGAATGAAATCACGTTGTAGCAGTAAGTACCATCCGTAGTTATGAAGCTTACTTTCTCCTGATCATGACGGGCGAGCGGCACTTGATGCTACCCCTGATATGCGTCCAGCATGCATATCAGCTCGCACCCAGCCGTCGAGTCCACCATTTGATCAATCCGGGGCAGAGGATAAAAATCCTTCGGGCATGCCTTGTTCATATCTCGGAAGTCGATGCAGACTCTCCATTTGTTACCCGGCTTGGAGACCAGCACCACATTTGCGAGCCAGCTCGGGAATTGCACTTCTCGTATATGGCCGACTTCCAGAAGCTTCTCGACTTCCGCTCGGATGATGACATTCTGCTCCGCGCTGAAGTCCCTCTTCCTCTTCTTTACGGGCCGAGCGTCTGGTCGGACATGAAGCTCGTGCTGTGCGACGCTCGGCAAGATGCCTGGTAGCTCGTGTGTTGACCATGCGAAGACGTCATTGTTGCGTTGTAGGCATTTGATCAGCTCCTCCTTTGGGCTGGCTTCCAGGTCGGAAGCAACGAAGGTGGTGGCATCCGGTCGGCCATCCTAGATCTGCACTTCTTCCTTTTCTTCATAAACTAAAGTGGGAGGCTTTTCAGTTATAGCATTTACCTCGATCCGGGGAGCCTTCCGAGCGGACCTTGACTCGACTCGGACCATTTCCACATAGCAGCGCCGTGCTGCCAACTGATCGCCTTTGACCTCTCCCACTTGGTCCTCGACAGGGAACTTGATCTTCTGATATAATGTTGAGACGACAGCCCGGAATTCGCTGAAGGCTGGTCGGCCCAAAATGAGGTTGTATGCCGAGGGCGCGTCCACTACGATGAAGTTAGTGGTCCGCGTCCTTCTGAGCGGCTCTTCTCCGAGCGAAATGGCCAATTTCATCTTGCCGACCGGCTGAACCTCGTTACCCGTGAATCCGAATAGGGGCGTTGTCATAGGCAGCAGCTCTGCCCTGTCGATCTGAAGTTGGTCGAATGTTCTCTTGAAGATGATGTTGACCGAGCTCCCTGTGTCAACAAAGATGCGATGAATAGTGTAGTTCGCTATTACCGCTCGGATAATGAGGGCGACGTCGTGAGGCATTTCAACTCCCTCGAGGTCGCCAGGGCCGAAGCTGATCTCAGGCCCGTTCGCCTTCTCTCGGCTTCACCCTACGACATGGACCTCCAACCGTCGGGCGCACGACTTACGAGCTCGGTTGGAGTCTCCACTGGTTGGCCCCCCCAGTGATGATGCTGATTTCCCCCCGAGCGGTGTTGCTTCTATTTTCTTCCTCCTTAGCAGACGGTCTGGCCCGTTCGTGGGAGGCTCGGGGGTTGCTTCTTGGTTGGTGTGGATGTCGCTGCTCGGGTGACTGTCTAGCTGTTCGCCGTCCAGCGTTTTGATGGTTATGATGCCGGTCAGGCGAAGGCGATCGACGGCGATAGTTCCTTGGCTTAGCGAGCGGGGTGAGACTCCGACAATCGCGGGTGTTGTGGGTTGCCGACTGATGAAATGAGCAAAACATGGGAGTCCATACCTTTCCTCGAGGCTTAGGTCGTTCGGCCTCCACGTGTTGGACAGTGTGCGGCCTTGATTCCTGATGCGACCTCATCCCCTCGACCCATGGTCTTCTGGGTGGTTGATGAATGGCTTGAGACCGTCGCTCGGCCGGTGCTACTAACTCTGCTGGTGTTTCCTTCTTTCGGGCCGCTTGCGCTTCCTCCACGTTGATGTATTCGCTCGCCTTTTTCAACATATGGTCATAATCACGTGGAGGCTTCCTGATCAGCGAGCAGAAGAAGTCACCATCCATCAGCCCCTGGGTGAAGGTGTGCATCATGGTTTCGGATGAGATTGCGGGAATGTCCAGAGCGGCTTGGTTGAATCGCTGGATGTACGCTCGGAGAGTCTCTCTGGCCTCTTGCTTCATGGAGAACAGACTAACGCTGATCTTTTGGTAACGCCTGCTGCTTGCAAAATGGTGGAGGAAAACCGTTCGGAAGTCCTTGAAACTTCGAATCGATCCGTCCGGCAGCCTCCGTAACCAACGTTATGCAGAGCCGGACAGGGTGGTAAGGAAGACCCTGCATTTTACTCCGTCGGTGTATTGATGAAGAGTGGCAGCGTTGTCAAACTTACTGAGGTGGTCGTCCGGGTCGGTTGTACCATTATACTCTCCGATCGCCAGCGGGGCGTAATGCCTTGGGAGCGGGTCTTGTAGAATCGCCTCAGAGAACTGATCCGCTCGGGAGATGACTCGGATCGAGGCGCCTTTCCTTTCTTAGCATCCCGCACGGACGCTTCATCGGATGATCCCTGGTTGGCTTGGGCCAACTCGGACGGAGTGTGGAACAGGGCCCGATGGAAGGGAATAGGGGCAGTGGACGCTTCTCCTGGCGTGCCAGTCTTCCCTCTATTCTGCGCCCACGTGGAAAATTACTCTGGTCAATCTTCTGGTGCCGCTCGGCCCCCTGATGCTGAGGTGGCATGTTGTGCCAACCGCTCAGCGTGAGTCTTTTGCTGCTGTTCCACTATATTCACTGCTCGTGCCTGAATGAGTGCGTCGAGCTCTTCTTGGGAGAGCGTCACGGTGTGTTGACGTCCAGCTTCTTCCATCGCCTCGGCTCCGGATTCAGGTGCGTTCCCACAGACGGCGCCAATTTGATCCCATCTGAGAGTTGAGTCGATGGACGCTGGGGACGTGGTGCTCTCTATTGATTTCGCATAGACTCCGAGATGACGTGGTCTTCGGTGAACCTGCAACAAAATCGAGCCGGGAAGGGGATCCCGGCGACAACCCTCCGACGCTCAAGTCAGGCGAGGGGAAATCGAAACAGCACAACGAGGCCAAGAGCTACTGTAGATGAGAATGCATACCTCCGTCGAAGGTTGGGGGCCCTTATATAGGGCTCCCCGGAGGTGCGTGCACGCTCCTCAAAGCATACCTAGAAATGATTGTGTCAGAAAAGTGCGTCTGACGCCATACCGCAATCGTCCGAGCATATCTCTGACGTGACAGTGGAAACGTCCACCGTACGATTCTCTGTCTAGTCCAGCCGCTGACCCTGCTATCTGTCTCCTTTGTCCTTTTTGCGTCTTGTCTATTCTCGGGTCCGCCCAGGCGCCTAGGTGGTCGGACGTATAGCATGGCGAACCGAACGGGGAGACCCCCTAGTTGCTCAAACCGGTATACGTTCTTTAGTTGGTCCACAACTCAGCTGAGCGGACGAGCCGCTCGGCGCAGCAATTCCTTGGTGGGCAGATTGAGCGTCAGAAGCCCGACTCATGGTCGAGCTATATTCACGCCGGCTCCGACGACTCCTGGCCGATTGGACTTTAGATCTGGCCTATCAGACTTTATATTCTCTCTGCTCGGCGAAATCTTTAAGTTGGTCATGACCTCCACGTGTCGTTGACCGTCGCCCATGTGATCCCCTCCCTATGCTTACCACTGGATCAATTATCTATGCAAGCATAATACTTGTATGAAAGATTCACTTTCAGTCGTCCAATCTACCATAACTTAATCTAGGTAATTGACGCATTGGTAATGAACCATCAAGAACCAAGAGTTATGATTCGAAGTCAAAGAGAAGAGTTATGATGCTACATTTCCGACGGAATCTTATATTCCGTCGGAAATGGAAATAATACCGACGGAATTAAAAATTCCGTCGATGATTACGAATATTATCAACAGATATTGTTTTCCATCGGTATGACCGTCGGTAAAACTATATTTTTTTGTAGTGATGCTAGCTTGTAGTAAGAAATGATGATCCAACGAATGAAATAGGAAACAATGATAATCTCATTGCAATGATAATAAGATTGTTCTTACCATGACTGAAAGGGGAGAGATATACGTGCAAGTTCCAGAGATTATGCAAAAGATACCCACAATAAAGGACCTCTTATCGTAAGTGGGGGCAAAGTGAAGCATCAAAGTTGCAACTACAAACACAATTTCAACTATCAATACTGAAATGACCCTTACTCTACTTTATTTAAATTATATTAGAATTTTTTTTTATAATATATATGGCCAAAATATATACTTATAAGATCAATATTTAAAAATTATTTACTAACATTTTTGAAATAAAATCTCAACTACATTAAAATTCAAATTTACCAGTCATGCACACAAACATAAGTCTAAACAAACTATCTAAAATCATTCAAACCTCAATCTTCAACTTAAAAATTCAACATTTTAGTTCAAAAATATTCGGCTCTCTCAATTTAAAAATCATCTCATAAAAATTCATTTAACGTAGTTTTACAAAAATTCAAGGTCCTCAGGAGTGTACTATTATGTCCGGTCCAATTAAGAGTCAAAGCCTTCCGTCTCCATTTTTTCATCACATACAGCCATTCAACGTAACCCTAGTGAGTCTAATGACTCAACACACTCAAATCCTAATAGTAAATACATAAATATACTGTCACATGCATTTAAAAATACTTTTAATAAAAGTATATAACTTTAAATCATTTGCATTTACATTCACATAAATATTTAAAATACGTTAAGCATTATATACCTTTTCCTCATCATTAATCTTAGACATTTTAGGAGAAGTTTGATCATTAAAAGTGACTCCTCTATCCTCTATTCGATTGATCGATCTATAAATCATAGTACCAAGAGGTGGAGTTCAGCGACCACTTCTTCGTCACATCCCTTTGGCCTATATATGATAATTCGATACTGGGCTCTCTTTAGGGTCTTTTCCCATAATCAAGCTCCCTTTGGGGTCTTTTCCCTCGCGATATTCTCATTAATCATTTTGTAAGTTCACCGGAGTTCAACAACCACTTCTTTGTTGCATCCCTTTGGGCTATATATATGAGAATTCGATACTAGGCTACCTCTGGGGCCTTTTCCTGTAACCCGGCTCCCTCTGGGGTATTTTCTCTCACGGTATTCCTATTAATCATTTTATAAGTTCATCGACAACATCTTCGTTGGATCCCTTTGGGCTATATATATGAGAATATGATACCCAGCTCTCTCTGGGGCCTTTTTCCTCACGATATTCCCATTAATCATTTTGTAAGTTCACCGGAGTTCAACGACCACTTCTTCGTTGTATCCCTTTGGGCTATATATATGAGAATATGATAATAGGGTCTTTTCCCGTAACCAAGCTCCCTCTGGAGTCTTTTCCCTCACAGTATTCCCATTGATCCTATTCGAGTGTGAGTATACGGACGCTGGGAAGATGGTGCTCACGTTGACTGGATGTCGACTGAAGATGGCGTGGGCCTCCGATGAGCTAAGCCTGCAACCACAGAGTCACTAGTATTGAGTCGGGGAGGGGTTCCCCGACAATGGCCCTCCGACGCTCAAATCAGCTACCGACGACGAATAAATGAAGTAGAGAAGAAAGGAGCAGCGTAACCGTAGCAACAGTAGTAAAAACATACCTCCGATGAAGCTCTAGGGCTTCTTATATAGAGCAACCAGGGGGTGCATGCACGCTTCCCAAGGTGGGCACGCTTCTCAAAGCATACATGGAAAAGACGTATCAGAAAAGCGTGTTTGACGTCATACCTTAACAGCCCGGGCATATCCCTGATGTGACAGTGGAAGGTTTCACCGTACGATTCTCTGCCAAGCCATGTCACCGATCATGTCATATGTCGACGACACTGGTCCCTAGGAAAATATTGTCAACTGCTCCCTTTGTCTGCTATTGGGCCGAGCGAGAGAGCCGCTCGGCCAGTCTGCCGTCCAGGTGATGCAATGGCTGAGCCGAGCGTCCACTCGACCGATGAGATGCTGTCCGGCTCTATCCTGTCGAGCGAGGGAGCCCTGCCTGCCAGGTCGAAGTCGCGTCCATTGCTTAGCCGAGTGGGATGGTCGCTTGGCCTTCGTCTCTTCCTGCTTTGCCTTATGAGCGTCGGAAGCTCGGCTTCAGACCGAGCTGTCGAAGTGTCGGGCCGGCTACTCTTCCTACTGATCGGGAAGGTAGCTCGCCGGATCGGACGCCTACCCAGAATGTTGACCACTTTGACCTCCTGCCAGGCGGGCCCCGCCTTACCACCGGATCACATGCCTCCCCCTCAAGTCTAATCGAAGGAGGCTGCAAGTCCGACTGACTGGACAAGTAGTCTGGTGACCGATTGGTTGATCGGCTGATAAATGAGTTGGATCCTGATCGGCCTCTGTAGGACTGATCTTTATCTTCCGATCGGTGCCTTGAGCCTTTGTACTTGGATATTTTTCCTTATCACTTTCAGAGGGGCACGAGCCGGACAGTCAATGCTGACGTCACCCAAATCTCCTCGGGGTACGTGTAAATCACTTCCATTAAGGCCGAGCACGCACCCATTAAATGTTGCCCTATGGGAGGATGCCACGTGTTGCTGGCACAGCCGTCGCATGTCCGAGGTGACAACTGTTGATGTGACGTTTGACGGTTTGAATTCAACGGTCGGATGTGCACTCCGATTCCTGTGCCCTAGATCGAACGACTCTGGTCGGCCGCACCCATCTTTATAAAGTCTCAGTGTCGCCGTTTCTTCCTCTGCGCTCTCTTTCTGCTCTTCGACAGTTTGCTCCGACAATTTTGCTTGCTTCCAGCGTTCCGACGACTCTCGGCTTCCTCCTTCAGTGACCTTTCTCTTTATAAGCCTTTCGACCTTTCCCAATCTCTCCGTTTGTGCGTAGTTTTCATAGCTTTCCTGTTTCCCATGTCCGCCTAGTTTTTCTCGATCATCTTCTCCATTGAACCTTCTGCCTTTTCATTTCCCGGCAATGGCGAGCTCCTCGTAGCCGTCCGACCCCGCTCCCGGTCTCTGGTACACTACCGTGGAGACTCGGTTCGACGCGGGTGACGTCGCGAGTCTCATAAACGTCTATGACATCCCGTCCAACCATGAAATAGGTTTAGCCTCCCCGTCCGACCGGCCCAACGACCCACCAGTCGACACAGTTTGTTTCTACTGAGACCAATTTGTGGTCGACCTTCGGTTTTCCATCCACCCCTTCATAATTGAGGTTTGCAACTACTTTCGTGTCTCGCTCTCCCAGCTCGTCCCCAATTCCTTCCGCCTATTGTGCGACGTGGTGGTGTTGTTCCGAGTGCACAACATCCCACTGACCCCTCGGGTCTTTCACTATTTTTACTACCCCAAACAGTCCAAGCTGGGCATGTACCTTTTCCAATCCCGGATCAGTCTAGTCTTCTTCGACAAAATGTCCACCTCCAACAAGTACTGGAAGGAGTACTTCTTCTATTTGAGACTCCCCGAGTGGCCAAGCTACCGGACCAAATGGCAAGTCAGCCTCCCTACTCAACCTGATCTGAAGAAGTACAAGACTCAACCTGATTACCTCCACGCGGCTAACATATTGGCTGGGCTGAAGTTCGACATTCACAAGTTATTGATAGAGGGCGTGATGTACATATTCGGGCTGAGTCTGATCCGAGTGAAACTCCCAAGCAGCCTAGGTATGACATTTCTCAACCTTTTTCCTTTGAATCTAACTGATTCTGTTCTTCTTTTGCAGCCGACATCATGATGCGCGCCCGAGCAGCCGACATTATGAAGGCCAAGCAAGCTAAGATTGAAGCAGCTGCGTTCAAGGAAATGGAGTGGCTCGGCCTGACCCCTGTCGACTCACAAGAGGGCACAGCCGGGGAAGCTACAAGTGCGGGCGACGGGACCGCCGAGCGGACGCCCAGCGCAGGAGGGGCGACCGACCCAGGATCGGTCCGAGAAGCACTACCCGTCATCCCTGCTGAGGGTTCGGGGTCCTCGGGCAACGAAGTACTGCTCTCCCGCAAGAGACTCCGAACGGGCGTGCCTTCCCGTTCCGCTACCTCGGCCGTCTAAGCCTCTGCAAGAGGCACCCAGTCTCCAGTCGCTCCCGCAACGGTGGAGGTCACTTCCTCCGAGCGGACTCCGTCCGTGGCTGAGCTGCAAAAGCCGCTCCTCGTTCAGCCGATTGCCTCCCTTCCTCCGACTAGGCGGAGGATAACCCGATCCGCCATTCTTCCAGCCCCCCCTGCTTAAGCTTCCAGCCCGTCTGCCTCTGCTCAATCGAGGTTAGGCGGGAAACGATCCATCACTGCCACCTTTTACCTGCCAACTGAGGATCTTCTTGCGCCAGGCGACCAACCCAGCTCTCCTCAGCATCAAGTTTACATCTGAGGTCGTCTCGCCCACATCTGGGAGGAGGCAAGGGCGCGAACAACCATGAAACCCTCGGGCACGTTGGCAGCCATCTGGAGATGTCCATCGGGGTTAGTATTTGTAAATATCAGTTCATAAGTTACCTCTGCTCGGCACTAATTTTTGCTTGTGGTACTGGGTGGAGAGCATCACCATGTGCTAGCGGCTGGCCCAAGTGGAGGATGAGCTGAAGAGGCTTAAAATTTCCGAAGAAGCCTCATCCTCCCAGGGACCGCCGGTCACCCGTCTGAAGGCTGAGTTGGAGAAGGCTCAACAACTCCTCATCGAGGAGCAGTAGAAGTCGGCCGAACAGGGCAGTAGGATGGGCCAAATTTGATCCTATCCAAGTGTGAGTAAACGGACGTTGGGAAGATGGTGCTCACGTTGACTGGATGTCGACTGAAGATGGCGTGGGCCTCTGATGAGCTAAGCCTACAACCACAGAGTCGTTAGTGCCGAGCCAGGGAGGGGTTCCCCGTCGATGGCCCTCTGATGCTCAAGTCAGCTACCGGCGACGAGTAAATGAAGTAGAGAAGAAAGGAGCAACGTAACTGTAGCAACAGTAGTAAAAACATACATCCGATGAAGCTCTAGGGCTTCTTTTATAGAGCTACCAAGGGGCGCATGCACGCTTCCCAAGGTGTGCACGCTTC
The DNA here is from genome assembly GCF_018446385.1 of Zingiber officinale. Taxonomy (NCBI): domain Eukaryota; kingdom Viridiplantae; phylum Streptophyta; class Magnoliopsida; order Zingiberales; family Zingiberaceae; genus Zingiber; species Zingiber officinale. The sequence goes on from NC_055989.1 coordinate 138,996,085, forward strand.
TCAAAGCATACATGGAAAAGACGTGTTAGAAAAGCGTGCTTGACGCCATACCTTAATAGCCTGGGCATATCCCTGATGTGATAGTGGAAGATTTCACCGTACGATCCTCTGCCTGGCCATGTCATCTTTCGACGACACTGGTCCCTAAGAAGATATTGTCAACTGCTCCCTTTGTCTACTATTGGGCCGAGCGGGAGAGCCGCTCGGCCAGTCTACCGTCCAGGTGATGCAATGGCTGAGCCGAGCGTCCACTCGACCCATGAGATGCTGTCCGGCTCCACCCTGTAGAGCGAGGGAGCCCTGCTTGCGGGGTCGAAGCCGCGTCCATTGCTTAGCCGAGCGGGATGGCCGCTCGGCCTTCGTCTCTTCCTGCTTTGCCTTATGAGCGTCAGAAGCTCGGCGTCAGACCGAGCTGTCGAAGTGTCGGGCCGGCTACTCTTCCTGCTGATCGGGAAGGTAGCTCGCCTGATCAGACACCTACCCTGGATGTTGACCACTTTGACCTCCAGCTGGGTGGACCCCACCTTACCACCGGATCAAATGACATGACATTTATAGATATAAAATAATGCATGTACATAGTAAATATGCAGGTGTCAAATAAGTCAAACAATTTATAGTTGATTTCTAAAAACACATCACATTCTTGATTTAATACACTCCGTGTGAACCTGCGAATGTGTCAACCCACTTTGACACATTTTAATTTTAATCAATTTAATTGTTTCATTGGATAAGATTTTATTAATTAGTTTAACATTTAATTTCATGTTTAAATTTTGGTTTGGGTTGTTAAAATTTGTTGATTTATATTGTTGAATTATGGAAATTAATTTCAAATTTTCTAGATTTAATCTTGAATTCATAGCTTTAAATGGCATCTAATTATAACAAATTGATTTCATATTTTTCTATTTAAATTAAAGTTTATCATTTGGTTTGAATTTATCAAATTTGTGTTTATTTTATTATTAGTAATATTTTTTTGGTTTAATTGGTTAAAATTTCTAGATTCTTTTTCTTAAATTTTGGTATTTAAATTTCAATTTATTATTCATTGTTTCATAATTAAATGGCAAATTAATATAATTAATTAAATTTGAATTTTAGCATAATTTAATTTTGAACTTTTATTTCCTAAATTTTTAAGAATTAATTTTTAATTTTTAAGACTTACATTTAAATTATTTATTGTTTCATAATTAAAGGGTACTTTATTGTAATTAATTAAATTTGAAATTTTAAAATTAAAATTTTAATTAATATTCTTAAAATTTGTAGATTTGATTTCTAGATTTTTGAGATTTAATTTTAAATTGTTAAGATTTATCTTCTTTAGATTGGAGTTTATTTTATTTGTAGTTTGGTCTTTTGAATTTATTTTGTTTGGATAATTATTATTCAAAATTTTAAAATTATTATTAAGATCAGAATTCATGTTACTAAAATTTGAGGTTTTATCTTCTAAAATTTTGTGATTTAATTTCAAATTTTTAGTGATCCTGTCCGAACGCTGAATCGAAGGACTCTGGGTATATAGCGCTCTCCCAACCGATGACGTGGCTCTCTGACTGACCGTATGGAGTTCCAGTGAACCTGCAAAGAAGTCGATCCGGGAAGGGGTTCCCGGCGACGACCCTCCGACGCTCAAGTCAAGTAAGGGGAAAACAAGAAGGTGGCTCCAAGGATCGAAGATTGTGTACCTCCGGCGAAGTGTGAGGCTCCTTATATAGAGCTGTGAAGAGGCTCACGCACATATACCGAGGCGAATACGTGTCCTCTAACCATACCGCAGTATGAGCTTGTCAGAAGAGCTTACCTGACACCATACTGCTACAGTCTGAGCACATTTCTGATGGGACAGCGGAACCCTCTGTCGTAAGATCCTGCGTATGGCCTGGTCGTTGAACATACCCGCTGTTAGAGGATGTTCCCTTGTCCTTTTGTCTTTTCTTACCCCATCCCGAGCGTTCGGCCGGTCGGCAGTCCCCTCACGTTCGGCCGGTCATATGTGCTAGTCCGCTCGGGAGTTCCCGGTTGTGTGCTCTGTGGAGATTGTTTGCAGTATTACTACTTTAAGCCTTCGGCCGAGCGGGTTACCCGCTCGGCCATAACCCCCTGTTCAACATGAACGTTGGAACCCCCACTCCCGACCGGGAACTTTCGACCGGTCGCCCCAATCTTTGTCCTCTCGGACAAACCCCTGGTTGAACTTTTACCTTTCGACCTCCACGTGGCGTTGACTCTGCTTAAAGGGGGTCCCCCCTCCTTATTACCGGATCACTTGCCTCCCCTTCAAGTCTAGTCGAAGGAGGCGCTAAGTCCGACTAACTGGACCCCCGGTCTGACAGAGTAACGGCGCTCGGACGGTCCTTGGAATGCTTATCCGTTCGGCTTACATTCTTCATCACGCCCGTTCGGCGGCGTCAACGGATGGACGGTCAAAATTGGTGCCTTTGGGATCCCCTCGGAATGCATGTCAAATCCGTCCCATTAAGGCCGAGCATGCGCGCTGCGCGCGGTAATGACGCTCATTAAATGCGCCCCATGCGGTAGCGCCACGTGGCATCTCTGATGCCGTCAGCGTACAGCGGCGGCGTTACCTCCGATGGGATTGCTGCTGTTTGAAATGGACGGTTAGATGTGGGCATTGATCCTCGTGACCTGCATCCAACGGCTGAGGCCGTCCGGGCCAATCCCTATAAAATCTTCTCCTTCTCCTCCGCCGCGTTCCTGCCCTCGCGTGTTCCATAATTCTCCCTCCGGCAACCTTGTTTCTCTGCTTCCAGGCGATCTCCAGCGCCCTTGTAACCCCTTTTTCCGATCGTCTTCGTCCTTGTAAGCTCAGCTCTCTTGTTATTCCGTCATTCCTTCGCGTCGTTCTTTAGCTGTTCCTCCTTCTGCCGTCTGTTTTCTTGCTTCTTTCCGTCTTTTATCGCATTCACTTTTCCGATCATGTCGAGCACTTCACAACCGTCGGCCTTTGCTCCTGGTCTTTGGTATACAACCACGGAGAGTCGGTTTGATGAAGAAGATGCATTACGCCTTGTGCGTACTTATGAGTTCCCCACTGACCTTGAAATAATATTAGCCACTCCTTCCAATCGGCCCCATGTCCCGCCGTCCGACACTGTTTGCTTTTTCTAGGATCAATTTTTGGCCGACCTGCGGTTTCCTCTACATCACTTTATCTTGCAAGTATGTAATTATTTTCGCATCCCGCTCGGCCAACTCGTTCTGAACTCCATTAGGCTGCTGTGCGGGGTGGTGATTCTTTTCAAGTTGAACGATATCCCTCTGGACCCCAAAATCTTCCATTACTTCTACTATCCAAAACAATCCGAGTGGGGCACCTTCATTTTCCAAACTAAGATTGGTTTTGTTCTTTTTAGCAATATGCCGAGCTCCAACAAGCACCGGAAGGAATACTTTTTCTATGTGCGCTTCCCCGAGCAGCCGACTTTCCGAACAAAGTGGTAGACCGCGGTGCCGACCCAACCAGAGCTCAACAAGTACAAGAGCGATCCGGCCTACCTCCATGCAGCTAACCGCCTAGTCGGCCAACGATACAACATTGATAAGCTGCTACTTAAGGGAGTGATGTACTTGTTCGGCTTATCTCCCATTCGGGCCGGCATTCCTTGCAACATGGGTAAGAGTTTCTCTTTACCTTTCTCCTTTGCTCTAACTGATTTATTTTTATTTTCCGCAGCCGAGATCATGTGGCGCGCTAAAGCTACCGAGCGTCTGAAGTTGAGAGCCACTGAGATTGAGGCGGCTACCGAAAAGGAGGTCGCTGAGCGGGGGCTTGTCCCAGCCAGCTCAGGGATTGAAGGGACATAGTTCGCCCCTGAAGTATCAGCCGCCCGAGCCCCTGTACCAGAAGCTGCGGGTGATGCTACTTCATCTGCCCCGGTCGGGGTGGAGATTCCACCTATTGATGATGTTCCACTAAAGACCCGGAAGAGGCGCCGGACGGACCCAACGCCACCATCGATCACTTCTGGTGAACAGCTTTCTGAGCGAGGGGGTATCCCTCCCGAGCGGGGAGAAGGGGCGCCGGCGTCCGTCGAAGCGATCTCTTCAGATCGAACACCCTCCCAGCTTGGCTTGCCCGCGGCGCTCCTCGAAGTGGAACTGACTGGTTCTCTCCCTCGCATCCGCCGTCACCTTAGGCGCTTGGGTGACCTCTCTACTATTAGGGAGCCTTCCGGTCAGGCAGCTGAGACCGAGGATGATCCGAGCGGCCCTCGGGTGATCAAGACTGTTTTGCGTTTTACTTCAGAGGAATATCTTTTGGCGGCTGATCGGCCCGCGAGCCCTGAGCAACAAATCACCCTAACTAGGCCTCTTGCCAAAGTTTGGGACGACGACCGGATTCACGTTGCGCTGATGACTCCCAGTCAGTTGGGAGACAGCAATCTGCAGCAGGCCACCGGGGTATGTTCTTTCTTTCCTTTTTTGTTTTTGACATCCCTTCCTCTACGCAGAACTGGGTAGAACAGATTGCCATTAGCAATCGCCGGGCCGAGCTGGAAAACGACCTAAAAAGCTCAAACTCTCGAGGGAAAGTCAGGGGCAGTCATCCGCCGAGCTGGAGAAGACTAAAAAGCTTTTGGAATCCGAGCGGCAAAAGTCCTCCGAGCTGGCGGCGGAGGTGACTCGGCTCGAATCTGTGGTCAAGAAGCGCGACGGTCAAGACTAAAAAGCTTTTGGAGTCTTCCGCTCGGAGGGTTTATAGTCGCCGGCTCGACTCTCGATTTTTAACGTCGGAGCTCGACGGCCTTCCGCTCGGAGGGTTTATAGTCGCCGGCTTGACTCTCGATTTTTAACGTCGGAGCTCGACGGTCTTCCGCTCGGAGGGTTTATAGTCGCCGGCTCGACTCTCGATTTTTAACGTCGGAGCTCGACGGCCTTCCGCTCGGAGGGTTTATAGTCGCCGGCTCGACTCTCGATTTTTAACGTCGGAGCTTGACGGTCTTCCGCTCGGAGGGTTTATAGTCGCCGGCTCGACTATCGATTTTTAACGTCGAAGCTCGACGGCCTTCCGCTAGGAGGGCTTATAGTCGCCGGCTCGACTCTCGATTTTTAACCTCGGAGCTCGACGGTCTTCCGGCCGGAGGGTTTATAGACGCCGGTTCGTCTCTCGATTTTTAACGTCGGAGCTCGACGGCCTTTAAAGCTAATTTCAACACTGCCGTTCGGCGAAGACTGCCAAATGCGTTTACCATTTTGCTTCCTGCATTAAAAGAACACAGGCAACCAAGAGATACACCAAATGAATTACATCAGCGCACCTCTCACCCAGCTCGGTACGGCTGGAGATGATTTGCGCTCCATGGTCGGTCCAGTTGCCGTCCATCTTCATCTTCTAAATAATAAGCACCCGAGCGGAGCTTTTCGATAACTTTGAAGGGACCCGCCCAAGGAGCCTCTAGCTTGCCAACGTCGCCGACCAGCTTTACTTTCTTCCAGACTAGGTCGCCGACTTGGAAGGCTCTAGGGATCACGCGACGGTTGTAGTTCTGCTTCATCATCTGCCGGTACGCCATCAGCCGGACGGATGCCTTAGCTCGTTCTTCGTCGACCAAGTCTAACTCCAGCTGCCTCCGCCCGGCGTTGTCTTCATCGTAGTTTTGGACCCGGACGGACTCTACGCCCACTTCAACTGGAATCACTGCTTCACCACCATACACTAAGTGGAATGGCGTCACGCCCGTTCCCTCCTTCGGGGTCGTTCGGATGGCCCATAGGACGCTCGACACTTCATCCGCCCAGCTTCCTCCCAAATGGTCGAGCCGAGCGCACAGAATGCGAAGAATTTCCCGGTTGGCTACTTCGGCTTGACCATTGCTTTGGGGATATGCCACGGACGTGAAGTGTTGCTCGATGTCGTAGCTTTTGTACCATTCTTCGAGCAACTTTCCCGCGAACTGCCGCCCGTTATCAGATATGAGCCGACGAGGAATGCCGAACCGACAGATTATATGCTGCCAGATGAACTTTTTGACCATTTGCTCGGTGATCTTCGCCAGCGGCTCGACCTCCACCCATTTAGAAAAGTAGTCGACCGCCACCAGTAGAAACTTCCGCTGACCGGTCGCCATAGGGAACGGACCCACAATATCCATTCCCCATTGGTCGAACGGACAAGATACGGTAGATGCTTTCATCTCCTCTGCCGGTCGGTGGGAGAAGTTGTGGTACTTCTGGCAGGAGAGGTACGTCGCGACGGTCCGAGCGGCGTCTGCTTGCAGCGTTGGCCAGAAGTACCCGGCCAGCAGGATCTTCCTGGCCAGAGATCGTCCGCCCGGATGTCCTCCGCACGATCCTTGGTGTACTTCCTGGAGGATGTATTCAGCGTCCTCTGAGCTCACGCACTTCTAAAGTGGGCGGGAGAAAGCCTTCTTGTAGAGTTGGTCGCCAACGAGTGTGAACCGACCGGCTCTCCTTCTCAATAGATGGGCTTCCTCCCGATCGGACGGTGTCACACCCGAGCGTAGAAACTCCATGATGGCTATCCTCCAATCGCTCAGAAACGCGACGCCCTCCATCCGATCGATATGCGCCACCAGGGATACTTGTTCAATTGGCTGTTGTATGACGACTGGTGATATTGAACTTGCAAGTTTGGCTAACTCATCTGCAGCCTGGTTCTCCGCTCGGGGTATCTTCCGGATAATTACCTCTCTGAAGTTGGCCTTGAGCTTTTCAAAGGCTTCAGCGTAGAGCTTAAGTCAAGCGTTGTTAATCTCAAAAGTGCCCAAGAGTTGCTGAGCGGCCAATTGGGAGTCCGGATGGATTGTCACCCGACCGACTCCTACATGCCGAGCTGCCTGCAAGCCGGCTATGAGGGCTTCGTACTCCGCTTCGTTATTTGTGGCTTTGTAGTCCAGCCGAACGGATAAGTGCATCCTTTCTTCTTGGGGAGAGAGTAATAGCACTCCAACCCCGCTCCCGATCCGAGTGGATGATCCGTCCACAAATATTTTCCACATGGCTTCGGGTTCTGGCTTTTGCACTTCGGTGACAAAATCTGCCAAGGACTGCGCCTTTATCGCCGACCGGGGTTGTTACTGGATATCAAACTCACTCAACTCCATTGTCCACTTGATGAGCCGTCCGGACGCTTCTGGGTTCAGCAGCACTCTTCCCAATGGGCTATTCGTCCGGACTATAATGGTATGTGCTAGGAAATAAGGACGAAGTCGCCGAGTGACGAGGACCAAAGCAAAAGCCAGCTTCTCGAGCCCAGTGTAGCGAGATTCAGCGTCTTTTAAAATATGGCTTAAGAAATACACCGGTTCTTCTCCGATTGCCCTCACTAATGCCGAGCCTACTACCTTCTCGGTTGAAGATAAATAGATACAGAGCGGCTCACCCATAGCTGGCTTGGCTAGCACGGGCAAAGAGTTCAGATATGCCTTCAATTCTTCAAACGCTCAATCACATTCCTCGTCCCAATGGAACCTGGTAGCTTTGCGCAGGATTTTGAAAAAAGGGAAGCTCCGGTCGGCAGTCTTTGAGATGAATCTGGACAATGCTGTTATCCGACCGGTCAAGCGTTGTACTTCCCTTAGATTTCTTGGGGGCAGCATGTCTTGTAATGCTTTCACTTTGCTGGGATTGGCCTCGATGCCCCGCTCGGTCACTATATAGCCCAAGAAACGTCCGCCTTTTGCCCCGAATAGACACTTCTGAGGGTTCAGCTTAACTCCATACTTCCGCAGCGTTCGGAAAGTTTCCTCCATGTCTTTAAAGAGGTCGGCCGCTCGGACGGATTTGATGAGAATATCATCCACGTACACTTCCAAATTTCGTCCGATCTGCTCCTTGAACACTCTGTTCATCAGGTGCTGGTAAGTTGCTCTAGCGTTCTTCAGTCCGAACGGCATCACATTGTAGCAGTAAGTGTCGTCTGCTGTAACGAAGCTGACCTTCTCTTGATCTTCTCGGGCGAGCGACACTTGATGGTAGCCCTAATAGGCGTCGAGCATGCATATTAACTCCCAGCCGGCTGTGGAGTCCACCAGTTGATCGATCCGGGGTAGAGGATAAAAATCCTTTGGGCATGCTTTATTGAGATCTCGGAAATCGATGCAAACCCTCCACTTGTTGCCCGGCATGGAGACTAGCACCACATTCGCCAGCCAGCTCGGGAACTGGACCTCGTGTATGTGGCCGGCCTCCAGGAGCTTCTCAACCTCTGCTCGGATGATGACATTTTGTTCAGCGCTGAAGTCCCTCTTCCTTTGCTTCACCGGCCGAGCGTCCGGTCGGACGTGGAGCTCGTGCTGCGCTACACTTGGCGAAATTTCGGGCAGCTCATGCGTCGACCAAACGAAGACATCACAGTTTTTCTGGAGATATTTGATCACTTCCTTTTTCTGGCTTGCCTCCAGATCGGCTGCGATGAAGGTGGTTGCTTCCGGTCAGGTCGGGTGAATCTGCACTTCCTCTTTTTCTTCATAAACCAAAGAGGGTGGTTTTTCGGTTATGGCGTTCACCTCGATCCGTGGCGTTTTCCAGGCGGAGTTAGCTTCTGCTCGGACCATCTCGACGTAGCATCGCCGAGCCGCCAGCTGGTCTCCTCTTACTTCTCCTACTTTATCCTCCACCGGGAACTTGATTTTCTGGTGGAAGGTGGAGACGGCCGCTCGGAACTCGCTGAGCGCCGGTCACCCTAAGATGACATTGTATGCTGAAGGAGAGTTGACCACGACGAAGTTGGCAGTCCTCGTCCTTCTGAGCGGCTCTTCTCCCAGCGAAATGCCAGTCGAACCTGTCCGACCGACAGAACTTCATTGCCCGTAAACCCGTAGAGGGGGGTTGTCATGGGCAGCAGCTCGGCTCGATCAATTTGCAGTTGGTCGAAGGCCTTTTTGAATATAATATTGACTGAGCTTCCTGTATCGATGAAAACACGGTGAATAGTATAGTTAATTATTACCGCTTTGATGAGGAGAGCGTCGTCATGTGGCACTTCGACTCCTTCCAAGTCCCTGGGCCCAAAACTGATTTCGGGACCGCTCGCCCATTCTTGGCTGCAGCCGACCGCATGGATCTGAAGCTGCCTGACGCTCGCCTTCCTTGCTCTGTTGGAGTCGCCTCCGGTCGGCCCGCCAACAATGATGTTGATTTCGCCTCGGGAAGTGTTACTTCTGTTTTCTTCTTCCCGAGCGGACGGCCTAGGCCGCTCCCTAGACACCCGGGGATTGTCCTCGTGCCTTTGAGGGTAATGCCGTTCGGGAGACTGATGCTGTCGCCTGTCGGGTATCCGCCGATCGGCCTCATGATGTCGTTGTCTCCTATCGGATGATGGTGATCGACGGTGGCCACCCCGGGGCACGGGGTGGGCGATCAGGGGAAGGCTCCGGCAATCTCTTGTATTATGCCTGTCTGTCCAATGGAATGAACAAAACATTGTGGTTCATACCTTCTTTTTAGGTTTGGGCCGCTCGACAAATACTTCTTGAATGGCGTGGGATCTTGCATGTTGCTGGGGGCGGACTACTTCAGCTCGCGGTCCTCTGGGCGGCTGATGAGCAGTGTGCGTCTTCCGCTCGGCAGGGGGTGGACGCTCGGTTGGAGCTTCCTTCCTTCGGGCCGCCTGGGCTTCCTCCACATTAATATATTCATTAGCCCGGTATAACATATGATCGTAGTCTCGGGGCGGCTTTCGAATAAGTGAACGGAAGAAGTCACCGTCCACGAGGCCCTGTGTAAACGCGTTCATCATCGTTTCTGAGGTGGCCGTTGGAATATCCATGGCCACCCAGTTGAACCGTTGGATATAAGCTCTGAGCGGCTCTCTGAGCTCTTGTTTGATGGCAAATAGGCTCACGCTAGTCTTCTGATAACGCCGACTGCTTGCAAAATGGTGGAGGAAGGTCGTGCGGAAGTCCTTGAAACTTGTGATGGATCCGTCCGGCAGCCTTCGAAACCACCGTTGCGCCGATCCCGAGAGGGTGGTAAGGAACACTCGGCACTTTACTCCATCTGTGTATTGATGAAGGGTGGCTGTGTTGTCGAACTTACCCAGGTGATCGTCCGGGTCGGTGGTTCCATTGTATTCACCGATCGCCGGGGGCATATAGTGCTTTGGCAGAGGGTCCCGCAAGATGGCCTCCGAGAATTGACGGTTGATCCGCTCGGGAGAGGTGTCAACTCGGGGGGCCTTGCCTTTTCTGTTGTCTCGTATCGGCACTTCGTCTGATGAAGATCCTCGATCACGATTGACTGCTGCGGCTTCAGGAGGTGTGCGGAATAGGGCCCGATGAAACGGAACCATGGCAGCGGGTGCTTCCGCTCGGCCTCCCGATGCGGACGTCGCTTGTTGCTCCATCCGCTCGACTTGTGCCTTCTGTTTTTGTTCCACAAGCTTAGCTGCTCTTGTCTCGATCAGAGCGTCGAGCTCCTCTGTGGAGAGCATCACCGAGTGCGGTCGTCCAGCTTCGTCCATTGCTTCCGATCGGATACAGGAGCGTTCCCACAGACGGCACCAAATTGATCCTATCCGAACGTTGAATCGATGGACTCTGGGCACGTAGCGCTCTCCCAACCGATGACGTGACTCTCTGACTGACCGTATGGAGCTCCTGTGAACCTGCAAAGAAGTCGAGCTGGGAAGGGGTTCCCGGCGACGACCCTCCGACGCTCAAGTCAAGTAAGGGGAAAACAAGGAGGTGGCTCCAAGGATCGAAGATTGTGTACCTCCGGCGAAGTGTGAGGCTCCTTATATAGAGCTGTGAAGAGGCTCACGCGCATATACCGAGGCGAATACGTGTCCTCTAACCATACCGCAGTATGGGCTTGTCAGAAGAGCTTACCTGACACCATACTGCTACAGTCTGAGCACATTTCTGATGGGACAGCGGAACCCTCTATCGTAAGATCCTGCGTATGGCCTGGTCATTGAACATACCCGCTGTCAGAGGATGTTCCCCTGTCCTTTTATCTCTTCTTACCCCATCCCGAGCGTCCGGCCGGTCGGCAGTCCCCTCACGTCCGGCCAGTCGTATGTGCTAGTCCGCTCGGGAGTTCCCGGTTGTGTGCTCTGTGGAGACTATTTGCAGTATTACTACTTTAAGCCTTCGGCCGAGCGGGTTACCCGCTCGGCCATACAACCCTGTTCAACATGAGCGTCGGAACCCCGACTCCCGACCGGGAACTTTCGGCCGGTCGCCCCAATCTTTGTCCGCTCGGACAAACCCCTGGTTGAACTTTTACCTTTCGACCTCCACGTGGCGTTGACTCTACTTAAAGGGGGTCCCCCCTCCTTATTACCAGATCATTTAGTATTTAAATTTTTATGATTAAAATTGATCAAATTATTTTTAGGATTATCTTGATTAATTAATTCATTATTTAATTACAAGTTATAAAAATTTTTAAGATCAAAATTTGAATTAATTAAAATTTTATCTTGATTGGTTGAATTACTATTTATTAAGATAGACTTATCTTAATTATTAATTAAATTATTTGAAGTTTTTAAACTAGAATTATCTTAGTCATTCTTACTTGAATTTTTTATTAAATTCGAATTAATTTTATTACTTAGATCTGAATTTTTTAATTAACTTTTTTATTATTATTCTTTAGATTTTCTGAATTAAATATTTTATTAAGTATTTTATAAATTTCATCGTTGTTGACTTAGTTATTTTCTTTAGTCGAGCCTTTAATAATTTTAATTATATATGAATTTTTAAAATTTAATTTCGAATTTTTAGGATTTAAATGTTTAGAATTTGAATTTAAATTATTAAGTTTATTTTGATCATTATTTATATTTGAATTAGTAAAATTGTTTTTAGAATTATCTTGATTAATTAGATTTGAATTTTTAAAGTTAATATTTTTATTTATTAAATTTAATTTCAAATTATAGAAATTATTAAAATTTAAATTTTCCGCGTGCATATTTTTATTAATTAAATTAAATTTAGAATTATTAGAATTATTTAAAAAATTTAAATCTAATTTATTATAAAATTATTCTCTAAATTATCATTCATAGGGGTTGATCATGTCGGGAAACTGAGAAGACGAACCTGCCGGAATGACGTGTCTGGAAGGTTGACCGCATCCCCATGGCCCAGAAGTTGAGCTGTCTTCTGCGTTGACCAAGCCGTCATATGTTCTCCGGTCGGCAGTACCTGTAGCCAACGACCGGGTTACCCCGGTCCCTGGTACCTCGATGCTCGAGGCGAGTCCCAATAATGCATAAGAACAAGCTGAATAAATAGTGGAATAATGAAGTAAATAGAGAACGAGTACGATGATGTACCCTGGCCCCGGGGACGTCCTCGGATGGATGGATGAGCTGATCGCAGTGCTGATCTAATCCTCGTGACCACGAGAGATAGGTAAATGTCCACCGGATGAGTGGCTGGCTCCTGTGGCTCAAAGCCAGGCACGACATGAATCACATAAGATATAGCAAAGTTGTCCTTATCCTCCATGCACCTTGTCCTCAATTCAAACCTGATCATGTAAATGACCCCAGAGTAGTAACGAGAGTCACAATGTCTGGCACTGTGCGTATATCATATTCCATCATGAAGCTACAATAGAGTCTGTAGCAACTAAGAATAAGGCTGTTAGATCCTGCGACTTCACTGAAAGTCCGGCGTAGGTCCTCTCTTCGATGAGCTTATAAAATAAGGACGGAGATCTTTAGAGCGTGAATGGCCTCGCCTGCGACAAACAGGTTGTCGTGGTCGTGGACGATGAAGCGAAGGAAGACGAGGGCGCCGTGCCCGCCACTACAGAGAGGAACGCCTTCACTTTCGGCGACTGCCGCTTCATCCATGTCACCACCGCATGGATCGGCCGCCTCGCCCCCCTCTCTCTTGTGCCGCCCCTCTGTGTACGCCTCCACAGTGGTGTCCAAGCAAGGGGAAGCCAACTTTGGAGGAGGCTCCGGCTAGAGGAGAGGTGGCACCTCTGTTCCGGCGAGCGTCGACTGGTGAAGGAGGAGAGGAGCGGTCGGTCTACCCGACGGCGTCATCGCGAGGAGGAGAAGTCCCACAGCAGAGTCGCGAGGAAGAGAAGGGAAACGGCGGCAGGCGGCGGCACGCGGCGGCCGATGTCAGCGCTGGCGAGGAGGGAGGAAGAAGAAGTGCGGTGGCGGCGGGCTCAAAAACACGAACCGGCCTCCCCCCTGGACACGAAGAACAATGTCCACTATAAACTCCAAGCCCTAATCATCAAAAGATCAAAACGCCCCTCCCTTATTCCCTAATCACTCCACCTACCCTTGCTAACATCCGGATCAGGGGTAGTTTTGAGAAGCAATATTATCATGTAAATTTATAGACCTATTTTTGAATGTATTACTATTGTAAATAATCGAATTTGCATGAAATATAAAATTATTAACCTTTTTTGTAATTTTTATTGTTGGGCAACGGTTCTTGTAGTGTTCGAACTCCACACTTGAAGCATTTGATGTGATCTATGCACCTCAGAACTCCGAGCATCGATTCCTCCCTTGCCACTGGTTGTGTCATTCGATTCTTACGAGTAGAACACTTATTGTTATAGTGTTCTCTTTTCCTGCACTTGAAACAAATTATGTGAAATTTAAAAACCATAATTAAAATTTATACCTTGCACTCCCTCAATCCTTGGCATGTTTGCTCCTTCAGTGATTAGTCCGATCAAAGCCTCCTGCTCTGATCCAATCGATAAAGGGGGTGAATATCGACCGTTCTTTTTAGTATACTTTCGTTTACTCTATCAAAGTCGTCAATATGCAACGGAATAATAATAAACAAAATAATAAGAAAGGCACACGAGATTTACTTGGTTCTCAACCCTCCACACTATGTCCAAGCCCTACGCACTCAAGCGCTAGTCTACTAGTGGTTTTCTTTCCGAAAACTTTCTAGAGGCGTAGAAAATCATTTTACAATTTATCAATCACAAGCATAAAAGAATAATAAAATAAGTACAGCTTATAATAATAAAAGTACAAACAAACACTTTGTCAAACTGGTCCAGAAGTCCCGAGCGCAATGCACCCTTCCTAGAGCTGCCCCAGTCACAGAGCTTCACATTGTAGCTTTCCTTTTGAGCACATGGAGTATGAGTAGTGTTAGGTTGCAATGGTTGTAAATAAAGTCTCACATTGAAAACACATGGAAAGGATCATGGACTTATAAGGAAAAGATATCTCTATTGGTATGAGACCTTTTGAGTAGAGTCCAAAATTAAAACCATGAGGGCTTAAGCTAAAGTGGACAATATCATACCATTATGAAGATATCTGAATTCTTTTGATCCTAACAATTAATATCAGAGTCCGGACAGACAGAAGGACTAACTGTCGACATTGACCTCTAATGAAGGAAGTGGGGGCTCCTATGTCTGGATCAAGATGACCAGACATCAGGCATAGAAACCCTAGTTGTGGCTAGGCAAGGAAGTCCTAGTAGGTAAGGTGGATCAAGGGGCAAGGAAGTCTTATTAGGTCGGTTGAACCGAAGGGCAGGAAAGTCCTGGTGGTTCAAGGATTAGATGACATCAAACAGGTAGGCTTGAACGGGTGGTCCTTCATTTGAGGGGGGGGGGGGGGGGGGGGGGGTGTTGGGTTGCAATGGTTGCAAACAAAGTCACACATTAAAAACACATGGAAATGATCATGGACTTATAAGGGAAAGATATCTACATTGGTATGAGACATTTTGGGTAGAGCCCAAAAGTAAAACCATGAGAGTTTAGGCCTAAAGTGGACAATATCATACCATTATGGAGATATCTGAATTTTTTTTATCCTAACAAGTAGTAGTGGAATGGATCTCTTAAATGTAGAGCCTTCGTCTCCTTTTATAGAGTTGGATCATATCTTTATCTCGATCAACTCTTATCTAGATGAAGTCATTTTTAGATCAAGTCTTATCTGGATCAATCCTTATCTCTATCCACATCATCTAGTTTATCTTTATACTCATCCAAATAATAAAAATGAACCAGATCTTTTATCACATCATCATCCATATCAACATTTCACAACTCAATAATTTAGACCAAACCCAGTCGATCTATCAAACCACTGGTTCAGTCTACTGAACTGGTTTGGGTCTGATTCGACCCGAGTCAAGTCTAATTCACCCATTTGTGGCTATCTGCTCTCTATTTTACTTCCATCTTTAGGTTTCTGCAAAATAACCATACAAAATACAAACAAACAACCTAGCCTATATTTGTAAGTTTACCTTACCTACTAGGTTTACTTTTAGCTTGGAGGTCTCTCCTTCAAGTCTACCATCTAAGGGTCAATCCCTTATAATCAAGTTGCACTCCTATAAATCTACCTGACTTACTAGGCTTACTTTTTACTTAGAGATCTCTCCTCTAAGTTTACCACCTAAGGTTCAATCCTTTAGAATCAAACTGTACTCCAATAAGTCTATCCGACATACTAGGCTTCATACTTGGAGTTCACTCCTCCAAGACTTCTCATTACCTAGGGTTACCTCCCCCTAGGGGTTTCCACTGCCTAACTTCACTCACTAGGACTTTCACCACCTAACTTCACTCACTAAGATATAGCTTTACTCACTAGGACTTTCACTTCCTGACTTCACTTACCAGGACTTCCATCACTTAGCTTCACTCACTAGAGCCTAGTTTCACTTACTAGAACTTCTCCTTACCTAACCTCCAATTAGGACTAGTCACTCAGAAGACTTCTCACTTGCTTAGCCTCTAGTTAGGACTTACCCTTGCCTAACTAAGTTTGGACTTTTCCTTGCTAGTCATCTAGTCCTAACTAGACTTCTCTCTTCCAAACATCAAGTCCTATTTAGATAAACCCTTGGTCAAACTGATCAGACTTAGGTATATTGTCAAACATCAAAACCCTAAAAAATGATTGTACCAACAGAACACTCTATTGTTGATCCAAGGAACATCAACAACACTGTGTTGCTGATAGACCTAGAACAACAACAACGTGTTGGATGAAATTTTATTCTAGAAATACAGTACAATACATGGTAGAACGCACTGTTGTTAATCCTAGTAAGACCAACAACACATTATTGTTGTAATTGAAGTTGAGACTAATGCAGAGATACCTATAGCTGAAACTAAGGTAAAGATATCTAAGACAGAGATGTATGTAGCTGGAACTGAGGAAGAAATGCCTAAGACAAAGATGTCTATAACTGAAATTGGGACTTCCAAGTCACTAGCACATGACTAGGTTCCCGAGAGCCTGTGTAAGGTGGATTGCTAACGCAGAGATAGGTCCTCCAAGCCTATCGTAAGGCGGAGTCGTTAGCAGGGGCTAAGAGGGCATGTGCTCCACTAGCATGGGTCTAGGTTCTCCAGAGCATGTGTATGGTGGGTCGTTAGTGCTGAGCTAGTTCCTTTAAGCATGTCGTAAGGTGGAGCCGTTAAGGAGGGGCTAAGAGAGCATGTGCTCCACTAGCACTTCGCTAGGTTCTCCAGAGCCTGTGTAAGGCGGGTCGCTAGTGCGGAGCTTGGTCCTCTAAGCCTATCGTAAGCAGGAGCCGTTAGCGAGGGCTAAGAAGGCATGTGCTCCACTAGAGTGGGGGATAGGTTCTCCATATCAGAGATTGGGTAAGGCGGGTCGCTAACGCGGAGCTAGGTCCTCCAAGCTTGTCATAAGGTGGAGCCATTAGTGAGGAGCTAAGAGGGCATGTGCTCTGCTAGCACATAGCTAGGTTCTCTGGAGCTTGTGTAAGGCGAGTCGCTAGCATGGAGCTAGGTCCTCCAAACCTGTTGTAAAGTGAAGTCGTTAGTGATGGGTTAAGAGTAAAATGACTTCCACTAGAACGAAACTAGGATCACCATGTCTGTCGTAAGGCAGAGCCGATAGCGAGAGGCTAAGAGGGCAATGAGCTTCGCTAGCACTGACTATTAGCAGGGGGCTAAGAGGGAAATGAGTTCTGCTAGCATGGAGCTGGGATTGTCATGCTTGTCGTAAGGCGGAACCATTAGCCCAAGACGAGGGGGATCCTGGCCTATAGTGAGGCATGCGTCGGTGGATTCCAAGGGAAATGAATGCTCGATCCACGATTATATCAGAGTTGGGATAGAATAATAAGCTCGATCTCACAACTCCTGAGTACTCATAGAGTCGGAGAGAGAATAGTTCGATCCGCGACTATATCTGAGTCAAGAGAAAATAATAAGATCGATCTCACAACTTTCTAGTACCTGTAAAGTTGGAGAGAGAATAGCTTGATCCATAAATATATCTTAGTCGGGAGAAAATAATAAGTTCGATCTCATGACTCCCGAGTGTCTATAGAGTCGGAGAGAAAATAGCTTTATCTGTGACTATATCCAAGTCAGGAGAGAATAATAAGCTCGATCCCATGACTCCTGAGTACTCGTGGAGTTAAAACGAGAATAGCTCGATCCGCGACTATATCTGAGTCAGGAGAGAATAACAAATTTGATCTCATGACTCCCGAGTTCCTGTGAAGTCAGAGAGAGAATAGCTCTATCCGCGACTATGTCCGAGTCGGGAGAGAATAATAAGTTTGATCTCACAACTCTCGAGTACTTGTGGAGTCAGAGAGAGAATAATAAGCTCAATCTCATGAGCGTACGAGTCAAGAGAGGTAAAGCGCCTTCAAGTAAGCTGCAACGAAGAGCAACAATTCATATTTGAAAAATAAAACTATATGCACTTGAACCTGATGCGTATTTTTGAGGTGACTTCGCCACTGTCCTAGAGACAATATCCCGATCCCTCGACTCTCAAGTATCCGTGAGTTTGGGAAATAAGAATAGCATTAGTCTTGTTGAGAGAGATAATAGCTAGATCCCGCTGAGGGAGAGAATAACTCGATCTCACTGAGGGAGAGAATGACTCAATCTTGCTGAGAGAAAATAACTCAATCCACAACTTCCAAACGTCTACAAAGTCGGAGAGAGAATATGATAAGATTTGATCCCGCTGAGGGAGAAAATAACTTGATCCCTCTGAGAGAGATAATAACCTGATCTCATTAAGGGAGAAAATAGCTCGATCCTACGACTCCCAAGTGTCCATTAAGTTAGGGAGAATATGATAAGACTCGATCCTGTTGAAAGAGAGAATAACTTGATCTCGTTGAGGGAGAGAATGTCCTAATCCCGCTGTGAGAGAGAATAACTCGATCCCATGACTCCCAAGTGTCCATGAAGTCGGAGAGAGAATATGATAAAACTTGATCCCGCTGAGGGAGAGAATCACCTGATCCCATTGAGAGAATATGATAAAACTTAATCTTGTTGAGAGAGAGAATAATTCGATCCCGCAGTGAGAGAGAATGACCTAATCCCACTAAGAGAGAGAGAAAAACTCAATCCCATGACTCTCAAGCGCCCATGGAGTCGGGGAGAGAATATGATAAGACTTGATCCCACTGAGGGAGGCAATAACTCGATCTTGCTAAGGGAGAGAATAACCTGATTCTATTGAGGGAGAGAATAACTCGATCCGGACGAGAGAGAGAATCACTTAATTCAATGAGAGAATATGATAAAACTCGATCCCGCTGAGGGAAAGAATAATCCGATCCCACTGAGGAAGAGAATCACCTGATCCCGCTAAGGGGGAGAATAGCTCAATCTCACGACTCCCAAGCGTCCATGGAGTTGGGGGGGTGGGGGGAGACCTCCTACTAATGGTGGTTGCAGGAATGGGTATTGCCACAGGAAACCCTACAATGCCTTGGACACCATTTCATCGACATTCTCTTGAGTTATAAGTGTTGTTCTGCTACGACTTCTTTCTCCGTTGAAGTCACGATTATCAATGATTCTTCTAGTGTTAACCATCATAGCGTCTTGGCTCAAAGTTACCACAGATAGCGTTAATTTGTTCCAGTCAAATCACTGTGGATGGTCAAACCACCCGTCAACGAACTTGCTTTCTGTGCACTCAGAAGATCATCAATGAAGATGAAGAAGGAACTTGGAATGCACTCGAAAAGAGGGTTAGACTAGTGTCGGGGATGGATCCCGCAGGCCATTCCGACGATCAAGTTAGGATTTATTCGAGGTGGTTTAATGAAACAAATTATGGAGATGGAGGGGAAGGATAGAACCTGGTGGAGTTTTCCTTTAGCAAAGAGTTGGGGATCTCCTGTCGTTACCTCTGTGAGTGTTTGTATAGTTGCCAGAGGAGCATCTCCATGTCAGCCAAAACATTATTATTGAGGAGGTTGTTGAGGAGACCAGATCCAATAACCATTACTTGCCTCTCCATTCTCGTAGTGCCATGTGGTAGTAGGGGTGCATCTAGGAAACTGAATCTAACAACCTCGTAACCACTCCTCCAATTGCTGCTTACCATGTGTTTTGGAATATTCTCCGTTACTATCAATGTGCCAGTACGGAGTGTGCGCCAAGTGGTTGAGGAAGACAAAAGGAACCATTATTATGGAGTGGCCTTTGAGAATAAATGAACTTAGGTTACTGGAATCCATCAAGCTGAGAGTCTACCAAGACTAAATATGTCGTCGAGAATCTGTTGAGACTCAATATGCTAGGAGTAAACTAAATATGTCGAGAGTCTGTCGAGACTCAATCTGTCGAGAGTCTGTCGAGTCTACTGAGACTCAATATTTCGAGAGTCTACTGAAACTCAATGTGTTGAGAGTTTGTGGAGACTAAATATACTAAGAATCTATTGAGATTCAATATACTAGGCCTGTTAGGACTAAATATACTGAGAATTTATTAAGACTAAATATATTGAGAGTTTACATAGATTAAACATGTCAAAAGTCTATTGAAACTTAATGTGATAGGCCATCTTAATTTTGACTATCAGTAAGACTTTGACTATCTCAATAAGATTTTTGACTGTCAACTCAGTGGGACTTATACCCTTATACACTACACGTAAACTGTACATTCTGGCCACATCACCATAGATTGTTTTAAAAGACCATGCAGCTCCACTGCCCCGATGCAGCTCCATTGCCCCGATTCCTTATCTAATATTACGCGTGGTCCTTTCTATCTTCTATTGGATATTTTGGTTTAGTATTTTGTGTTGGGTGATGATTCATTTGGAATTTAATATGTCCACGTTGTGTGCGTGGACACAATGCGAAAAATTGTATAGAGGGCCCTCCATTGATTACTACTCCTCCATTAATAAAATTACCGAATTAGCTGAAATTTAAAAATATCCATATCACATATTTAAATTTTAAAATTATTAAATCATGCACTCCGTACCTATTTTACTATTATAGTAATCGATTAAGAATGATTATGTGACCTTAAACTCTAATTTTTAAAATCTAATTTAGTTTAAAAAATCACCGTTGTTAATATAGTAAGTTAAATTCATGTTCGATATGAAATCGACTGATAAATCTAAAGAACTCAGAATGACAAGAAATCAGATCTTATGTGTTGCTCTAGTTATCCTGATTATATCATGCCCTAAAATATCAATTTGACAAATTGTATTGAGAACAATGATTTTTTTAGCACGAATATATCTGAAAAATCTGATTCGTGTTTAAAAAATCACTAATCTCAAAATATTAGATCAAATTGATGTTGAGGGCATGGATATAATCGGGAGAACTAAACAAATACATATGACGTAGTTACATATCATTTCGAACTCGCTAGGTCCATCAGTCAGTTTTGATCGATTCAGATAAAATCGACTAATGGACCTAAAGAGCTTATAATGACATGAAATTAGATTCTATGTGTTCATCTAATTCTCTTGATTATAACATTGCCCTCAAATATTAATTTTACATACTGTATTGAGAACAATAATTTTTTTTAATATGAATTAGATTTTTTAAACATATTCATATTAAAAAAATTGATACTCTCAATATAGCGTATAGAAATAATGTTTGAGAGTATGAATATTATCAAAAAAAAAAAACTAGATGAATATATAAGATCTGGTTCCATGTCATTCCGAGCTCTCTAGATCCTTCAATCGATTTGGACTAAAATCGATTAATAGACTTAAAGAATTCGGAATGATATAGAACCAAGTTCTATGTGTTCGTCTAATTTTTATAATTATATACATACCCTTAAATATTAATTTGACACTATATTAAAAGTAATGATTTTTTTTAACATAAATTAAATTTTTTAATCGATTACTACATAGTAGTAATTGATTCAGGACCTAATATATTGATGAATAGTATCTCTAACTGTACCAATCCATTACTATATTGGGGGTATGGATTACGTGATTTGATAATTTTAAAAATTACTTATAAAATTTAGGTATTTCAAAATTTTAGCTACGTGGTTTAATTTACTGAATAAGATATGTAGACGAAGTGCAAAATAGATTTGAGTAGAATATATATCAAGCTTTACAGTGTATCTAGGAGATTAGTCAACTTAAAATGTTATCAATTGACAATTATTTATATGTTTTTAAATTTGTAGACGGTCAAATGTCAAAATTTTCAATTAGCAATCGACTGATTTGACCCTCTGCTAGAGAATGCGTGGGCGGTAGGAGCATTTGCGTCAAGCCTGAAGGATACAACTCGATTTTCTACTGAAGCATGTATTGATGGTGAATTTACTAGAACAACCTGTGCTGGGAGGCCCCGATCGAAATATTCACATGTGAAAAAAATTAAGAATTTGCCTCCGAGTGCGTGATTTGACGTTGGACGATTTTACCGAAACAACATGACTGAAGGGATTAGTCATTGATGTAATATTATTGCGTTATCTAACTATTAAATACAAAATTAATAATTAAAATATCCATATTAGTTATCTTATTTAAAAATTTTATTTTAAATTTTAAATAAGACAACTAAAAAATATTTACATCGGCTAATTTATCTATTTCTTAAATTTAGATTTGATAAATAATAATTTTTTAAATTTAGGAATGAATCTCTACCCTAAAAATAAAATAATATTTCTTTTTAATTTCTCTCCTTCCACTCATTCTTTTCAATCTCTTTCCTTTCACACATTTCATAAATATAATAATAATAAAATAGAAGAAAGAGATGAAAATAATAAAAAAAAGTAAGGATAATAAAAATTTTAGGATAGTTGATGTAGTGTGTAATAAAAAGTGATTGTTTAAATTTAATAAAATGAATTATTTATTTTAAATTTTTAGATATAGTGAAAAAAAAAATTATAGAAATACTCTTAGAGCTTACCTATCAACCCACTGACATAATATTTAACTAAAAATGTAATAACAATACGGCAATGAAAAAACTGAGTGATTATGGAAACTGAAGTCTTGAGGTTGAGACACTAGACCTTTGTGTTGGGCCAACTTGACTCAGAGCCCTAGATTAGCACATTGTTGAACTATGCTACAACGATTAAGGTTTATATAATTATGAAAACCAAAGTTTATTTTCCATAAAGACTAAAATCATTTGCAAAACGATTTTTTATTTTTTAAAACATTCAAAAATATTTGTAGATATTCAATGTTGATACAACAATAAATGTGGAACCGTCATATCAACATGCCCCCTAGAGTCGGTCCCACAGATATGGAGGGAGATAAATGCAAGTACACAGTTGAAAGTGCATGATAGAGATATTAACCCCAGGCCGTGATACCCTGAGGATCAAACCTTGGACCTCTCAACCACACGACCATGCACCCACAACTATGCTACGCCCTGGGGGTATCCACATCGCTTAATTAAAGCATTTATTAGTCATGTAAGTACATATTTGTACCATCTTAAACGTGTCTCTCAAAATTTTCTCTCAATAAATTCAACTCTGATTCTCTCTAATGCTCTCATTTTTTTATTTTATCCATCCTCCTCGTATGTCTACACATTCACTTTAACATCTTCATTTTTGCAACTCTCATTTTCTTCTTATATGCTCGAATCAAGCACAACATTCAGCTCATATAATATAACATGTCTAACTGCCATTTTATAGAACTTTTCTTTAAATTTTAGAGATACTTTACGATCACATAAAACATCTGATGCTCTCCTCCATTTTAACCATCTGCTTGTATTTTATATAAGACGTCTCTCTCAATCGCTCAATCATTTTATAAAAATGATCCTAAATACTTAAAGCTCTCAGTTTCAGACAACTCGTCATCTCCTATCTTAACAATTATCTCATTACTTCTAATATTATTAAACTTAAATTTTATATATTTTGTCTTTACTCTACTAAACTTAAAACCTTTCACTTTTAATGTTTCTCGTCAAGATTCTTATTTAACATTTACTCCTTCACATGTCTCATCTGTCAAAATAATATCATATGCAAACAACATGCACCACAATATTATGTCTTGAATGTGTTTAGTAAGTTTATCCATGATTAATATAAAAAGATAGATATTTAGAATTGATCATGATATAACCCTATTTTTATTAGAAATATGTCAATTAATCCACCTGAAGTCTTCACTCTAGTCGCTATATCCTCATACATCTTTTTTTTTTCTAGTCGTTACATTCTCATACATATCCTTAATTAATTCAATATATGTTACACTAACACCTCTCTTTTCTATAATTCTCTATATAATTTCTCTTAGAATTCTATGTTATGCTAACACCTCTCTTTTATAGAATTCTCCATATAATTTCTCTTAAAGTTATATTATAAATTTTTTCTAAGTCAATGAATATCATGTGTAGATCTTATTTTTACTTCCGATACTTTTTAATTAGTTGCCTTAAGAGATATACAACTTCTATTGTCGACCTTCCAAATAACAAATTAATTTTTTATCACTGTGGCCTCCTTCCTTAATCTTTTTTCTATTATTTTTTTTCTCAAAGTTTCATAGTATGACTCGTTAGTTTAATACCCTTCTAGTTTGAACATTTTATACGTCTCTCTTGTTCTTATATAAGGAAACTAGGGTACTTACCCTCCATTAATAAGATATTTTTCATTTTCAATATTATGTCAAATAATTTTGTAAGTCATTCAATATCTTATTTCCTAGACACTTCCATACCTCTATCGAAATATCATCTGGTCCAATGATTTTTTTATTGTATATCTCATTTAAAACTTGTTCTATTTCTGAAGTTTGAATTCTAAAATAAAAATTTAAATTTCTATACTCATTTAACCTACTTAAATTACCTAAGTTAAGTTGATCATCTAAACCTTCATTAAAATGTTGATGAAAATACATCTTCTATCGCTCTTTTATTTTTCCATCGTTTACTAGTACTCTATTGTATTTATCTTTAATATACTTTATTTAGATAAAATATCTTGTGTTCTTTTCTCTCATTTAGTTATTTTATAAATGTCTCTTTTCCCCTTTCTTTGCATCCAATTTTCAATATAATCATTCAAAAATTTTATTTTTTTACTTCATTCACTATTTTCTTAACCATTTCTGGTCAATTGTATGTTTTTTTTAAGTCTTCATCATTCTTACAAATGTATAATTTCTTATAAGTTATACATTTTCCTTCAATTTCTCATTCCACCATCAAGATTCCTTACTTAGTGGTGCATGCCCCTTTGACTCATCGAGTACACTCTTAGCGACTATTTTGAACTTTGATATCATCTTATCCCAAAATCGTATTAGAATCACTATATATTTCACCTAATGCTTATATTCCTACACTCTTCTTAAATATGTTTTCCATCATTTAACTTCCACGATTTAATTTTATAAGTCATATTTTTTTTTCTATTGACACTATCCTTAAAGTGTATATACAACACTAGTAATATATATTGAGTAATTAAGTTTTCTCCAAAGATAACCTTACAATCTTTACAAATCTTTCTATCCCTCTTTCTAACCCTAAGAAAGTTAATTTATAATTTATTATTTCTACTTTTAAACGTGAGTAAATATTTTTCTCTTTTCTTAAAAAAATATATTAGCTAATATAAAGTCATATGTTATCACAAAATCCAATATAATTTTTCTTTCTTCGTTTGTCATTCCAAACTCATAACCCTCATGCACCCTCTCATATTTCTCATTTTTCACTGTGACATGTTCCTTTAAATCACCTCCTATTAAAATCATTTTATTTAATAAAATATTTTATAATACTTCAATTAAATCGTTCCAAAACTTTAATTTAGTTGTTTCATCAAATTCTACTTAAGATGCATATATATCAATTATATTCACAATATCTTTTACCATTATTATTTTAAAAGTTATAATTTTATCTTATTTTTCAACTACTCCTGTAACTTAATCATTTAATGAACTATTTACACCAATATCCATATCATTTCTTATTTTATTCTTTCTTATGTATCATAACTTAAAACTCAAGTTCTCTATTATCTTTACTTTCTCACATACTTATGTTATCTCTTATACATATAAAATATTAATTTTTCTCATAATCATCATATTTATTACCTCTATTATTTTATCAATGAAGATTCTTTTATTCCATATTTTAAATCTTAAATTATTATTATTTTTATAATATTTATTTTTATCCAACTGGTTCAATTTGACAACCGGTGAACAAGGAGAACGAAAATTATTCTAAAACCATAAGCCCTCTGCTAAGCAGTTCACTGTGAAAAAAAAATACAATGGTTGCTTACATATTTAATATTTATTTTCTTAATAAAATGAATGCACATGAGTTTTATATAGTTGAATTTTGAGTACTAAAAATATAATGATATCAGGAAATTAAGCAGTTAATTAATTATGATTGATGTCTGCTAATAATAAAAGCATTGTACCTTTTAAAAATAGGGAAAAATAATAGAAATATGCATTTAAAGTGACAAATAAGAAATGTAATGCCCTCAAAAACTTATATATACAAATACTCCTCTACCCAGTTCTTGTTTAATGGCTTTAAGACTTTGAAACCTATATTAACTCCTAGCTTGGTTGGCTGTAAACTCATAGAATCTTGAACTGCCACTAGAAACCTTTGTGAATCAAAGTCCCTACATGTGCAATCCTTTTGAGAAGAGAAGCACCTTGGACTCTTTTGACCTGCATCTCCCTACTGCCTGTGCATATAAGTGCCCAAGGATACTCTTTTTCGTAAAAAATAACGAACGTTCATCATTGATTCTTGCGTCTGATATACTTCCATCATACACATCCAGAAGGATGCTTTCAATGTGGTCTGAACATGGCAATTTGTAGAGTAGCACACCAATTTAAAAACTGGAAAGCACCTTGTCTGGGGTAATTGTTGCCTAAAACTGACTTTGAAGCAGCTTAACTGATTATCAAAAGCCATGAAACTGTCAACTAGAAAAGAAATGCTGAAGAAATGCCGGAATTGGGGAACTTGTATGATCACACTTCAATGGTACAAGATCCTGTTCTCAAAACATCAAAATCTAAGTAGATGACAGTTGTGTTGTCCTCTGTTCTCAAGGTTCTAGCTTCATTCAACACATTGTTGGCGATTACATCTGCAGAGATTTGATCTTTGTTGACTTCCTGTTTTTCCTGTGGAATTCATATGAAAGTTGTAATGAAGGATCCAAAATGTGTAAAATCTACAGGAAATAAAATTTGAAGTTTACAAACCTGGAGCACAAACCGCGCTGCCTTCTTCATGGTGATTACATCCCATAGTCCATCACTATAGAAGCATACAAAAAAGTTAAATAAAGCTAAAATAGCACCAAGAGCAAGAAAAGTACCTACCTTCCCATCAATGCAAATGCAGTGGATGTTTTCCTAATTGGAACCACCTGGCTTATGTGTGGTTTTGAACTGAAACGGTCATCTTGTTCTTTCAAAAACTTGTCACCAAGCATTCGACAAATATTAAGTCCTGATGAAAACACAGATTATATAGAATGTAGATCTTCGCATTAGATGATTTCTTGGTATCTTTTAGACCCATAAACATCATGTTAACATATAAGAGAACTTTCAGAAATGATGAATCATGGAAGAATGCAAGAATTACCACAAAGCCGTGATTCACCATCTTTCAATGGTTTCCCTGCATTGAAAAAGCGAGCACGTTCAGACGGACTGGTAACTCTATGATCCTCTGTCATAGGAATCAGCTCTCCATCAGCACTGTAAAGAAGATGCCCTTTAGGTAAGAATCTAAGGAATTGTAAAATTGATTGGTCGGAAATTATGCAAGATTACTATAGATCAAAGTGACAGTTACTTTTCCTCTTTCATATTTTTAAGATTAATTGATTAATACAGCACAACCTTTACACTTTATCTCAAATCTAATATTTTAAGGTTAGTTAGTGCAACTCATGTTGCTCATACAATTTATCCAAATATATTTCAAGCATTTACATATATTCATACTAAGAATTCTACAAGAATTTTAACATCTCCATTCTTTGCTTTTGTTTCCAAGTTCATTTATGCTCAAGTAGGTTTTGCTAGATTTTCATGGATTTTTTTTACTAGATAGAGATATATAATTTATTTTATTATGACAACTCTTACACTAATAGTTACTAATTATTTATATCATTGTTACGTGTGTGCCAGAGATGTCTTCCACTTGAAAATTTGACCCTGGATTAAGCATAACATACAATCAATCATCTTGAAGTGGATTGCAAGAGAGTGCAAATGAGAAGATATATTGATTGTGGAAAGAAAAAAAAAATAACAATAGGTTGGGAGAGAAAGCCAAGAATCAAATTCACGACTTATTCCCTGACATTATTTGATAGGATAACACTTATCCAAAAGCTTAAGCCAAAAGTAGGAAAGACCTAAGCTATAGGACTGTGGTTTAACAAGAATATTGAATTATCCACCATCATAAGCAACTACTTATCCAAAACCTTTAGCCCCCGAGGCTATGGTATAGCGGCAGGGCATCCAGATTGTTACCCAGGCACCTACGGTTCGATCCCCGCTATGACGCATTTGTAGGATTTTTCCTCTAAATGGGGCGCGCAACCAAAGGATGTTGGGCTTTTGGCCACCCGCTGCAAGCATTTCCCGATTTACCCTAGTGGCCAATGGGAAAATTTCGTGGAGTTGGGCTGGTCAACTCCAGGGCTAGTCAATGAGGCTATCTGAGTTTATCATTTTTTTTTTTTTACTTATCCAAAACCTTTAGCTATAAGAAAGGCCTACCTATAGGGTTGTGGTTTAACAAGAATATTGAATCATCTGTCATCACAAGCAAGTACCAATAAGATGTTCCTTCTCTAAGTTTTAATCACTAGAAATACCATAGTTCATTCTTTTCATTTTAAAATAGCCTAGCTCTAAGTTACACACATTTGAATCATAGATTAAACAAAAGAAGAGTTTTCCTCACTTTCATTTTCATACATTGCATGAGCATCATTGTTATACAAGGATCAACATGTACACAAATTTCAACTATTTGAAATATACCAAAAAAGTGCATATCAATCGTTATATGCCATTGCCTATCATTGGCAACGGAAAAGCATTGTTTCGTGAAGCAAATGTATAAAGTGAAATCTGCTACAGATGCAAATGTATGTAGTGCTCTGACATAGCATGAACAATGATCATTCAGGCAGATACAATAGGATAATCATAATCATATTAGTGAAGACAAATGTATATATTCAAATTACTACAAACGAGAAACAAACAAAAATATCTGTTAAAAAAAGATACCATATAAGACATGCTGAATCTCCAACGTTAGCACACTGTGCAAAAAGTTCTTTATTATGGTCAAACCAAATCAAGAGAACTGTTGCTGTACAACCCTGAAAAGATTAGACTAGGAGGCTTGGTTACTTATAATAGAAGCATCCTAGCAAGTAATTGTAGATAGTACCTTGTTCAACTATGCATTGTTAAATTGCAAGAAAACAACAGTAGTCTATATTGTATATATAAGGCTAGGTTTGGCATTGCATTTGTGCATTATGTGAAAGTAGTTCTGTATTTGGTAACTTGCATCTAAAAATTGCTTTGTGAACCAAATCTGTAACTACCATGTGCGGTTTATGGAATCGAACTGAAAAGGAATGGTACAGAAAATTACTATAAAATGTAATAGATAAGGAATAGAATAGAAATAACTAGTATTTAGTTTGACTCGTCGAATGAAATGCGATAGAGAATTTGGTTTGTAGAATGTTATATGTAATCGATAGCAAAGAGCTGCAAAAAGACTAAAATATCCTATAACAACAAAGATTTATTAACCACAGGGTGCTGCAAACATTAGATGACATGAGTGAGATACATCAATTGAACTGAAGCATGAGTCATGAGTGCACATCTAAGTAAATGAGTACAATTGTTTTTGGAAATTCTTATTGGTTATTAGTAAGCTGTCAAATGCCTATAGAAAATAATTGAAAAAAATTGATGAAGCAATACAATGCAAACTCATGTACAAGTTTTAATGGGGATAATAAAGGCTCATATATTTATGAACCAAAACTACAGCTAAAAAGGAACCAAATTTTCCATATAATTTCAACAAACAAAAACCTGAAATGTTTTATGGAATTGGTGATTCTCTTAGAAAAAAATTCTGTTTTTGATAAGCAAAAAAATCTAAATAGGAAATAGTTTGATTGTAAAATTATTCATTTTTTACATCAAAAATAGTATCGACATTGAGAGAAATAATATTGGTAGACACAATATTAATATTAAGGACTGGGCAAAATGTTTGTATCAATGTCAAACTTGAAAGAAAAAAAGTCCGATAAAAAATCAAGTTGCAAGTCCATCATCTCTGATCACCCAAAATGCAATCCATCACAACTACACAATTATAACAAAAGGACACAAAGTTCAAATGTAAAATAAATAAATAAAAAGTGTGGAAATTTTCTTAACTCAAAGGCTTCAGTTACCATAGAATTGAAAAGTACACTGAAGCAAGCAACTAAAACCATTGAAGTGACTTCAATTCTAGCATCTATGTTTAGAAATGTCTAACGATGGAATGTAGTAAAAAAAACCACTAGAACAGTAATGGAATTGGGAGAGATTTGGATGCAAGGGCTTAGCCTAAGAGAGCAAGAATAGATAAAAACACCTACCAAGTACTGCAGGGGTCAACACCCAAGAGGAGCTAGTGCTGGAGAGGCATCAGAGGTAGTCGCTAAAGCAGATGGCACAAGAGCAAGAATTAACAAGAGCAGAACTCAACAATGGCAAATGAGTCGCAGGGAGGAGCAAGACAAGGTAGTGCTATAAGGAAGAGCAAGAAATGCCACTAAGAAGGATTGTGTAGGGTTTCAAGAGTCCAAGGAATACAAAGATTTAAAGGGTAATTTTGTCTCAAAGGAATTCTAACAACTTTGAATACTTAATTTGGGATTAGCACAAGGAATAGCTATACAGTAGTGAGGAGAACCAGGATGAATTGCAACATAATCCGTGTTCCTTATTCAATTTAGACCATTGTAATAGCTCTGCCATCATCATAATCCATTAGGAATAGAATAATTATTCACGTAAACAAAATATACTAGTGTTTGATAAAAGTGTACTCATGGTTTGAGATCTCATACCATACCGGGAGACACGGTCAAAACATATCGTTTAGATAAATTCGAAACTACTTGGCTTAGATAATTTATTGTGTATTGTTGTGTCAATCATGTTGATGACCATCGTGTCAGACTAACATTCAACACCCTTTAACATAAGCTGCATCAAAATGAATTAAAAGTGATGTTTGTTTTTTTTGTTTTTTTTGCTTTTGTTCATACAATACAATGTTAAAATTGTACAATTTTATATGAGTTAGGAATATAGATGTCTTCTTTTCTCATTCTTCTTTTTCATCTCCTTCCTCCTCAGTCAAAGTTTGAAACTCCGACACAACTCTAGTATGCAATATTAAAGTATATACTAACATCATTATTTTTACTTATAGTTAATATGCAATATAAAATAATATTTTATTATCACCATTTTAAATGTTAATATTTATTAA
Organism: Zingiber officinale; assembly: GCF_018446385.1. Classification (NCBI taxonomy): domain Eukaryota; kingdom Viridiplantae; phylum Streptophyta; class Magnoliopsida; order Zingiberales; family Zingiberaceae; genus Zingiber; species Zingiber officinale. The sequence continues at coordinate 139,026,948 of NC_055989.1, forward strand.
ATTATATTTTTTAAACATTAATCAATATATAAAATATTTATATAAATTTTCAAAAATAATAATGTAATCATTAATTAAAAAAATAGCTCGGAGCATGAATCTCCCACCAACATGAGGTGAAGGGTCTATTGTACGCAGTCTTACCTTGCATTGCAAAAGGTTTTTATGCCACTTAAACCTGTGACCACCAAGTCATACGGCAACAACTTTACCGTTGCGCTAAGACTCCCCTTCTTAATCATTAATTTTAATGAACTAAAAAATAACTTTAATATTTCTCTATTATTTTAGTTTATTACTTGGTTTAACATATCTCATGTTGGTCGACCCGACACACAACACTTAGTATCTCTTCTACGAGGCTTCTATAATCACCGAGTCTTCTTTAGTAAGCCTTCTTGGTCTCATCTTTTTTTGTGAGTCTTCTACAAGATTCTTAGGTACCGGGAGGACAGAAAGGTCTCAATTTTCTTCCACGGAGACTCTATGAGTGAGAGATTTACTTTTTGAAATTCATAAGTCCCAAATATCCAAAGAAGTCCTCAACATTTGTTTCCAATATTTTACCAAACAAATACATGGACAGATGTTACTGGAAATAAAGGAAATTGCACAAGTTAATCATAAAGCTTAGAACCAAAACAAATTTCATTTTGCATGAAATTCATCTAACAATAGCTAAGAAATCTTTAGCAAACACGTGCATTTTTCTTATAAATAATAATGAAAATTTGGAAAACTGAGATCAGCAATGGGACCTTTGTTACTAGCTATTTAATTATTTGAACTATTAATAAACTTCTAAAGTTGGATTCTGCAAACTATCATTCCCTTTCCCACCAATGTTTTAGATCAACCATAGTTATAGGCTGAAGACAGGTAGGATAAAGCATGAAACGTGGTTAATAATTATTTGAAATTAAAATAGAACTTATCTCTTCCAAATTTTAGACCACACATGGAAATACTAAAAGTGAACAAAACACATTTAGTCATAAATATGAACTTAATAAGAGAGACAGAGAACCTCATACTGATGGTTCATAGCAGCTTCTGTCCATGTAAAAGCATCCTGTAGAATATCTGAAGCATCACAAAGAGATAGAACCTTTGCACTTCTTTTATGATTGGATAAAATGGAAGCCAGGTTCTCTGGCAGCATCCTGTAGGCAAGAAAATAGTTGGGTTACAAAAAAACTAAGATGTTTGCATAATACAGACATGAAGAGGTTGAAAACGTAAGAGTTATCCAATTATAAGTATGACAACACTGTAACACTACCCAAGAAAAGGATATTAGAAAGCATTGCCAAATGGCCATTGGAGGCGGGGAATAGAAGGGATGGCTGCCCCTTAAAATAAAAATAAAAATAAAAATCTATGCACGGTTTAAAATATTGCTCCATGCCAAATCCAAAATATATGGTTTCACTGATCAACCGGTAGACATAACAGACCATCACACAAGACTGGTCTTCAGCTTCCTCCGCGAGTTGTATCTTGCGCCCAAACCCTTTTCATGAATGCCCTCGTTACCCTAAGTCACATCCTCACAAGGAGGCAGAGGCAGAGATTATGAGTCCCTGCAGGCAACAATACACACCCAATGATAGCCTCAAGTTTCTTCTTGATTCCTCCCCTATGGAACAGGTTGTCAAGATATAACAAGGTGAAGACAGAGGTGGGTCACACAGACATTGAGACATGCTCTATAACAAGAAGTTGAAGTGAGTGGAGGATCTATGTGTGTCATGACAAAGGTGACATAATCTTCTTCTTATAACTCTATTGAGACATAAGGTGAACTCAATCTTCTTCCTTCGACTCCATCAAGATATAAGATGAACTTTACCATCAGCATGCGTTAACATGTCAACAAAGTGAAAAAGTTGATGCAAACAAGGAAAATGAGAATTTGAATTTTAAATTTGTAATTCATTTTGGTATTTGTCCTATTGCATAAGTTGAAGGTTGGAACCTCTTAATTTGGCAGATAGCTTTTGATTTTGTAGAAGAGTCTTTATTTGGTAAGAATGGGATTATTGTTCTTCCCAATTAGATATTTCTTTCTTAGTTTAGCTGGTACTGATTATATGGAAGTGTCATGTCTCTATGTAATAATCAACTTTCGATTAATAAAATTATCTTTCATTTCTCCTCTTTGAGGTCCTTTTTCCTTTTGAGTGAGATTACTTTGTTTCATCAATTGTCCCAAATTTCTATGTGATTTGAAGTTGAATTTTGGTATTGCATCAATGGGCATCAGAATTGAATTTGGTTCGATCCTCATATAAGTTCACTCTGCTATGTACTAATAAAACCAAAGCCCCCTCATCAAGAAACTTATCCAAATCCACCAAACAGTTCGACATGGGTCGGTTCTGCTGAGCAGGTTGCGGCAACGTTGGACTCATGGTTTGATCCAGAATTGCAGCGCGTAGCTGCTACATATGACTTCTTCAGGTCGCGGAGTAGCAGGAAGGCATGGGCAGCAATTGTATGAAACCTTACATCATGCCGAAGCACCAGTTCGTCATGTGACAGCTCGCAAACGGCAAAGTGCGCACCAAGGAGAGATTGCCGTATGTAGACTGCAAAAATTATCCGCTGTGCCAGCGGGCGGATAAGACAGCGGACCACCTTTTCTTCATGTGTTCCGTCATTAAACCTCTATGGGGCATGACTCAAAGATGACTACACATTGGGTATAACTTTGGGACAGTGGCAGCCTTGTCGGAGACGTTCCAACAACGATATCGTGAAGGGAGCATGCTCAACAAAGCTCGTCACTTGGGTGTATCAGGTATGATCTATTTGATTTGGCAAACCCATAATCAATGTCAATATGAAGAGGGTATGCCATACATTGAGAGGATATTTAGAAAGGTTCAAACACGCTTCTTTAGATTTTTTAGTGCTCCTCATGTAAGTCCTTGATCGACTTTAATACAATTTACCTTTATCAAAAAAAAAAAAAAACAAAGCCACTACTTTCCATCCCCATTCAGTTGTTCTCATTTACCACTCATTCATGTCTTCGCCTTCTTCTATCATGTATGACAATTTCCTTTGTCACCACCTTCTCTAGTCAATCTTCTCCACTAGACCTACGCATCTTGTGCAGTTTTAGAGTTCTGTCAGCCTATAGAATTCTGCTATTGTTAAACACAGTTATTCCACAAGGATGTGCACTACCCCACCTCAGTTAGCATCATGTGTTGCCCCTTGCCTAGCCCTAGTCCTATGTGGTCGTCTCTAACAACTTGTTGCGCTCATCCTCTAGCTTTCATCATTACTCACAAATTCATCACCATCCCTTGGTGCATCTACTCCTAGCAATTACAAGAAAGAGATAGTGCAAGGAGATCCTAAAATGAAGAAGAATAGTTGCTCTATTCCTGATAAGGTGTGACCCCAACAAAATTAAGAGCCTTAGCCCTGCACCAATGCCTCTCCTACTTCTCAACTCATGTCGCCCAAATCTCGCATGCACTATCACTTCAAAGCAACGTCGCCTCCATCGCATAAAGTGTCAGCAACTAACGGTCTAGAACATCATTACTAACACCAAGTCATGTTAGCCAAGGTTTCTTCCCTCCATGGTCAGTACATTGTGACTTGCTTGCAAATTCATTCCATGATTACCCTAGATCTCGCTGCCAACATAAGTGACTCTCATCTCTTACATTGTCGATTGGAGCTTGCAATGCCCTCGCTTGCCTCTCCCTATGTCATTATCTCTTCAACCGACATTCCTAGCCATGAGCTGGGCACCACCATTGTTGTCGGCGAGCCATCATCACTTTTGAATTGCCAACGACCATAGTGATCACAAGACTAAGTAGGTGACCATCTCTTGGATACCACCCCTCCCCACCATCAATACCTTTCTCCAACCGCATCGAATATGGTGTTCCATCACACAACAAACTGTGTTGCTTCCCATTCCCATGCAGCATCTGAAGCCCCTTTCTCTAGCAACACCCAACATTGCCATCTTCTTTCAGCCTGCATACACAACTTTCACCACCAACCTAACCTATCAAGCAGCCAACGAGAACACTACCTTTGACTTGTTGCATCTGCTATTGTCACCTCCAAGCCACAGTTTGCGAATGCACTAAAGTGACCATACTTTGGCCTCTCATCTAGCTGTGATAGAAGATGGCGAGCAAAGAATCCCACTCACGGACACTATAAAAACTAGGTCCGTAAATTTAGAAAATTCAATAACCTTCAGCTGCTCATTTAAAAAAAGAAAAGAACAATTCAAAGGAGAAAATGTTACTACTGATGAAAAAATATACTAAGTGGTGGGTTCCAACACTTGTAGAGATCTGGTCCAAATTTTGGATCTAATGTACATTCTGAGATCCCATACAACACCTAAAGGAAATGGTTGGCAGCAAAAGGTGATACCGTCACCCCGATGGCCCCTCCAGGGTGGTCCACACTTCCTGGAAGGGAGTAAATCACGGGGGTTAGCCTGACAACAGTAGCGGATGAAAGGAGGGGTGAGGCAACCCACGGAGCATTCCGCAGGAATCAACCTCAGGCCTATAACACCTAAAGCAAATAGTGAGTGCAACAAAAGAGGTTTCCGGGATCTAGTACAAGACACCTTGCAAGATCAAGTATCGTCCATTTATTAATCAAGTTCAAATCAGGTAACGAATTCAACATCAGAGAGGGAAAAATTCCCTTTGGTAGATAGCAACCACTCTCTTGAAAAATGCTTTTCTTTACCTAGTTGGTTAATTTAAATTTCCTATATTTAATTAATTTCTCACAAATTCTCAATATATCATCATTTGTTAATTAAAAAACACAAAGTATCATCTTATAATAGTCTCTTTGTTTACTCCTCGTCATCAAAAAGAAAAAGGGAGGAAAATATCTTCATTAGCATACTCCATTACATTTTAATTTATGTATCATCCATCCTATTTTCCTACATTTATCACATTGCTTTATTTTATATTATCATTACTTTACTTAGATATGCATCACGGATGGAAACACCACAACCACCATTGCATATATGAAAGATCATAGGCATAAACCTAACAACCATATAGAAGGCGATCATAAATTCATGAGAGTTGGAACAAACCATCTAAATAACTTCCTTTTTTACACATAAATCTTAGAATAACATGTGTGCTCATTTGTAATACACTATCCAGTGTTTAGAGAAAGCTCAACCTGGCTTGTTAAAAATAGAAATTGATATAGGCCTAAGCATCACACGATTATCTTGATCAGCAATCAAAACCTAATAGTTTTCTAGATTGAGAGATGACGCTAAAGACTCTTTTGACCAACATAACTTGAACTAAATTGAATCAGCATAATTTGTCAGTAATAAACTAATTGGTGTCGCTAGTAAATTTTGACAGTGTTCAAGACCACAGTACAAAATAATCATTGGTATGAAATGAAACGGAAGTTGCTGGAAAAATATGTTCCTAAGTGATGAAATAAAACAAGACGATCGCTTAATAAATTTTCAAAAGTAAAGTCACCATTCTCAAGTGAAGTGAATTTAAAGATATCCAAGGTCTTTTCCACTCGCGATTAATGAAGTTTTACTTAAAATAAAGGAGTTATGCTTAAACAAATCTTCTAATAACATAGCCATAAGAAAGTTTTTTGTTAACATTTTAGAAGAAACGCTTTGATAACATTTTAAAAGAGTCTTCCAATGACACTTTGAATGCACTCAATTTTAGAAGAACTCTTATTGGCTTAGTTCCTTTCCTTTAGAGAATAATCAACTAGATACTTAATAATGGCCGAAACTTAGGCTTATAGCTTATATTTCATTCATAATATCTAGTGAAAGCTTTTAGGTTTAGTAGAGTAAAGACAAAATATATGAAATTTAAGTTTAGCAATAGTAGACGTAATTAGACAATTATTAAAATAGAAGATGACGAGTTATCTGGAACAGAAAGTTTTTTTAAGTATTTAGGATCATTTTTTAAAATAATGAAGGGATTGAGAGATGTCTCACATAGAATATAAGCAGTATAGTTGAAATGGAAGAAAGAGTCGGATGTTTTATATGATCATAAAATATCTCTAAAACTTAAGGTGAAGTTCTACAAAACGGCGGTTAGACCAGCTATGTTATATGACGCGAAATATTAGGCTAGACTAGAGCACATGAGCAGAAGATGAGAGTCGCAGAGATGAGGATATTAAGGTGGATGTGTGGACATACGAGGATGGATAAAATAAGAAATGAGAACATTTGAGAGAAAATCGAAGTTGCATCTATTGAGGAAAAACTTCGAGAGACACGTTTAAGATGGTATGGACATGTACTTAAGGGGTCAATAAATGCTCTAGTCAGATGATGTGAAACTATGACAAATACGCACATTAAACGAGGAAGAGGAAGATAAAAAAGACTTGGTTAGTAATAATAAAACAAGATAAAATTTATTTAAATATAGATGATGATATAATAGGGAATAGACCTCAATGGCGTAAAAGGATACATATAGCCAACTCCGCCTAGTGGAATAAGGCTTAGTTGTTATTGTATCTAGAGAAGATAAAATAGGAAGTTGAACATAACAAATACATCAACTTAAAAAATAACAAATTAATAAAAACTTTTTAAACCTTTTAAAATAACTTATGATTTTAATGTTCATTAATCCAATGAATTAGTTCCATGTTTGCTTCTATCTACCCAGAGCTACAATTTGTATATAAGCATTATATGTGATCATGCTAAGAACAAAATTGCCCTAAGTGTAATTATTATAAAGTATCTAATTAACCAATATATTCACATATTTCATTTATAAACTCAATTTTTTCATGACATCTATTATAAAAGCATTTATATTTTGCATATCTAATTTATTATTTATATTGTGTGGAAAATTAATTTTAATAATTGCTTATTTAACATGTCAATTTTTTAAACACAAGTTTATTTTTTTAAATTGAAGGATATGCTAATTTGATAAAGAAATTGTCTCCGTCTTTGTATACTAATTTTATGACAATTATAATCTTATAAATTGATCGTCTTCATTGCCATCTCCATGCTCAATGACTACAATGAAATTATAGATGTCACCATTGCCCTATGACAAACTAAGATGTTTTCTCATTCATTGGTGAGTGGAACCAAAAAGGAAAGAAATAAAACCAAAGTTCAAAATAATAACTGTCAATTTTTTGCTCCCTAAAAGGGACATCCAAAGAAGAAAAATAATGGGGAAACAAAGTTGGTGAAGCAATTGTTTCTTGCATTCAGAAATTGAAAAATGAAACCCAAGAAAAAAATGCTCACAACTTGCATGGAGTTGAGTTCTCCTTAATAGGAGAGAATGATGAAAACAGAGAAAAAAAGATATTTAAATTTTAAATTTATAATTGGTTTTGGTAATTATCCTATTTTAGGTGGAAAAAGTTTGGAATTTTTTATTTATAATAAGTTTATTGAGTATTTTGATTTGACTGTAAAGTCTTTTATTTTGATAAGAATTTAATGAGATTATTATCTTTCCTAATTAGAGAAATTTCTTTATATTTAGCTAATATTGAGTTTTTAAATTATCATGTCCCTATGTAATGATTTTCTTTCAGTTAATAAAATTCTTTTCAATTCTCTATGTGAGATTTCTCCTCTATATTAGATTCTTTTCTCTGTGTGAGATAACTATCCCTTTATTCATTAAGTTCATCCTAAGTTTCTATATGATCAAGGGTTCAATTATAATATTGTATCAAAAAAATTCTATTTAAATGATGGGAAGTTAAACAGTGTTCTCCTATACGATCACAACACAAGTTTCTAAAATTTTAGTACATATTTTAAAAGAGATGAGTTATTAATGTTAAGATCTAAGATACATCAAGCTAAGCTTCAAAATATTGAGTTGTGCCGGAGTTTCAATCTTTTGATTAGAATGATATTATTTCAGTATTATACCAATGTTTTGATGTATAAAACCACTGAAAAATTGGTGAAAAGATGGAGATGAAAAAGAAAAGGGAAAAAAAAGACATCTATGTAGTTAACTTCTAACTTTATATTCTATCTAGGATGAAATAGTTTTGGTATTATCGTGTAGACACAAGCTTAAAAAATAAATAACATTATCTCAATCATCTTAACCTATATTGTACCATGCCAAGAGGTGTCGAGGCATGACATAATACCCATCGATATGATTGACATAATAGCACGGGAGGCATTGTCTGTGCCGAATAGCATTGAGTTTTAAAAATGATATATTTCAATTATGCCACCTAGCACAGTACAAGATTTCAAACCATGCATCAAAGTTTATGAAAGGTTAAGTAGAAGGAACATTAAATTCAACGATTTTCAAAACCTTGAGCAAGTAATAAAATATCACATTTGTTGGAATAGAGTAAAACTAAAGTCTTAAGTCACATTAATATAGGTTTCTTTTTCCATTTGTTAGTTATAGTTCAGTAGCTCAAAAATGAGGTTTTACTAATCATAGGTGCCAAGTAAATAGAGAGAACTTGTTAATTGAGAAAGTTCCCTTTACTTATATGTTATCTTATTATCATCTTACATTTACATTCATGTAATTTGTATATTTACAACAAATCATCATCTATTTATAATTAGGTCCCTAACAATGTTGAGATGGGTTAAAATAACAATGACTAAGCATATATCACGTACTAGTAAAGTCAGCACAACCTTTGTTAAACAATATAAGTAACATGCGAGCAAGAGCTAGTAAAGATAACAAAGAAAAAAGAAATTTACTATCACTAAATCACCAACTTCGAGAAAGAAGCTAGATACTTAGTTATAACATCTCTGCGGAGTAAAATCAGTATCCAAAAGTATAAAATCTTAGAGATTTAATTTTTTTTATTATAATACAATTTTTTTCTCGGTTATATAGAATATCAACAATAGTTCATATACGATGGTAGGTTGTGTTCTGAGAGTAGTAAATTTGAATTTAGTATTAACTATTAATAGAAAGTCAAGAAATGAGATTGTGTACCCCCAACAAATTGAGATCACATACACACATTTCTACCATCAACTCAATGCGAAAAAATTTAAGGATTTAAACCAAGATCCATCCAATATATGTGAATTGTCTATAGCATTGTTTGAAATTTCAAAACATACTTTCATAAATTACTTAATCTTGACTTGCAAGAGTAATCTCACCACTGTTGGTCGTGCCAATGAGTATCATATTATGTTGCCACTCGACACGCCTTAGCATGCTATTGCACACATGAAGGATTAATATTTGTTATTTTTTTGTACTTCACTTTCTAAAAATTTAATTCAATTAATTATTTGATTACTATTTATTTATTTTTATAAGTAAATAAGGTAAGCAAAAAAAATTATAAAAGGGTAGCCTAGTAAAGCTCCGGCCAATGTGGGATTCCGGAGAAGTGTCGGACCACATTGAGTCTATTGTACATCGTCTTACCCTGCATTACAAGATGTTGTTTTCGCGACTTGAATTCGTGACCACAAGGTTACACCACAGTAACTTTATCGTTGCATCAAGGCTTCCCTTAAGAAGATTATAAAAGTAAAAAAATTATATAAATTCATTTCAACGTGCATTCAACTAAAAAATAAATAAATTATTTTAAATTTAACCATTAAGTGATAGTCTTATTGAAATTGAAAATTTAAGTAGAAGTTAATTGAATTTAATATGAATATGATATCATATAATGAAATTTAATTATCTAATTAGTATTAATCTTATTTTTCTAAATAAATAAACTAAGTGAAAGTTACCAAAGAAAAAAAAAACATCTAAATTTGTTTTAGAATAGTTTGATATATGTCAAAAAGTTTTGAGCATTAGCACAATATAATTTTGAAATGGTACCATTTTAGCTAGGATTAACTAATACTTTTAACTACCCCCATAGGTATGTAGTTGCCATTTTTTTCTTTTTCTTTTTTTTTTTTCTTTTTTTTTTTGCTTCATCTCATTTATCCCTCCATCTCTAATTCACTATTAACCTTGTGTCATCACATTGGCATGGTACCATATTTACCTTTCCAATCAAAGGCCAAAATTCTAGCAGGAAACAGTTTAAGAATTCAAACCTGTCTATAGTGAAGCTTTTAACATTCTTCTTTCTTCTCCTTTAGTAAACAAGCATATAATTGTTTAGGACATCTAGAAGGTGTATGGGAAGATTTCATGGAAACCTTAAGATATGTAAACACCCAAAGGAGGTTGTTTGGAAAAAAAAGATTTTTTTTTTCAACTGGAAAGAATTATTGAGTTCTGAAATTGTATGGGCAGATATGTTTGTCTTCGAGAGTCTTTAATATTTTCAAGATCTATAGAATTTATATTGTTGGATCTATCCTTTTCAGATATCCTTATCTTTATAAAAGTATAATCTTGTATATGTTTTAGTTGGCATAAATTTGGATTACATTTACTTTGCTCTCAGCATTCCTTCTCTAATATCTCCCTTCTAGTTTTCCTCCTCTCCACTTCCACTTTCTTTCTCCTGTCTAATTTTCCTACTTATTTCCTCTACTAAGTTCAGCATATTCGAAATATGATTTGTCTGTGCAGCAAAAAGACAAAAGCTTTCAATCTTAACAAATGTGGTTCGTGTCATATGCAAGATAAAAGAGTTATTCAAACCATAAACCATCTAGATAAAAATGAAAGAGAAAAGGCAGTCTTGTTATCTTAATACAGCCAATTATTTAGCCAAACTGTACTAAGCTGAATTTTACCTAATAATTTAATATCCCATATGAGAGTAAAAAATCTATCTATATTGCTTGGTCTCTAACATGAGTATCCAACAGGTATAGAACTAGACATTCGGCAGGTGATTTATTAAAAACGAGGGATACAAGGACTCAGCAGAATAAAGGACCAAATCTTGGACATAGCTAAGGGGATAAAAGATTAGTATGAAAACATCAATATGGGAAGGTGAACCTTGAACCTTGGTACAATAGTGTTGCTAGTGTGTGATCTTGTGGTCACGGATTCGAGTCGCGGAACCTGTCTTTTACAATGCAGGATAAAACTGCATACAATAGATCTAAGTTAGGGGCTGACTTAGTGCTAATTAGACTTGATATGGGTCTAAATAGAGAACTTATGGACTCTCAATGTGGAGGATTCGGCTTGGTTGAAACTCAAGTAGTGCCCAACTTGGATCAAACGAGCCAAATCATGTGTTTGTTGGGTCAAGCAAAACCTGAACGAGCAATTTTCTCCAATAAACCAGTACAGTTAAGTGGGAAATAAGAGTCAGATTCATTGATAAAGTAGGGTTTCAAGCAATACACCTCTCATACTTTTGTGCCCTTCAACTATCCCCACCGACAACAACAACACACGCGGACACCACCCTCATTTCTCTCACTCTCTCTCACAACTTTCTGCTTTTCCTTTTCTGTTCACTTGTGAGCCAACCACCTCCAGCATCCTCACACTTGGAGCACCTACTCTCTCCTCTATCAATGAGCACGAGACCTCAAGTGCCTTACCCATCTTCCTTCGAGATGCAGCAATAGAGGTAAGTCTCCTCCACTCCATTTCTTCTTTTTTTTACTTCCTCTCTCTTTTCTTACTATTTTCTCCCCCTCCTGCTCATCTATTGTTCCGCTACTTGATTCATCTAAAGAAACAGACAAGTCAACCTTCTAGGACCCGTTATTCTTATTGTGTCCTATCTTTACACATATATGAGGAAATTTCATCTAGTTTGAGTCATATAATATTTTTTAACAAAGTAGTCAAAAGTGAGATCCCTTGGAACGAAATGAGGTTCATATGTTTCAGAGCATAAGATCATAAGATTCTACAATTTAAATAAAGTATTTTAAACTATATTTGGCATTTATAATTTATTATATGTATTAACTTTTGATATTATAGTATTAATTTTTAATGTTGTCATTTGAATATGATGAAGTGTAAACAAATATATATTCATCTTCACATAGCAAATAATGATAATAATTAAAATTGATTCTTATAATAAGAAGCTTAAAGTATATTATTTAGTTAGGGGTAGTTAGGATTGTTGGGATACAATATAGTTAAGGTTGATGGGATCGAGAGCCTACATAGGAACGGAGCAAGTCTAGGATCATATCATACGCTTGTAAGATTGATGCGGGTTTAACAGAGCAACCTTTCAGAGGTCATAACTTTTGACTTGGGACTCGGAATCAGGCTCTATTAGTGCTCACGCGTGTAGAATTTGAAGATCTACTCATAACCGCCAAGTTTCGGGCCCAAAAAGCATCGATTAAGTCCATTTCGAAGCCTCGAGTATATTTTTATTATTTTTAGTAATTTTTGTATTTTGAATATTTAGGTTATTTTTGGTATCTTTGTCTTGCAATTAGGGTATTTAGTCTATTTAAGCATCATATTTAATGTTTTGAGACAATTTTTTGTTTAATACTATTTTTAGCCGTCGTCTCCTTGAAACGATGAGTTTTCCTTTTTTATGGTACGTGCGCGAATCAACGGAGTCGATAGTTAAGTGCCCAACGGAGTTTTCCTTTTTTGTTTCGGCTTGGTTGAAACTCAAGTAGTGCCCAACTTGGATCAAACGAGCCAAATCATGTGTTTGTTGGGTCAAGCAAAACCTGAACGAGCAATTTTCTCCAATAAACCAGTACAGTTAAGTGGGAAATAAGAGTCAGATTCATTGATAAAGTAGGGTTTCAAGCAATACACCTCTCATACTTTTGTGCCCTTCAACTATCCCCACCGACAACAACAACACACGCGGACACCACCCTCATTTCTCTCACTCTCTCTCACAACTTTCTGCTTTTCCTTTTCTGTTCACTTGTGAGCCAACCACCTCCAGCATCCTCACACTTGGAGCACCTACTCTCTCCTCTATCAATGAGCACGAGACCTCAAGTGCCTTACCCATCTTCCTTCGAGATGCAGCAATAGAGGTAAGTCTCCTCCACTCCATTTCTTCTTTTTTTTACTTCCTCTCTCTTTTCTTACTATTTTCTCCCCCTCCTGCTCATCTATTGTTCCGCTACTTGATTCATCTAAAGAAACAGACAAGTCAACCTTCTAGGACCCGTTATTCTTATTGTGTCCTATCTTTACACATATATGAGGAAATTTCATCTAGTTTGAGTCATATAATATTTTTTAACAAAGTAGTCAAAAGTGAGATCCCTTGGAACGAAATGAGGTTCATATGTTTCAGAGCATAAGATCATAAGATTCTACAATTTAAATAAAGTATTTTAAACTATATTTGGCATTTATAATTTATTATATGTATTAACTTTTGATATTATAGTATTAATTTTTAATGTTGTCATTTGAATATGATGAAGTGTAAACAAATATATATTCATCTTCACATAGCAAATAATGATAATAATTAAAATTGATTCTTATAATAAGAAGCTTAAAGTATATTATTTAGTTAGGGGTAGTTAGGATTGTTGGGATACAATATAGTTAAGGTTGATGGGATCGAGAGCCTACATAGGAACGGAGCAAGTCTAGGATCATATCATACGCTTGTAAGATTGATGCGGGTTTAACAGAGCAACCTTTCAGAGGTCATAACTTTTGACTTGGGACTCGGAATCAGGCTCTATTAGTGCTCACGCGTGTAGAATTTGAAGATCTACTCATAACCGCCAAGTTTCGGGCCCAAAAAGCATCGATTAAGTCCATTTCGAAGCCTCGAGTATATTTTTATTATTTTTAGTAATTTTTGTATTTTGAATATTTAGGTTATTTTTGGTATCTTTGTCTTGCAATTAGGGTATTTAGTCTATTTAAGCATCATATTTAATGTTTTGAGACAATTTTTTGTTTAATACTATTTTTAGCCGTCGTCTCCTTGAAACGATGAGTTTTCCTTTTTTATGGTACGTGCGCGAATCAACGGAGTCGATAGTTAAGAGCCCAACGGAGTTTTCCTTTTTTGTTTCGGCTTGGTTGAAACTCAAGTAGTGCCCAACTTGGATCAAACGAGCCAAATCATGTGTTTGTTGGGTCAAGCAAAACCTGAACGAGCAATTTTCTCCAATAAACCAGTACAGTTAAGTGGGAAATAAGAGTCAGATTCATTGATAAAGTAGGGTTTCAAGCAATACACCTCTCATACTTTTGTGCCCTTCAACTATCCCCACCGACAACAACAACACACGCGGACACCACCCTCATTTCTCTCACTCTCTCTCACAACTTTCTGCTTTTCCTTTTCTGTTCACTTGTGAGCCAACCACCTCCAGCATCCTCACACTTGGAGCACCTACTCTCTCCTCTATCAATGAGCACGAGACCTCAAGTGCCTTACCCATCTTCCTTCGAGATGCAGCAATAGAGGTAAGTCTCCTCCACTCCATTTCTTCTTTTTTTTACTTCCTCTCTCTTTTCTTACTATTTTCTCCCCCTCCTGCTCATCTATTGTTCCGCTACTTGATTCATCTAAAGAAACAGACAAGTCAACCTTCTAGGACCCGTTATTCTTATTGTGTCCTATCTTTACACATATATGAGGAAATTTCATCTAGTTTGAGTCATATAATATTTTTTAACAAAGTAGTCAAAAGTGAGATCCCTTGGAACGAAATGAGGTTCATATGTTTCAGAGCATAAGATCATAAGATTCTACAATTTAAATAAAGTATTTTAAACTATATTTGGCATTTATAATTTATTATATGTATTAACTTTTGATATTATAGTATTAATTTTTAATGTTGTCATTTGAATATGATGAAGTGTAAACAAATATATATTCATCTTCACATAGCAAATAATGATAATAATTAAAATTGATTCTTATAATAAGAAGCTTAAAGTATATTATTTAGTTAGGGGTAGTTAGGATTGTTGGGATACAATATAGTTAAGGTTGATGGGATCGAGAGCCTACATAGGAACGGAGCAAGTCTAGGATCATATCATACGCTTGTAAGATTGATGCGGGTTTAACAGAGCAACCTTTCAGAGGTCATAACTTTTGACTTGGGACTCGGAATCAGGCTCTATTAGTGCTCACGCGTGTAGAATTTGAAGATCTACTCATAACCGCCAAGTTTCGGGCCCAAAAAGCATCGATTAAGTCCATTTCGAAGCCTCGAGTATATTTTTATTATTTTTAGTAATTTTTGTATTTTGAATATTTAGGTTATTTTTGGTATCTTTGTCTTGCAATTAGGGTATTTAGTCTATTTAAGCATCATATTTAATGTTTTGAGACAATTTTTTGTTTAATACTATTTTTAGCCGTCGTCTCCTTGAAACGATGAGTTTTCCTTTTTACGTGCGCGAATCAACAGAGTCGATAGTTATTCGCTGCATCAGTTGGTATCATAGCCGAAACTGATCTTGCGAAGTCATGCCGCCAAGGAGGCAACAACGTGTTCAGAACGTCAACAACATGTATCGATCGTGATATGGATCAACGGGTTCGAGTTATGGATGACCAAATGGAACGGATGGAAGGGGCTATGGAAAGGATGGCGGTAATGTTTGAAAATCTAAATAGAAGAAATCCGATCCAACGCCATCATCGGGTAAATTTGGACATGGAAGTGGGTGATGAGGATAAGGATGTTTCTGAAGAGGAGATTTCCTAGAGGCGACGCAAAGCAATAGTAGAGGACAATCGCAGGCTCTGGGAGGTGGGGATGAGAACGAAAATTCCTGAGTTTTATAGCAGCCTATAACCTGAGTTATTCCTGGATTGGCTAGCCTATGTGGAGGAAATCCTGGATTTTAAAGAAGTGCCTAAAGACAAGCATGTGTCCTTGATCGCAACCAGATTGCACGGAAGAGCGACAGTACAATGGCAACAACTAAAACTAACCCGAACCAAATTAAGGCAAAAATTATCAATCGGAAAAGATGAAACTCATGCGGGAGACGTTTTGTCATACAACTTCTAGCGACTAATGTATCAAAAGCTGCAGAATCTGAAGCAAGGCATCCAATCAGTGGATGAATATACCTCTGAATTTTTTTTTAATTTGCGAGGAATGAAATACACGAGACGGAAGATCAGTTGGTGGCACGATATATCAAGGGATGGAAATATCATATTCAAGACATGGTTAACATGTTTGACACTATTTTCGTATTTGCTGCACATCAGAGGGCATTTGTGGTAGAAAAACATGCACGTCGTAGTAGTGTTTTTTCCCTACAAACATTGCGAGCGGAGGGCCTAGTGGGGTGATGCTGGGGTTGGTAACAAGGGGCCGGACAAATTAATAGAGGAAGTGACGGCAGAATAAAGTGTTTTAACTATGGAGAGATTCAGCAAAGAAAACACTAGCTACAGACGAAGTGTTGTTGGAAGGAAATGTCGAGACAGTCTTAGTGGTTCAACATTCCTATTTGACGCCGAAATCAGTTGACGATGACCGTCCATGGAGTAATATTTTCCAATCGACATATATCATTCTGGGCAGAATGTGTCATTTTGTGATCGATGCTGGAAGTTGTGAAAAAATCATATCTGCATAGAAAATCATCTCAAACCATATAAATTAGAATGACTTAAGAAGGGAGGTGAAGTATCGATTTCACGAAGGGCTCTTATTTCTTTTTCTATTGATCTAAAATATAAAGATATTGTTTGGTTTGATGTAGTAGCGATGGATTCTTGTCACCTATTGTTAGGCAGAACTTGGCAGTATGATAGACAAGTGCATCATGATGGATGAGCTAATACTTATAGTTTTGTGTTTGAGGGAGCCAAAATTGTGCTACTACTGGGTCGACAGATGGTGGAGCAACCGAAGCCTGCAAGTGAAGTGTCGGCTTTATTATCCATGGCTCAGTTGGACAAGGAGTTGCAGAAAGCAAAAAGGGGGTTTATGTTGATGGGCAAGGAAGTGCCTAAACCTAGCACTATTCCAGATTTAGTGGCTCCATTAATTGCAAACTTTGGTGATATTTACCTCCTCAACAAGATATTCAGCATCATATTGATTTGGAGTGGAGGGCACCTCTACCTCACAAATCGTCAGTGTTCGAAAACACGGCCTAGGAGGCACCGCCTAGGCACTGTGCGGCAACAGACCTTGCCGGAAACCCCCCAGGCAAGTGGCCTAGGCGGCCCAACCGCCTAGGCGGCGCTCGGCGGCCCTCGGTGGCCCTCAACGGCTTTTGGCAGGCCTCGGCGCAGATATTTAAGTTTTATTTTGAACCTAATTTGCTCGTTTGCGTGCGTGCTTACGTCTTCGCCGTCTCTCATCACCGCTTTGTCTTCTCTCATCGTCGCTATAAGGCTTCGTCGCTCCGTGGCTTCGGTAAGTTTTTAGGTTTTTTTTCTTACTTTCTGTTTTCGAACACTGCTTGCTTTCTGTTAATTTTTTTGTTTTTCTCCTGTTGAGTTATCGTCACGGCACATCTCCGATGGTGTCGAACGCGTCCGCAGCCGCCGAAAACGTCCGCAACCGTCGAAAGCATCGCAGGATGCGTCCGACGCCATCTCATGATGCTTCCAACGGCACTGGAAGCCACCGGAAGCGACGCCAGACTTTCCCGGACATTACGGATGCGTCCGGCGAGGCTTTCGGCAGCGTCGGCGTGTTTACCGTACAAAATTTATTTTAGGATTTAATAAAATCAAATAACTCCTAACCGAGATAATTTCAATAATAGGATTTCATAAAGCCTAATTAAATTACTCCAATTATATATATTTAAAATTTAATTTGTTTAATAAATATTATTAATTTATATAAAACAGATTTAAATATATAAATAATTTAATTTAATTTTTTAAATAAATATTAAAAAATTAAATTTTAATAAATATTATTAATTTATATAAATCAGATTTAAAAATATATTTAAAATTTATTTTTTTATGAATAGCTAATAAATTTTATTAATTAAATTAAGATATATAAAAAAATATTCTAAGACTTGTTAATGCTATATTTTGTATCGTATAATTAAATTTTATAATGTTATATATAATTTTCAAGTTATCCGTTATTATAATGGCAAGCAATCATATTCGACAGCATCCGTCACTCAACCCGAATATAGAATTCTTAGAAGAAAGTCAAATGACATCGGATGGGAGTTTGGAATGTTGATTGATCCTAAGAACCTTGACAAAATTAAATGCAATTTATGTGGAAAAACAATGTTAGGGGGAGTTTATAGGATCAAGGAGCACATTGGAAATATACTTGGAAATGTATCTGGTTGTCGAAAAGCATCTCAAGAAGACAAAAATAAGTACAAACAGACTATTTTAGAAGGGAGGAACAGAAAGAAGAACAAAATAATAGAAGAGCAAAGTTATAAAGCAGAGGTGGCTATTTCTCTAGACGAAGAAGAAGGTCTTGAAATTGAAGGGATTGATGGAATTAAAAAACCTCTTCCACTTGGCCCCATGGATAGATATGCATTAATAATTGCTCCAGAAAATGTAAGTTCAAGTGGGAGTAAAGTGCTTCGTCAAAAAAATATAAATGAAGCTCTTTTCAAAGAGAGAACTCAACAAGTTCAACAATATGTTGGGAGATGGGTTTATGAAAATGGAATCTCATTCAATGTTGTTGATAATGATAGCTTCAAGCAACTAATGGAGGCAGCGGGTCAATTTGGACCAGGATTCAAGCCTCCAACTCAATATCAACTTAGGGAGTCACTGTTGAAAGCCGAAGTTAGAAGAACAAAACAATTGCTGAAGAAACATAAAGAAGAATGGGCAAAGAATGGGTGCTCAATCATGACAGATGCATGGAGTGATAGAAAAAGAAGAAGCATCTTAAATTTGTGTATTAATTGCAAGGAGGGTACTACATTTTTAGAGTCTAAGGAGTCTTCAGACGAGGCGCATACAACTGAACTTATTTTTGAGTATGTTGACAAGTGCATTGAACAAGTAGGAGCTCAGAATATTGTTCAGATTATAACAGATAATGCCACCAACAATATGGCTGTAGCTAAATTGATGAAAGAAAAATGACCTGAGATCTTTTGGAGTTTATGTGCAACTCACACCGTTAATCTCATACTTGAAAGTATTGGCAAACTTCCACAATATAAAAAGGTGATTGCGCAATCTAAGGCTTTTACCATTTTCATCTATGCTCACTATAAGACTTTATCATTGATGAGAAGTTTCACAAAGAAGAGAAGTCCGACCAGGAGTTACCAGGTTTGCATCAAATTTCCTCACATTGCAAAGTTTGATTGAAAAAAAAACAAGTTTAAGGGCCATGTTTACAAGTGATATGTGGGAGAAATGTAAATGGTCAAAAACAAACAAAGAAAAATTGGCTTACTCTACAGTGATGAGCATAAATTTTTGGAATGGTGTAACACTTTGTTTGAAAATATTTGCTCCTT
Source organism: Zingiber officinale (assembly GCF_018446385.1). Classification (NCBI taxonomy): domain Eukaryota; kingdom Viridiplantae; phylum Streptophyta; class Magnoliopsida; order Zingiberales; family Zingiberaceae; genus Zingiber; species Zingiber officinale. Next base: position 139,046,309 of record NC_055989.1, read on the forward strand.
TGGTAAGAGTTCTTCGATTGGTAGATGGAGATAGAAAGCCATCGATGGGGTTTCTACATAGGGAGCTTCTTCAAGCTAAAGAAGATATCAAGGTGGCTCTGAGAAACATGGAATCAAATTATCAACCTATCATAGTCATTATTGAGTCAAAAATGAAGGATAGACTTGATACATCATTGCATACCACTACTTTTTTGTTGAATCCTTATTTTTTACTATAAAGATAGTTCTATTGCTCTTTATGAGGAAGTCGCGACGGGGATTTTTGAATGCATGGAAACTTTGCATGCCAATGAGTTAGATCTACAAGATACAATTATAAACAAGAAATTTCCAAAATATAGAGATAAGACTAGGTTATTTGGAAAAACATTGGCAGCAAAAGCATGTGAAAAAATGGATGATACATTTGATCCATGTGCATGGTAGAGTACATACGGTGGTCACACACCTAACTTGCTAAGGGTGGTATTGAGGATACTTTCATTAACTACAAGTTCATCTGGGTGTGAAAGAAATTGGAGTTCATTTGAAGGAGTAAGTTTTAAACTTTCAGTCTTTAATTAAATTAGCTATAATTTTTAACATCTATACTCTATATTCAAGTACTAACTATAATATTTACTTTCTCTGTTTTTTTAGATTCATACAAAGGAAAGAAATAGGTTGGATATCAACAGGTTGAACAATCTAGTATTTGTCCAATTTAATGCTAGATTGTTGAATAAACAAAAAAGAGAAAAAGCAAGGAATGTCGATGCCCTTCTTGCAAAAGATGCTTCAAATGCACAAGGTTGGATTGTAGATGGTGGGGAAGATGATGAAATTGAACTAGGTTCCGGACTCACTTGGCAAATGGTTGATGAAGCAAGTGGAGCATATGAAAATCTACAACCCTGAAGAAGCTCTAGAGTGAGAGAACTTCATGAAGATGATTTTGCATCCGAAGAAGAAGAGGAGGATCACAATAATGATATTGAGTTTGTGTCCGATAAAGAACAAGTTATTGAAAATTATGGAGAAGAAGAAGTAGAATAAATATGAGTCTATGAGATATTATTAGTTGTGTAATTTTGAACTCATTTTGTTAAGACATGATTTATGTTATTCAACAATTATATTTTGCTTAGTGGTTACTGGTTCACAATGATGTAATCTTGAATTGAAGTATTGCTACTATTTTCTAATGTTTTCCACCACTAAAGTTGTTTTAGCTTATAGCAAGGTTTTAAAATTCGCATTGGATATATATTCTACTGTTTACTACATGATTATGATAACTAACTGCATGTTCTACTGTTCAACTGTTTCTTTTACTCGTATTTATTGAGTCTAGTATATTTCCTTTACACAAACTATTAGTTTTCTTTTATAATTTTTCATTTTTTGGTATTAGAAAGTATACATTTATTTCAGCATACATAGTTAGATCTCCATTGCTATGAAATTGTTTAAGACAACATTTAGATTTGCATATGACATTGTCCACAGTCCACAACTCCACACCAAAACAAGGGATACCGAGATATCTGCCTAGCGACGCCTAGTCCCCGCCTAGGCGGCCTAGGCGCTAGGCGCTGGTCTACCGCCCGACTAGCGCCTAGCGAATTTTAGAACCTTGCAAATCGCATTATCGGATGAGCCCTCTAGAGCATGAAGAATTGTGACGACAGGTTGAAGATTTACTAGTTAAGGATCATATAAGGGAAAGCATGAGTCCTTATGTTGTACCTGCTCTTTTGGTGCTTAAAAAATAATGGATCTTGGCATATGTGCATGGGCAGCAAGACCATCAATAAAATCACAATTAGGTACCGCTTTCCCATTCTCATCTAGATGATTTACTTGACCAGATTAGTGGACCAGTTGTGTTCACCAAATTGGATTTGAAGAGTGGATCTTATCAGATTCGCATTAGGCCGGGGGATGAGTGAAAACAACTTTTAAGACTAGGGAAGGGTTGTATGAATGGCTTGTGATGCCTTTTGGTTTATCCAATACCCCTAGTACTTTCATGTGTGTAATGAATTAGTTGTTGCGATCGTTCATTGGTAGATTTGTTATGGTGTATTTTGATATATAATGTGACTCCAGAGCAACATCTACAACACGTGAGGGAGGTTTTTAATGTGTTGCGTACGGAAAAGTTCTATGTTGTTATGAAGAAATGCGTGTTTTGGGTGGACTGAGGATGCAGAGTCAGCCTTTCGATTGATTCAAGAACGACTCACAATGGCGTCCATCTTAATACTTCCAAATTTTTCTCGGCCTTTTGAGTTACACACAGATGCTTCTAAAGTTGTTATTGGTGCGGTATTCAGTGAGAACGGCAAACCCGTGGCATTTTCCAGCAAAAACTTTCTAGAGCAAAACTTAATTACAATACTTATGACATTGGAGTTTTATGTCGTTGTGCAAGCAATGAGATATTAGTGTCACTATTTGTTTCCCAGATAATTTGTTCACCCTGCCATGCGAGATGAGTCGCTTATTTGGAGCAGTTCACTTATGTGGTTAAACATAAAGCAGGGATCGCTAATCATGTGGCAGATGTGTTGAGTCTCAGGAGCAACTTTCTAGTTACTATGTGGGTTGAGGTTTCAGGGTTTGACTCTCTTCGTGATTTGCTTGATACTAATCCTTATTTCTCAGTGATATTGCAAAATGTATTGGCTAGGAAGAAGACGGATTTTTTATTGCATGGGTTTCTATTTAGAGGTAATCAATTATGCATTCAGCTGGTAGTCACCGTTTGCAAATAATCAAGGAATTGCACGGTGAAGGTATTGGGACTGAAAATTGCCTTTGATTCAAGCTTCCTACTTTTGCCCTACATTGGATAAGTAGAGAAATATGTGCAAAGCTGCAAAATTTGTCAAATCTCTAAGGGGGCAGCCACTAATGCATGTTTATACATGCCTTTGTCGATCCATTCTCGACCTTGGGTTGATATTAGCATGGATTTTGTGCTAGGTTTGCCATGTACCCAATGGGGTAGTAACTCCATCTTTATTGTCGTTGATAGATTTCCTAAGATGGTTCACTTTATTCCTTGCAAGAAAACTATTGATGTTGTTAATGTGGCACAACTGTTCTTTCGAGATGAGTACCGTCTTCATGGCCTTCCGGTGTCCATTGTTTCAAGATCAGGACACTTGTTTCCTTAGTCATTTTTGGCGCAGCTTGTGGAAGATGGTCAATACACAGTTAAATTTCAGTAATACTTATCATCCTCAAAAGATTGTGATTCGAATCAATCACTTGACAATTTATTGTGTTGTTTAGTGGGAGATAAGTTGTCAGGCGGAATTTGCTCACAACTATGCTTTGAATCAAAGTACGAATTTCAGTTCATTCCATAAGGCAGGTGACTTCGTGAATTGTTTGCAGGAGATCCATAAAATGGTACACGATCGTTTATCCATCTCTAACTCAAAGTACAAATATACAACAAACCAAAAGCGTCGACACTTGGAGTTTGATGTGGGGGATTTTGCGTGGGCAGTCTTAACCAAAGATCGTTTTGCTATTGGGGATTACAACAAATTATCAGCCAAGAAGATTGGCCCGGTCGAGATCATTGAGAAGATAAACTCAATGCATAATGTCTGAAGTTGCCTACTCATATTCGTACTACCGATGTTTTTAATGTGAAGCATTTGATTCGCTTCATGGTGATTCTTCTGATGATTAAGTGGCCGGCAATTCGAGGACGAATTTTCTCCATCATAGGGAGAATGATGCGAGTTTGATAGAGTGCAGAACTTGAAGATCTACATTTATTACTAGAACCATAACCGCCAAGTTTCGGGCCAAAAAAAGCATCGTTTAGGCCGGAGCCTCCGAGTATATTTTTAGTAATTTCCATATTTTGGGTATTTAGGTTATTTTTGGTATCTTTGTCTTGCAATTAAGGTATTCGGTCTATTTAGGCATCATGTTTAATGTTTTGAGATCATTTTTGGTTTAATACTATTTTTAGCCACCGTCTCCTTCTTGGAAGGACGGGTTTTCCTCTTTTCTAGTATTATTCTTTGAATCAACAGGGATTAGAAGTATTGATTATGGTATTAATGCGCAAATCAACGGAGTTGATAGTTATCCGCTGCGTCAAAGATCCTACCCAATTTAGTTTGTGATCTAAATTGTTTTGGTCAATTTGGTGGATGACAAGATCCTAAGGCCCACAACACAACCCATTAGATTGAAATTGGATGGCAAGATCCTAAAATAACAAAGCAGTAACATTAATATGGTGGCCTTGACAACACGACCCTTTAGATTGAAATTGGATGACAAGATCCTAAAATAACAAAGCAGTAACATTAATATGGTGGCCTTGACAACACAACCCTTTAGATTGAAATTGGATGACAAGATCCTAAAATAACAAAGCAGTAACATTAATATGGTGGCCTTGACAACACAACCCTTTAGATTGAAATTGACGAGTTGATATGCTCTATTGTCATTTTCTTTTCACAGAATATACTGCTCTCCCTTTTAAAAAATGCCTTTTAGTCACATAGCTGGTCATCGACTCTAGATTTGGCTGACCTGAGTCACTTACGCATTCTTTTGGAATCTATTGAGCTTCTATATTTGGGCCTTATCTAGGCACTACAACTACTCGTTTTGGACGGCCTGTTAAACATGCACTTAGGTCTTTGTTAAATTCCTCGACTAGATGTAGCCTAGGTAGCAAATTTTGGAGTTGTGAAGAAGGAAACAGCCACTTGAGGCTACTGGCAAGTCAAGGTGAAACTACAATATCTTACCATTATTAGAGGACATTTACATCTCTAAAAAGGGCTAAAGTGACAAATCATGATAGGCTCTCAAGGAAGTTGAAAGGGATTAACTTCCGATATTGCTCAAGGATGACCCCATCAGTAGTAAAGGTTCGCAAGTTCACATAATCTTCGAATAGGGTGTCATCTGGAAAAGGGTCAAGAGAATCTAGTAACTCCAAGAAATGAGCAATCCTCGTCCAAATGTGGATATGGGAAGAGGTGGCTTGCTTCAAATTTTAATGAAAAAGCAAGTAATGCTCTAAAAGAGGCATGCTTAGTGTTGAAGATGTGTAGGATGTTGTTGATGGCAACGGATTGTAGCTGTTTGGGGACATAGATGAGGTGGTAGAAAAACATCATAACTAAAAGACAAGAAGATATAATTGAACATCTTTCATTCATCAGCATTAACTGGGTACAGCAGCAGCTTTCCCTATCCATAGAGATGGTGAGGGGGCAATAGAGAGATTAAGGAGCTATCTACGGAAAAGATAACTAGACGGTGATAAAAGAGGATCTTTTAAGGGAGAAGAGAGAAGAGAAGTAGGGAGGGGGAAAGGAATGTTGAAGGGAAGGGAGAGGTAAGTTGCTAACACGTAACCTAAAATAGAAACACAAAATTCACTCTCTAATACCAGATTGAATGTAATAGAGGAATGTAATTTTTTACCAAAAAGAGAAATTGCATGCCTATACATATAACAATCTAATAACTATGACGATGATGATAACGACGACAATTTAATACCGTATGAGAATAAATTTACATGTTTCAAAATTTGAAAATGCATAAATTCATACTAAAGTTGCAAAATAAAGAGAAACTATAATTGTTTATTCAATTTATTAGAAAAGTGTGATATAACATAGTGCACATACCCAAGGTTTAAAGTATCATTCCATACCGACACTTTAATCTCCAAGTAAAATGGAGTCATACCAATACATGTTGAGGTCAACTCAAATGAGTTTAATCCTAAATCATATTTCACTTAGCTTGTTTACCTTTTATGGTAATTAAATAGAATAGAATTATGTGACAAGTTACACAAATATAATAAGCATCTCAAGTAACAAATATCAAAATATTTACCAAAATGAATGTCTTTCATCAAATTAGTTCTTGTAGCATCCTAATAAAATCTGTGTCCATTTTCCAATATCCAAATTAAATTATACTCCTACGTCATCTAGTATTGGAACTAACCTCTCCATGTCTATAAATATATCTTAACTAAAAAACAATGGTAATATATCTCAATTAAACACACAACATAAAATTAAATTGAATTGAGACAATTAGAATTTAAATATACACAAGTATAAGATTAGGATATATTTTTGTTTCTCTAACTATGAATCACTCTTAATCATAGTTTAAAATTTCATACCATGTCAAGCCAACATTTGACACCCTTTGACATGTTACAACATAGGTCAAGACAAATTGAGATAGTACTGTTATTGTTCATGTTGGAAGAATCGGTGTGAGCCTAGGTTTTGATATTTGGACAAAGGTTTAAGTTAGGTTTATCGTTGAATTTGATATGCACTAATGAGTATGCAGGATGCAGGTACAACAAGGAAAGTCCAAGTGGGATTTTGGCAACGGCAAAGTCCAAGGGTGAGTCTTAGCGGTGTAAGTCCAAGTGTGTAGTCTTGGCAATGTAAGTCCAAGTATGGCTTGGCAAGGATGAAAATCGAGGTCGAAGGAAGCTCTTGAAAGCAAGTTGTGAAGGATGGGGAAGCATCCGAGGGACGCAAGGCTGATGGAAGATGACTAGAAGGTAAGGTCGAGGTTATGTGGGCGAGGACGAATGCATGAGAGATTGTACTCGGGGTAAAACCCTACGACTAGCATTTGGACCCATGACTAGGTTATGGCACAGAATGTTTTTGTGCCCGACAGTAGTGAAAACCAGTCTACTGGTATGTAGCCAGTCTACTGGTATGTAGCCAGTCTACTGGTACACTGTAGACTGATAAAGAGTCATTGGCAGAATCGCAGATTTTGTGGAGTGTCGTTGGCCAACACCAATCGACTCATGCAAGGACTAGTCGACTGGTAACGGTAAAATCAGCTTGCTAATTTCCCCAAGCTCTATATAATGGAGCTTGGGTGGTTGGCTTTGGTGACGAAATTAGACATTGTTAACCCTTAATTAGAGTCTCCCAAGCCCTTAAGTGCAATCCAAGTGTGATCAAGTTTGTGGCGAGATTTCTCCACTAAGAAGGAGAATTGTGCTAGTCGGAGTTTGACGGGGAATCATCCATCAACGAATACGGATCGTCCACCTTACGGACAGGCGTAGAGTAGGAGCATCATCTCCAAACCATGTTAAACGAAACGTGTCGTTAGGTTTTGTTCTTCTTGTTTATTGTCTTCTAGGGTTAGTTTTCATTTTATACTTGTTATTTTGTATTTTCGCTACGCTAACAAGTGCAAGAAGCAAACGTAAAGGGTGACCGTCTATTCACCCCCCGCCCCCCCTAGCCGGTGTCAAAGGTCCCAACAGTTTATAGTCTGAACATATAATTATCTTCTTTTTCTTCTTCATCTCCTTGCTCCTTCCATCCATAATTTACTACTAGCACCATATATTGAAACATAGCACTCTACCAAAACAATATTGTTCCAAACAGAAACTGAAACTCTTACACAGTCCTAGCGCGGCTTGAGTTTTTAACCCTGGTATTTACTACTATAGATTCTTTGGTTGGTGCTATTGGTGCTTCCCCTCTTTTCCACCCTCTTATTTTGTAATATTTCACCTTCTCCCCGTGACTCACAAATAGAATCAAAGGATAAGAGAATCAGCATATCCCAACCAATTTTGAACAATACAATTTGCCTCGATGGGTATCATCGAAATTGTGTCAGCATAGGTAGCATAGGTGGCACAATGACTTTTATCTATGTTGACACAATACCGATATTGGTTGACAGACGAAACAATTCAACCAATATGTTTCGACCATGCAGATAAGTACTGATGGAGAACTTAAAACCATGCACATATCGTAAATTAACTACAATCTAACAGGTTGCTAGATGTACATTGAGTATGGAACTAGGATCTTCAAATGCTTTAAGGTCTGTTCAACTACTGTTAATTAAGTTAGACAACATACTGGCTTGCAGTTATAGCAGCTCCAGCTCCACCATGTCCATCGAATATACCAAAGAGGCCAAACTGCAAATGAAATGATCAATTAAATTTTCTAGAGCAAATGCATGGTTTTCCATTTTGGTGCACAAGAACCTGCTCAACACCATTAAGTGGACAATGGCAGCAACACATGTCTTCCATAGGAAGCTTTTTACCACCTCGTCGTGCAAACATTGGATCACGTGCAATTCCCACACCATCTGGTTTATGATGTTCAACAAACTGGGAAATCTTGACCTGCCACAGATAAATTTGTAAGCACAGCACATTGCATAAGAATTTATAAGCAATCATTCCACTCAGTAACTAGTACATGATCAAGAGGACCCTCGTATAGCTTGCAAAAACAGTTGATATCTGATAAAGCACGGTTATAATTTTCACAAAGCTACCAACAGTTTGGATCAGTACATCATCATCTAAGAGAAAATAAATAATACTAATGTCAGAGAACAATCAGGTGAAGGTAAAATAAAGGGCAGTAATATCCAAGAACAATTAGGTGAAGACCAATTAGAATCAGATGATAAAATGAAAAAATAAATAAATAAATTGAGATTGTACAAACATATTCACAGGAAACTAATACACTATAGTTTATAATTAGAAGAATTGAATGGATTTATGGTAAAAATATGAGGGAGACTCAAAGAAAATATTAAGCAATGTAAGAAAAGAATAATTTAGTATTACTAATGATAGAGACTTACATAAAGTTCGATGGAAGGTAAACTAAATAGCTTGGGCATACACAGCTTGATAATGGTGGTGACAGAATCAAAAAGAGTTCAATGGCATGCCTACCTGGGCTACTCAGAAACACACTGACCTACCAAATAAATCGGCCAAACAACCTTGGGTATTTATAAGGCACAATTAAGATGAGGCTGTAAACAATGAGCACGTGACTGCATGGTTCGTTTCCATGTTCATCTTGGCCACTGAGTTTATGGTTTCCTACACAGGAAGGATTATTCCTTGCCTATTGGTGTTGAATTTCCCGACACAGTTTGCTTCATAGAATTTGAACGATCTAGAGGTGGAACGGAATCCACACACAATATCCCACCTCATATCTGAGAATGCAATCCCTCCCTCCAACTTCAGAATTGAGTCATTAAGTTGTTAGAGGTTACAGTCATTAGGATAGCACATTAGGTGTCTAATAGAGTATTATGTTGAGTCCTACATACATAATGGTTACCTCTTGAAATCAATCATACAAATTTCATTCCGCTCAATTTGATATCAAAGGGAAACTCTCCTAGGATTAGAAATTTCCTGTTCAATCATGTTAGGGAGAGGGGCACAAGTTTGATATGGCAGCTTGCCTCCCCCCCTACCAAAGTAAACTGTAATTTTCTTCCCTTTCTCTGCCATTCTAAAAGCCTTTTCTGCTCACAATTCACAACTCAACACCTGTTAAATACAATAGCCCAGCATTTTTCTGTTTCAACCTGCAGCTATCTGTGCAAAAAACAACTCAGGTTTCTCCAAGTTTTCTTATACAAGAAGAACAAAGAGGATTGCACGAGTTCTTCAAGTGAGGGACAACTTCTAGATACCCAGCTCCTCCAATCAGAAGAGGAAAAATGCTTCCTCTCTCAGGTGCATCAAGCGACCGCATCAAACAGTGCCTCGCCTCAAGAAGGCCAACTCGGTTGTCAATGAAGTTGCACATCCACTACCGCAGCCATGCTAAGCCATTTCCTTCTTGACTTCCTGTTGATTTGTTGTCCGCTTTTAACTCTTCTCCTCAGGGCAACATCAACAGAGCAGAAGACCTCACCAACCTCTCCTCCTGCTAGAAGACCTATTCTCACAATAACCACCAAAAATCCCTCACATTCTCCTCAACCCTCAATCTCATTGGCAAACCTCCTTCCATGCCACTTCTCCAAACATCTTTGATGATCTGCTAATCCAGCCCGTATTCTCCTTCACACCAACACATGCTTTGTCTCTTCATTATCACGCACCAAATTCTTCAAGACCTTGACTCCATGCCCCCACCTCCTCACTTCCTCACATGCAAGAAGTTGCACCTGCCCTCCTACATGGACTTTGTTGGTACAACAAAAAGCAACCTTCCCTTCAAGAGTGAAGTTCTCTTTTTCCCATCCCAGTTCCCTGGAAAAGATTCCAAGCTGATTTCTCCTTGTTGCCATTCTATGCAAGGGAGGCTAAGATTTGACAACTTGGTCTAGGGCGAAGAAAATAAAATGAAAAAGGCAGATTCAGTAAAAAGGAGGGGGGAGATGCAAAAAAATGTAATGAAAGGCAGTATCATATTTTTTTAAAAAAAACGAGGTCCATATAAATCGAAAGAAGTGGTTGCTAAAAAGAGTGTGGAAGAGAGAATTAGGTCTTTAAAAAATTATATAAAAAGATGGCAATGATTAATCAAAAGGGAGAAAAGCATTTTAAAATTAACAAGATCAAAGCATTTATTTTTCATATTATTCATCTTAAGTTTTTCATTTTTTTTCCTTCCCCCTCTTTGTTTCAAGAATTGTCACCAAATAATCTTTTACATTTTTGTGTGCATGATTTAACATGAGCTTAGCTATTGATAGTGACTTCCACACTACTCTTTTTTTTTTGCAATCAGTGTTAGATTTTAGTTGTCTGTCCTAACACCTCCCTCTCTTAGAGTTAAATGATCAAAACCAATCTCCAAATACTTCTCCCCTGTCAAAGCAAATGATTGAAATTATAATCTCACTTAGAATTGCAAAAATTATCAATCTCCTATTAAATGAGTTTTTATCGTATTTGAATTTTTGCATCTTAAGTTATTTATTTTAAAACTTTAAATGACGAAATAAGTTGAACTAAACCAACAAAACAGATTTGGGGCTTTGGGTGAAGTCGAATTGGTTATAGAAGGAACTCATCCGATTGCCATGATGACTAGGATCACGTGAGTTCAAATCATGATCAAATGGAAGGAACTCATCAGATAGCCTGGTTTAGTCATGCTAGAATGAATTAGTGAAATTTTTATTTTTAGAAGTTGGGCTACATAATCTCTTCTCTCTGTCCCACTCGTCCTCACACAACATACTACCAATTGACCTATCCTTCATGATCTTTCCTCTCCATCTTCATGAGATGCCACCACCAGATCTTCCTCACAATAGATGCCTAATGTTGGCCACCTCTTCTCCTTCGACAGTTCTCTCTCCTTCTTACTCTTCTCATTTTCCTCTCTCTTTCTTGTTTCCTTCTTTCTCACTCTACATATGTGTGGTGTATGATTGTCACCCCTCAAACTCAATTACCCATCACCGCTAAAGTTAAAAGAGGTTATTGTCAATTATCTCAGCCAACCTTTTGTCTCTCTCTCCTTGTCCTGCTCCCTAGGCCCATAGCCCACTACTGAGCCACACAAAGCCCTACAAAGAGGCACTAGACCACCATCTACCCTCTCCACTCTCTTTCTCCCGTGTCATGTGCCTGAAACCTCAACATCTAGCCGCTCAAAGCCAAGGCATGATCAAGAGGTAGGGCAAGTTGCTACCCCTGTGTCCTTGGGTAAAATCGCCCTTGTGGTGGTTGCATTGCATATAAGGCATCATTGTGACCAAGTCTCTCCTTGCACATTAGTTGTTAAATTGAAGGTAAGAATTCCATGACTAATATTTTACAGATATTGTGTAAGATTCCTATTTTGGATTAAAAATTACGTTTTGTTTCAAGTTCAATTGGCTTGATGTACCCACTTTGTTATGTAGTGAAAACTGTTTGGTAAACATTCGATTTTATTATATTTCTGTTATAGGTTGGTGTATTTGAATTAGAATGGAAAATAAATGATTGTTTGTTAATAATAAGTTGAATTTTTAACTTAAAGTTGTATCAAGTTGTTGGATTAAAATTGGATCCATCCAATTAATTTGTAAATTTGGTGTTACTATCAAAATTATCTCAAGTTTTTCTAAGTTATTTATATATTTGTATTTATAAATACTCATTCAAGGATAGCACTCATAATTTTTAGATCTTCAAATCCCTATTTGTTGTATATTTGAGGTGGTTAAATATATCCGTTCTCATTTACATATTCCTTATGCATAAATTAATGTATAAAAATAAATTATACATATCCTTCTATAACTATTTTGAAAAAAAAAATATTAACACAACATTAAATTAGTGAAATGAATTTTAAAAAAAAATCATTAGTGTTAAATAATTCTTATTCTTTTTTTCGTGTTATATATCTAGGAGGGTGATCATATGGAGATTAAATGGAAAGGCTAGTTTTCAAAAATTAAAAATTGATGCTCTAATTATTCCTTAATTTCAATTATTTTTCCAGTTACTTATTTATTTATGTATTAATACTTGTGTATTTTTTTTATTATACACCCTGCATTGATACAATATAATAATAAATAGTTAAATTATCGAATCCTTTATCAAAAAGGTGATTTAGGTTAGCACCTCAGACTTACAGATAAGATATAAACAAAAATAAAATAGTTAATGAAAAAAATAAATATTAAAAAGTGAAACTTTGAACCTAGAGAACCTAACCGCTCACACGCTCAGATGATGTTATACTAGTATTTATTTGTGTGATGCCGCTATATAATTATATATCACCACTGAGAGTTTTAGCGTATACATCATAACATGTTATTTACACTATGAGGACTTGGCTCTAGTGATTTATTTCTTAATGGATTTATTGAAGATAAATTTATTGATGATGACTAAAGATAATTAAAAGCATATTAAATTGTGATAAAAAGGATGATAAATAAAACAAATGGCTGGTGACTTTAATTAGTGACAAATAAATAAAACGAAAATATAAGCTAGACTATATATTAAAACTAAAGACCTCAAATAACAATTTTAAAAATGTAATGTAAATTGTGACTTATCTGGTTTGATCACTCAATAAAAATATTGATGCATATATTTTATTATTTACCCACTTAACAAATTGTACTCACTTTGTGTTTTGCTTAGCCTCTAGTTTTGTAGGCAAAGGTTAATTTTGGAGTTATAGTTGATTTCAACTAGCATATAAAGTTGCTCAAAAATCCTTGACATGTTGATTTCAAGTTTGACTTTATTCATTGTACTTTTTATTTTAGTCATATAAGTTATTGGTTCTACATGGTTTAACTATATTTACTTAAAAATAAATAAATAAATATATGTTATATCAAACACCTCTTGCTCATATTTAGTCATTTATCACTGAAATGGATTTTGGTTATTATTACATTGTCAACAAGTGAGCTACCTCCTTATAAGTGGAACTACATCTCAAACCATGACAACCCAGGGGATAAAATTCATTAGAATAGATGAGGATATAATAAGGAATCGAGTCCAATGGTGTAGGAGGATCTATATAATCGACCCCACTTACTAAGATAAAAACTTGGTTGTTGTTGTTTGTACTATAGTATTCAAATATACACATACAACAATCAAGCCTTATCCCACTAGGTAAGGTGGCTAGTATTCAAATATACACATCAAATATAATATTTTAAAATTTTATATTTTTTCATTTTGATCTTTTCTTATTTTTTATTTTTAAAATTTTTTAGATCAATTCTGATGGTCGCTATTTAACTCTATGGATTTTCAATAGTGATATCAATAATGTCACTCATGTTGCAACTCATGTAATCTAGGATCCTAACACTGATCTAGACCACCTCATTTCTTAAGAAAAGCATGCTCGCAAATAGACCACCTTATATCCTCTTTCGCTTTACATCTCTGATGCAGGAGAGGATCCAAAATTAGATTTTTTTTTAGTTATCTATTAATTAAGTTTAGTTTATTTTTTTTATATTTAATTTTGTCCTAAATCTTAGGAACCAAATTTTGATAGTTAATTTCTCCTAGCTCTTAGGGAATAAGTCTAATTAGTTATTTTTCTGTTTAGATTTTTTTGAAAGTTTTGAGAGCTATATAAACCTATGCTTAGATGATGTTTAGGGATAAGTTATTTTGATATTGAATCAATTGATTTCGCTTAAGCCACGTTACGGCTGCATCTCTTTTGTTCTTTATTTCCCGCTCTTATTTTCTCAAGAAGGTTTTTTTTTAAAACCTATCTTGAGCTACTTCTTATTTCGTTATTTCTCTCTTGTTTCTTCTTAATCCCTCTGTAACTTCACGCCCCAGAATAATCTATATTCTGCCCGGCGTCAATTGGTATCAGAGCTCATTAAGATCCAATGGAGGGTCATCGTGGACGTGGTCATGATCGTGAAAGGCAGGTTCCGGCTGAGGAAGCCTCACACCGTAGTCGTAGCACCCAAGACAAGATTCAGTATCTACAGAGATAAGTCACAAAGTTATCTCGACGTCTAGTGGCACGAGAACGTAAAGATCGTAAGTTCCTTTATTCCCCTTTTGAAAAATCTCTAATTTCCAATCAAGAAGAGTTGTCTAAGCACAAGTTTGGTTTCAAGAAATACGGGTTCAACCACCCCACCACCTACAACTTCGAGAGAACACCAACTCCCCAGCGCCTCTACGTTCCCCCTTCCTCTCACGGCAGCAAAGACAACCATGAGGATGTGGACTTCGACAACATCGATTACGACCAATCCTACTCTCTCAATCATCCAATCGGAGGAGGCACCGAAGGCGACAACAAGATCGAATTATTCGGTGATCTAATTTACGACGAAGACGAGATCGAAGGACTAGGTGAACCGATATTTGATGATGAAGTTAACGAGGTACTTTATGGTGATGACCATGAGATTTTGGTCTTATTTGAAGATGCAGCTCATGCCGTATCGGAAGACAATGCTAAGAAAATGGAGACTACGGATGTTGAAGACGTTATTTTGAACTCGAGGACGAGTTCTTTTCAACCTGGGGCGTCTGATACAGGAGCATCTAGTGACACAATCATCTCGTACCATCCAACATGGCTATATTCCCCTTGGAACTATTGGGAGAAGAAAATAAAGCTACCAACTTTCCTTTTGAATCTAGAAGGACGATCGAGGCTACTTACAAGGAAGATGATGAGTTTGTGGTCTCCTGACATGGTTGCACTCTATTCGGAGTCTGGACAGATGGAATCCCTTCAGATTTGGTAACCAATAACTCTACACTACTTTCTATGTCCAGATTTTTGAACAAAATGAAGCACGAAGACATGGTCTATACTTTGCTTCCTTACAAAAGCGATACAATAGACCTAGACTTGGATCTATTAGCTGAGGTGCAACAACTCCTATCCGACTTTGCTGATTTGATGGCTGAAGACCTTCCTCCGGGATTTTCCTCTAGGAGAGACATTCAACACCAGATTGACCTCGTTCCGAGGTCAAGCTTACCTAACCAGCCGGCATACCGTCTTAGCCCTAAGGATGTCCTACTTGTGCCAAAGAAAGACGGTTCGTGGTGCACGTTTATTGATAGCAGAGCCATTACCACAATCACGGTGAAGTACATATTTCCGATTCCTCGCTTAGAAGACATGTTGGATCAACTTTCCAGTTCAAAGATCTTCTCCAAGATTGATCTTAGGAGTGGATACCACCAGATTCAAATCGAGCTCGGAGATAAATGGAAGACCGCCTTCAAGACACAACATGGTTTGTACGAGTAGATGGTCATGCCTTTCGGACTATCCAATGCACCTAGGACGTTCATGAGATTCATGCATCAAGTCTTACGACCTTTCATGGGAAGATTCGTAGTTATATACTTTGATGACATCCTCATCTATAGCCCGACACGAGCTTTGCACCTTGATCACCTTTGCATTATTTTTGAGAAACTAAAGGCGGAACACTTGTTCATCAACACCAGGAAGTGTTCTTTCTTCACAATCTCAGTTTTGTTTCTTGGATTTATAGTGTCTACCGATGGTGTTCGTGTAGATCCATCAATGATAGATGCAGTTTTAGAGTGGTCGCAGCCAAAAACCATTCACGACATCCGAAATTTTCATGGATTAGCCTCTTTCTATCGTTGATTCATCCAGAATTTCAACACCTTAATTGCTCTTATTATTGAGTGACTCAAGGGGCATAAGTTCAAGTGGACTGAAGCGGCTACAACTAGTTTTCAACTGGTGAAGGAAAAGATGATCGAAGCACCCGTTCTAGCACTTCCAGAGTTCACCTTCACGCTGAAGCATCAATCCGGGAGTCTCAATCGTGTTGCAGATGCTCTAAGCTGTCATTCTTCCCTACTTACTACCATTAAGGTTATCGGCTTTGGATCTTTCTTAGATATACAGCACATTATCAATGAATTGCATAACGAAGGACACTTTGACCGAGATAAAACATTAGCCCTCATCTCTTCCGACTTCTATTGGACCAAGCTAACCAGTGACGTAGCTTATTTCGTGGATAGTTGCCTTGTTTGTCAGCAATCTAAGGGAACCCTCACCAATGCTGATTCTATTCTAGTTGTGGTGGACTCATTCTCCAAGATAGCTCACTTTGTGGCGTGCAGAAAAACCATGGATACTGTTCGAATTGCCACCCTCTTCTTCAAAGAGATTGTACGTTTACACGGCATTCCTCGAACTATTACTTCGGATCGTGATACTAAATTTGTCAGTCAATTTTGAAAGATTTTATGGGAAAAGCTAGGGACGAAGCTAAACTTCAGCAGCGCCTATCACCCTCAGACGAATAGTTAGACCGAAGTAGTGAATCGGAGCTTAGGAAATCTTTTAAGATGTCTCACATGAACCAAACCGAAGCAATGGGATCTGGTTTTACCACAAGCAGAATTCGCATACAACATATCAAAGAAACTCATCTGGGGTACTGGATTTAGTCCCTATTTCGCGTCCCAGACAAACTAACCCCAAGGTTGAGGAGATGGCCGAGCATCTTCGGGTTATTCATGAGCAGGTTAAGCAAGCTATTCAAGAAAGCAACACAAAATACAAGATCAGGGCAGATCGGCATCGACGTCAGGTTCTTTTTGACATTGGTGATATGGTTTGGGCTATATTAACTCGTGACCGTTTCCCTGTTGGTGAATATAACAAGCTCAAAGATCGAAAAATTAGACCTTGCGAGATACTAGAAAAGATTAATGACAATGCCTACAGGTTGCGACTTCCTAGTCATTTAAAAACTTCTGATGTTTTTAATGTAAAACACCTAAGTCATTGTGCTCTGGAGCCAGATACACCCACCCTAAACTCGAGGACAAGTTCTGTTCAACTCCAGGCAACTGATGCAGGAGAGGATCCAAAATTGGGTTTTTTAGTTATCCGTTAATTAAGTTTAGTTTATTATTTTATATTTAATTTTGTCCTAAATCTTAGGAACCAAGTCTTGATAGTTAATTTCTCCTAGCTCTTAGGGAATAAGTCTAATTAGTTATTTTTCTGTTTAGATTTTTTTTGAGAGTTTTGAGAGCTATATAAACCTATACTTAGATGATGTTTAGGGACAAGTTATTTTGATAGTGAATCAATTAGTTTCGCTTAAGCCACGTTACGGCTACATCTCTTTTGTTCTTTATTTCCCACTCTTATTTTCTCAAGAAGGTTTTTTTTTTAAAAAAAAACCTATCTTGAGCTACTTCGTATTTCGTTATTTCTCTCTTGTTTCTTCTTAATCCCTCTGTAACTTCACGCCCCAGAATAATCTATATTTTGCCCGGCGTCAATCTCGTACAATTCCTTATTGCCCCAATACACTGCCTTTAATTTATTCTTTTCCTTCACTTAGAAATTATAAAAACCATCTTAGGGGCATTCTAATGAAACAAAATATAGTAGATGAAATGGCAATTTTGCACTACAACAATATTTAAGTCTTAGTTCCTCTTCCTTATTATTAGCAAATTTATAGTTAATTGTCAGTGGGTATTCACTATTTGATATCTTTTTGACTAGGATTGCTTTAAATTGATTATTTCTTAGTTTACTAGAAATGTTCCTAGCCACTTTTATCGGCTAGATATTTCCTTCATTGTGATCTAATTAAAGAAGCATACAACAAGCAAATTCAACTGGTTTATACCAAGAGTTTGCCTTGTGTTTTAAGAAAGTGCAAAAGCAATTTCGTAAAATTTGGTAAATTTAGGTATGTTCTCCAATTTGAGATGGTCGGGGCCATATCACATCTCTCAAAGTATTATCTTTATCTAAGTCTATGAAATGTATCTTTCTTATTTTTTATGTATATGATATTACAATTAATGATACTATTGCTAGAATCATAAGCTTGAAGTATACCTCATCTTCAAAGTTCAAACTAATGATTCATGCAATCTTAACTACTCTCATGGCAAAGAGATTGCCTATTCAGACGGATACAGATATAGATATATCTCCCTCAAAGGGAAATGTGGTTTATATTCTTAAGAAAACTAATCCAGTAGGACCCAAGGTTTAAAATCTCATTTTGAGTCGAGATTTTGGAACAAAATGTACCAAGGGGGTGTCAAGTGTCGGTAAGTGTGCCAACCCTTTGAAAAGGAGAAGAGGGAAAGAGAAGTTCCACATGGAGGAGAGGCGTCGATTGTGGAAGCTTAGTTTTGCAAAGGGCAGATGCAACCTTGCAACCTCTGAGGAAGCTTTGAGCCTTCACGGAAGCTTCGCCATAGCTTTGTCAATCTCACAAAAGTTTTGCCATAGCTTTGTGGACCTCACAGAAGCTTCATCGTAGCTTTTTTGACGTCGCATAAGCTTCATTGAAGCTTCACCAATCTCATGAAAACTTTGTTGACCTCTGAGTAAGACTACATTTACATAAGTGTGATGTTCTATCTTAAAAAACTTATTGAACTGACAGATCTAAAACACCTTGCGACCTTGCAACCTCCTAGAACACCTCATGACCTCAACGAAAGCTTCACCGACCTTTGTGAAAGCTCTGATTGTGTTTCAGTTGTCTTGGGTTGTTCTATGTGTCAATCGCCGACAAAACAAGAAATTTTTTACCATGTTGATAGATCTGAAACAAGATTTTTTTAATCGCTTGTAGGACATGGATCCAACTGTAGATGTATATCAAGGCAATAAGAGTTATTATCTAATTCAAGTATTGGAGATTATTTGGTAAATTGAATTATCTATCATTAAGAGACCTACTATCTCATTTTCTAAGTGATATCAGTCATTTTCTTGAGTCCTCATTTCATGATGACTGGGTGATAGCTTTAAGGCTTCTTGAGTACTACAGGAAAGAGTCTTCTATACGATGGCTACAGCCATCTGCATATTATAGTGCAGTAGTGCACAAATGCAAACTGGGTTAGTTCTCCCACAGTCCTACTAATAAGTGAACCACATTAGGTCATTGTGTTCGTCTAAGAAGCAATCAAGGTTGTAAATACAAGGCAGTGAAAAGAAGAAAACAGACTATAGTGGCCAAGTTAAATGCAAAAGTAGAATACAAGGTTGTGAATCTCTCCACATGGGAGTTTAGTTAGCTCAAATAGTAGATAGTGAAGTTGGGTAGTCCTACTATTTAACTGATATCTATTGTGACAATCAAACTACCATGCTCATTGCTTTTAATTTAGTCTTTCATATCAGGGTAAACCATAAAGAGACAAATTGCCACTTTATAGGGGGAAAAATCCAATAAAAAAAGTTATGGCTTCATTGTTAGTTCAAATGATCAATTAGAAAATTTGCAAAGTCTTCAAGAGGTCCTAAAATCAACTATATTCATAACAAATTAAGGTATTTTATCTTTGAACTAGGTTGAGGTTGAGGTGGTTGCTAAGGACCTAACTGATATTTTGTAAATAGAAGGGTGTAAGTGTAAAATTGCAACCAGGCAACATGTGAAAAGATACAAGGGACTATCTAGTATCAAGGGTTGGATAACATAGAACAATTTCCAGATTAATATATATGTTTGGTAGAGTTAAGTTTCATCAAGGAAAACAATACATCTAGATCCATAAAGAAAAGACTATAAAAATAAGTTTTCTTTAACTCCTCAGGCAACAGAGATAACAAAAATAAGAGATATGGGGCTCACTGCAATTTTAGAAGAAGTGCCTAGAGTAATAACGTCTCCATCTGCAAGTTCAATAGGATCACTGAAGTTTCTTGATCCAGAATTTGAGTGGTGAATAGCTTGAGAATTCAAGAAAGTTCCGTTCAAGCTACCCTTGTCCACAAGCTCCCATCTTAGACTCTGTATCAAGAATTTAAGGAGTTAGACCTGAAAGAAGTAACATTTAGGACATATACCATAAACTATACCATAAACAATGGAGAGAACATGAGAAGGAACAATGAGAAATAAGTTAGTGAATATGAAATGCATGTGTTATTCATGTTGATCGTACAAAACTTCACAAGTTCAATAATTCTATAAAAAGTTTTATTAGAAAGACACCTAATAAAAGCAAAAATAGCAGAAACAATCATTGAATGGTGGGAGTTTAAAATAAGAAACATGATACCTAAAATGAGAACTTCAACTGTCCAATGCATGCACAGGGTTTAATGGAATAGCAACAAACAAACAAATTTATAGGGATAAATGGAAATTTTCATGTGAATGGTTTACTTTTGAGTTCCAACTTATATATGCATGCTTCCCTGAGACCTCAGAATCCTTCAGTAACAAATCATTTGGAGAAACCCTTCCAAGTGTCAGAGGAAGCATAGATGAGTCTACTGACTCCTTGGAACAGCAAAGACCACATGAAGGGCCAGCTATGACTTCCAAGGTCAGGCTGCTTCCTGCACTTTTAAATGAAATATATAATTTAGATTTCTAGAAAACTGTGATAGAAAGAAACTTGTACACCTACAACAACAACAACCAAGTCTTATCCCACTAGGTGGGATTGGCTAATAGAAACTTATACACCTAAGAATAGAAAATAGAGTAGGCAAAACTGTACGCAGAATTTTTGGATTTGTGAAAGCAGAAACTAGACTTCTGTGCTTCTCAGTATCATAGCTAAAATCTCCTTGGATCAGATTCCTCTCATCTAAAGAGCAACTTGGTATCACTGAATGCCTAAGTGTACTGCCAATTTGTTGAAAGTCTTGCAAAACTTCATCAGAAATGTCCAGTGACAAACTATCTGCTGTAGCAATTAAAAATGTGAAGGTATATTAAGCAAAAAAGAAGTTCATGTTAAAATAGTGACCATACATGAAAATAATGTAATTACCTTGATAAGTGTCAATTGGTTGAAACTGACTTCCTCTAACAAATCCATGAACTTTGGTGGAGGCCATGTCTCCATCAATTTGAATTCTTGACGCCTCAGGAAAACTTCCAGGCATATCATAGCTTTCTCCCAAGTGATGATCGACATTTTCATAGAGTAGTGGTCTTTCAAGATTATCAGTCTGAAAAGGGAAAACCAGTAACTAAGCTACAGTGTCTAGAAAACACAAACAGAAATCACAGAAATAGATAGATAACAGTAAGAGTCTTAAGAACAAAATGATTGCTTACTCAATTGGAAACTACTAAAATTCTCATAAATACTCAACGCAGTTTACAAGGAGGTTTGAAAAGTCTTCACAAACTCTTTGGATTTCAAAGCACTCCTAGGATAAAAAATAAGGTGATTGGAAAATGCAAGACTAATGTACCTTAGCCCAATGCACCAGCTTCTGTACCCATATTCCAAATTTCTTTAACCAGAAAAACCAACCCTTGAAATAGGATATCTAAAGATTTGGCAAAGTGTAAAGTTAAACAAAATTGAAGAAGATATTATCAAATAACATATAAGAACTAAAGAAAAAAGGGACCATGAGAAACAAACCACTTGGTATTGGCCAAAGGTGGAAATAGAAAGTGGAAATATGAACCTAACCAAGGACAAGTCATTGGTCTACCCTATGTAGGAACAGATAATTTAACATAAGATGCAGGCTTGCTGTTACAACTAGCCTCTTTGATCATATCAGAGTGTGTATAGTCAACATGCCTCTAACTTAATCGCCCACACATATCTGTCTTTTTTTGTGAAGAGCAAGGAGGTGACAATCAAGTATATTAATTATAAAATTTATGATAGTAGGGGCAATTCGGAGAGAGAATGAATATACCAAGCAAGAAATGCAACAACTGAGAAAAAAAAAAGAGAAAATTGAGCTGCCACTCAGTTCACAAAGACATCAATAAACCAAATGAAAGACCACATCAAATCACTCAATCTGCATTTGAATTGAATCGCCCATGTCTGTACAAGAATAAGCCCATGGATATGTTGGTTTGTCAACTATGTTGTAAATCAAACAGCGCCAATGGTATTCCTTGAAGATATTTTTCAAATTCTGCTACTGAAAAGTATGAAGAAGAGTATGATTTCAGGGTGAGAGCAGGAAGGTCAAGTATGCCGATGTGGCAATGATCTAGGTAGTTCTTGATGAGTGGATTATGGAGAATAACAAATTAATGAAATTTGATCCGACCATAGAACAAGTTCTTTCAAATCAGGTGTAAACTAGTGAACCCAAAGTCCATTTGTGATGATGTTGTAAGATGATTAGTTAGAGTGTGGTCATTTAGTGAGAGGTCTCATATGATGCATCATTGGAATTGATGAGATGAGAGTTTTAAAAGGATTTGTATAGGTAAGGGGCTTAGGACAAGTTGTTGCTGTCAAAATTTTAAGAGCCCCAGAAGTTTAATGGGGCAGTTATTCTAATTGTAAATATGAGGAGGATGAACATGTAGCATTTTGGTCTATCTTTAATCTGCTAAAACATTTAGCATGTTCTCCAATAAATCCAGATCAAAACATCTGCATACAGCAAAAATTAGCTGCATAAGACACATTGGCATAGACAGAAGTATTCAAGTGATATCACACAACCAATTTAGCTTGTTTTTCCTCTTATCTTGCTCAAGTGAGCTTGAACCATGGATTTGAAATGTTTCCAATATCAGTGATACATGCCAAGGTTCAAAATCTCAAACCGTTCTAGTGTTTCGACCTTTGACAGGAACGAGAAGTATGGTGCCGGTAGCAAATTGAAAGTACAAGGAGAAAAGGGATGACGAAGAAAAAGAAAAAGACAAGACAAGTCTATTGTTTGCTTTCCATCAAGAATACTGTGATTTTGACAATATCTTGTATGGAGACACAATACAAAAAAAATAATAATATTGTCACAATTTTAGCATGCCAATGGGTGTTGAGTGTTGACATGAAATGATACTCCTCGATATAATTGACATAACAACACAAGAGACAATGTTTTGGTATCGAGTAGATTGAGTAGAACGTCGAGTTTCAGTATTTATTGGAATGATACCTTTCGACCATTTCGTCCAGCACAGTACCAAATTTCAAATCATGATACATATTGACAAAGAATGGTGATAACAGATACTGCAGAACAGAGCAGTTAATCTGGTTCCAGGTTGTGCGGAAGTCACTTTTCCTTTTTGCTGGCAATTACTTCAAGAAGTGTTTGACCACAACTTTAACCCTTGGGTAGGAGGGTACTTTCCCATTCCACTTTTTGCTGGTGTGATGCTAAGAAGAATATGGATGCCTAGTTTTGCATTACATTAAACTATTTTGCCTAGCATCAAATCCTATCTTACCCAACAATAACAATCTGAAATCCTTGTTCCCTTGCTCATACTTATCATGTCTAAAAACGCAAGTTTAACTTACAATCAGAATGTGATACACAAAAGTTGCCATACTTAAACATATTTTTTTCCTTTTCTTTACATATTCGATTACAAGGTTTTTGTATAGCTTAGTGGTCTCTAGTACTACCGTGTCCATATGCCTTCCATCTATTTATTTTGTCATTTAATTTTCTAAAGAAATTAAAATAAAGTACGGTTATTTCATAATGCTGAATTGTAGCTCAAATATGCTAAACTAAAGTTCTTAAACACCCTTATTCAGGTCCTAGTTCATATATGTCAAGTCAGAAATCTGGAATCTAATAGTGTAAAATTAAATTCCATTCTCAACTAACACTAATCTATATGCTTATCCAAAAAAAGGTTGCAACATACAGTATAATTCCATAATAAATACACAAATTTATTGGCTAAAAGAAGAAAGTAAATGGTTTTATGTTATTTAGTGCATTGTCATCCCATAAGTTTTGACCTCAAGGAAGCCAAAAAAAAACCATACCATTCATCCCACTCATAGTATCAAGCTATTTATTTTGATTACCGCTCCATGTACCTGTCGCATCGTGTTTGACACAAATACATGTCAAATAGACACATGTCAATCAGTATTGGGAGGAGACCAAGAGGTTGAACCTTGACTCACCCTACAATGGGTTAAAATATAAAGTCGTGTTGATTGTCATAGCCAAGTTGTGTCGATTGACATGGCTGATATTTTTTGTTCAGGTCCCACACCAAGACATGGAACAACATCAATACATGTGATCCATCTTCTACAAGACTGATCACCTCACAATCTCCTCTACCTCATGATCCACCCTCCACCCAACTGATCTCCTTGATCTCCTATCCTCAACCTCGCAATTTGTCTCCACATTACCAATCTTGACTCCTCAACCATGCAACCTTCCTCCTAGCAACTCCACAAGTCCAAAGCTTGCTCACAAACACCTCAATCTCGTAGCCATCCTCCTTGCAGTTCCATGTGACTGAAGCCTATTCACTCCACAACAGAGAAACCTTGATTCCGCATCCATGTTGATGTTAGGCAAAAACCCCTTGACAATCAAAGGCCTCTAGGTAAGCTCCATTTCCTCATCTCCTCTTCTTCTTCCTTTCCCTCCTCTTTATCTTCTTTCTCCTCCTCTTCCTCATTAGAACAACTGCCACCTACTATCAAATGGCACAACACTATCCATTTCGGCTAGAGATCAAAATCTAGGCTCGGAATGAAATTTTAAACATTGCCCTACTGTAAAATTGTTTATCCCCATGTAAATGAAAAGATACTCTAAATAGATAAAATGCTCCATGAGTGCTCAATACTATGTGATTTTGTTAAATATACTATTGCTACTGACTTGAGTAATACCATTGACCTAGTAACTATAAGAAACTATAATTAAGGAGATAAAAAAAATCTTCCTGTTATGTGATATTATTCTTGTCATGGTTCTCCTATAAACATCACGTAATGAAATAAGGTTGGAGTAGAAAAGTTATTTAACAGCACTATCAGGCATATTTCTATTAGTACCATCTGGAATGGTTAGCTAGAGGATGTTATGATGTTGGAAGTCATAGTAAAGGATGTAGGATCCATTGTCTATTCAACCCAGGTCATGATCTGATTGAGAGTCAAACAGAAGCAAACCAAGTCAACATTATATGCTTCTATCCTCTATAAAAACACAGATATCAAGCATTCCTTATATATCTATCCTATTATAGCTCTATGTTTTTCCACTTTCGAATACTAGACAACAGTCACCAGCAATTATTGGTCATTTCTAGTCATCCGTGTTCTCCAATTGTGCGTCTACTTTCTCATATGTCCTTGTATTCTTCTTCCTCCTTTGTTGTACCACTTATCTCCACTTCTTATCACCCCCAATCTCCTTTCATTTAGAGAATTCCCTACCTTCATTTCTTTTCTCCCAGCATTTCACCTCTCTAGTATCTCTCCCTATCCCTTCTACCTCTTGTACTTCTTTATAAATCACTTATTTCCCCTCCCTAATTCTCCTCATCTCCTATTTTCCTTCCTATCTTTATAACTCACTTATTTCTCTCCCCTATTTTCCTTTCTTTTTTTCTTATTTCTCTTGTGTCTTTTCTCCTTTTTCATTCAATATTAAATTATTTTAATTTAATTGTTTTCAGATATTGAGTTTTGATGATGGTTTCATAATGTAGCATACTAATAGTACCTCTAGGAATTCGCCTCAATGATTGTTGATGAAATTATGGAAACAACAAATTTCATTGATTTCTTCATTTACATCATATTGTAAAACGAAGAGTTTAATTGATTTCTTGTAGTGTACTTACTAAATTAAGCTCACAAATAAGTTTAGGTTCTTTCTAATACAAAAGTTAGTAGCATGAACCAGAGCTGACTATCCTCCTTCCCAAGTTAAAAGCTTTACTTCCATTTATTTAAACAATTTACTTGAGTTTTAGCTACAATTTGCATGATTCATGCTGATTTCAGCTCCAAGGTTTTAATGGTTGTTGGAACTTCTACACCTCAGACTGGTAGTATTTCCCAAAATAACAATTGGAGGCTCCATCTCAGATTTGATGTAGAAATTTAGTCCAATCATCTAACTTAACCATTACTCAGTAGATAATGTGGGGGGCTGTCAGGAAGCAGAAGGATAAAACTTGCATATGTTGGCTACATGAAGTTCAATCTTGCTCACAAATTTCTGTCCTATTTCCTATTCCTAAGAAGAGAGACAATGTTGCCAAGAAAAACCGCTAAATGCATAACCATCTAACCTGCAAATACTCAATTTGTAATTATAAAAAGCCAAAAGCAAATCGATAAAAATATTCCTCCAAATGCAGATTTAGTTGTCGTGTCGAATCTGTTATCATTTATCAAATCCTTCAAAAGCTGACAAAGATGAATAAGAAATACATACAAAACAACTTTATTACACAATAAATCAGAACTTTTTTTCTAGCACGCATGACAATGCAACCAAGAAAGGGCAATCAGATCATCAGCAAGATCGGAGATCAGAGTTATTCGATCAATAAACACACGAAACTAAACGGCGAGGAATAAACTAGAGCACCAGAGAAGACCCTAAACCGAACTCCACAAGGGCAGGAAGAGCAAAGGAAGGACAAACGTAAACAAACCTTGACGGAGGAGGAAGAGGATGCGGCGAGGAAGAAGCGCCAAGGGCGGCAGGCCAAGAGGAAAATGAGGAGGAGGAGGAGGAGGAGGATAATCATAACAACGAAGACGCCCTTGAGGCTTGAGTGCATCTCCGATGAGGTGGTGGCGTTGGTGGTGGTGGTGGCGAACAGGGTCAGCGATTGCATTGACTCCTCATCGGCTCCCGAGAAGGAGGGAGATGGGGCGAGAAAGGCGCTTTGAAATGGTCGCATCGCTCCCTGTTCCGCCGTGTCGCTGCTCCGTGCCGCTCGGGTCGGGTTGCCCGTCGCCGTCCACCCCTCGATTTTAGTTCGGCCTTTTCTCTTTGTTCACGAGTCACGACTCTCCTTGGCCTTTGTTTGGTGTCGTTGCGCTCCTTCCACTGTCCGACTCATGCATCAATTCGTGCGAGTGCGCCGCACGTGCGCGCTCCTCTGCTTGCACCAGCGCACCTCCAAATCCAGAGGACGCAAAGTCGATAGCCAATTATTAAAAAAAAAACATTTTTTCAATTGACACATTTAGATTTAAAAATAAAAAATAAAGGACATTGTTCTAATCTAATACTAGACGAAGAGAGACTTGTAACCTTTATTTCTATCAAATACTCATATTTATAAGATAAGTAAAGTAATATAAAAATAAAAAAATATAATGACTCATCCACCAATAATTTATTATAACACTCTTTCTTAGATAATTAATGGAGAATTCAACATTATCTCATTAAAACCACGCCCTAAAATCAGTGGAAAAAAATTTGAACAAAAGAAAATAAAAAGTACAACTGTAGATATTTCCCCTAATTTTAATCATTGAAGATCTTTTAATTGATACATTCCTATCTTATGCATTAATTTTAATCATTGAAGATTTTTTAATTTATATATTCCTATCTTATGCACTAATTTCTTGAATATCGACATCGACAATACTTTTGTGAATAAATCAACTACATTATCACTAGAACGAATTTGTTAGACATCAATACCATCATTCTTCTGAAGTTCATGAGTGTAGAAGAATTTTTGTGAAATATGTTTTGTTCTATCCACTTTAATATAATCTCTCTTTAATTGTGCAATGCAAGTAACATTATCTTCAAATATATCGTCGGACTATCTTTAGCTGTTGTTAATCCACATGATTCTTAAATATGTAGTGTCATGGATCTCAACCATATATATTCTCGACTTGCTTCATGTATTACAATAATTTTAGAGTGATTTGACGATGTCACTGTTAAAATTTATTTTGTTGACTTCTATGATACAACAATACATCCTCATGTAAACACATAGCCTGTTTACGATCTAACTTTATGTGTATCTGAAAAATAACCTGCATCTACATATTCTACTAAAGATGAATTTATTCTTATCAAATAAAATAACCTCATGTATGTTGTACCACGGAAGTAATGAAATATGTGTTTTATACCATTTCAATGTCTTTGAGTTATAGATGAGTTATATCTTGCTACAAGGTTAACAAAAATGTAATATTTGATCATGTCCGAACGCTGAGTCGACGGACGCTGGGGACATGGTGCTCTCCTCTATCTCTGACCAGCTGAACGGATCTCTGGCGAACCTGCAAGGAAGTCGAGTCGGGAAGGGGTTCCCGGCGACAACCCTCCGACGCTCAAGTCAGGCAAGAGGAAAACGGCGAAGTGGCTCCAAGAATGAGAGATTGCGTACCTCCGGTGAAGTTTGTGGGCTCTTATATAGAGCTCTAGGGAGGCTTGTGCACACCTGTCGAGGCGTACACGTGTCCTTTACCATACCTCAGTATGGGCTTACCAGAGGAGCATGTCTGACACCCTACTGCTACAGTCCGAGTACCTCTCTGATGGGACAGCAGAACTTTCCATCGTATGATTCTGCGTATGGCTTGGTCGTCGAACATGCCTGTTGTCAGAAGATGTTCCCCAATGTCCCCTTGTCCTTGTCTCCTTTTTCCCCGAGCCGAGCGTCCATCCGCTCGGCAGGCATCGGTCCGACCGGGCGTAGGTATCGGTCCGACTGGGAAGATTTCACTCCATCGCGTGCTCGGCTGAGACTGTTTATTCACAGCATTGCTACTTTACGCCTCAGCCGAGCGGGCTACCCGCTCGGCCCGCCGACCCTGTTCGCCATGAGCGTCGGAAACCCGACTCCCCGTCGGGTTGTCTTTGATTCTGCCCGGACTCGTTCGGCCGATCGACCCAACCCTTCTCCACTCGGATGGACCTCATGTTGACCCTTTTGGCTTCTGACACGTAGGCTCCCCACAAAGGGGGTCCCCCGTCCTTACTGCCGGATCAATCTGGATGAGTGCAATTAGCGAGGTATGATAATCACTAATTGCACTAAGATATGGTACTTCTGGACCAAGAATGTTTTCACCATATTTAAGTGGACGAAAAGGATCTTTCTTAGTATCAACGGCTTTGGAATGAAGGTAGGATAAGTTTTTATCCACTTTTGGGGGCATGGATTTATCCGGGCGCACAGACCGTTGCTCACGTGGACTCGAGAGTGATCCACAGCAACGACTCTGTGACGAGGCGCCTGGCTGGCGCTGAGGTGGTCCAAGCGCCCGGACGATCACTGGCTTCTTCTTCAGTCGCTGATCCTCCGGCCTTCTAGAGTTGGGTGCACCCAAACCCAACTCTAGCCTTCTCCTTAATCAATCTTCCGCTCTGGCTTCTCGTCCTTTAGAAGCGTCGCGCCCATCCTTCTCGTTCTACCAGTGTACTCTTCTGTAACTTCTCGTCCCTCAGATGCATCGAGCCTGTCGACTAGATTCCCATGTCATTATTCTCATCCGCATTCCGCTTGACTTCTTGCATTCCTAAGTCCCCGCACACTTAAACACACAACATCAAATGCGCAGAGTCTAACTTAACATGGTTTACCACATTTAAACCAACACGGGATACTTATAATTTCTCCCTTTTTAATGTGAACTAATCCAAGTTAGGTTAGGATTTAACCAACACAGTAGACTAAATGAATATGCAATTTTAGTGTATTTAATTTGCAAATTAAAGTAATTGATACAAAAAAAAAATTGTATCTTTCCTAGACTTAATCTTATTTCTTATCATTTAATCACAATAAAAATAGGGCCAAACATTGAAAAAAATTGGAAGAAAAATCTTAAGGGTTACATAAATAGTGACTAATTTTTAGAAAAATTATGAAAATTATTTTCTAAAAATCTAAATTTTTACGATTTAAAACCTAATTTTTATACAAATAATTTTAAAATTATTTTATTTTAAAAAAAAAATCTTAAAAAAATTGTAATGGTTAAACACAATAATCAAAAATAGTATTAAATTTTTCATGATTAACCAAAATAAATATTAGCAATGATAAATTATTTTATACAGAGAGATATATTTTTTTAAAAAATAAAAAATATAATTTGATCTTAAAAAATTTTACAAATTTTTCAGAGTATGTAAATAGAATGTATATCTTTAAAAAAAATAGAAGATTGATTTTTTGAGAATTTCTAATATTCAAAATTTATATTTTAAAAAATATATAGAAAATTCATTAACAGGAAAAAAAATTTTAAAAAAAAATTATTCTAACAGAGGATTTATTCTCTTATCTCTGTAAAAATTTTGAACAAAAAATTATAATAGAAAGTTCACATGAAAAAATATTTTTCTAAATAAATCAATTCTAACCTAGCAAATTAATTAAATTTTAAAAAATAAACTATAAATGATTTTAGAACTCAATATAGGTTCCTACCTATTAAATTAACAAGATATTGTCTAAAAATGTATTTTTATGATATTTTTAAAATTTGACCCTTGTGAAATCTAAAATACCAATTTAGTTCTTAAAATTTTCTAAGTTTATGTGAACATGCATCACCCTTTTCTAATTGTTTTAATTTTTCTTTTAACTTGGCATTTTTCAATTTTTAATTTGTTAAAATCCTCTAATAAATAGGATTTTGCTAAGATTATTTTTATTTCTTTCCTTTTTCAATTGCTCATTTTTCATTTTAAGTTTATATAGTTACTTAGACATATATTTTATTCCTAAATATAATTGATCAAGAAGTAAGAGACATACCTCACTTATCATATCAGATCTGAAATTATATTCTCCCTCTTCATCATTGAATTCTTCTGATGTGGACATCAGTGACAGTCCAACATACGCTTCTATTTTGGATTCGAATGAAAAACTTTCATCTCAAGTGGCCTTGAGATTCTTGGTCCTGGATTGCATTGGTCCTTTATCTTTATTCTTCTTGAACTTTGGGCAACTATCTTTGATGTGTCCTTCTTCATGACAATCGTAGCATCAAACTTTTCTTTTACTCCTTGATTTTTTTCTTGGCCTACATCTCATTCAACTTGTTAGATTATTTTTTTTAAACTTTCTTACATTATATGCTTCTTGATCTTCGTTAAGGGATGAGTTTGACTCGAGTTCGTCCTTCTTGTTGGCTCTTAGTGCTAGGTTCTAACTTGACTTTTTTTTTGTACCTTCACATCTAGATTTATGTAATTCTAATGTTGAAAAGAGATCTTCTAGCGTACTTACCTCTAGATCCTTTGATATATAATACGCTTCTATAATCAAGGTCCGCTCTAGAGTTTTGGAAAAGACGTTAAGTGTGTAGTGGATTGAGTCCCAATTGGTTACTGTTTCATCGAGATTGATCAATCCGGTGATTAGCTCCTTGATCTTTGCATGTAGTTGAGCTATTGTCTAACCTTTTCCAAATGGAGGTTTGTTAGTTGACTTCGAACAAGCTTTACTTCAGACGTGCCTTCAAAGAGTTCCAAGAATTTCTCCCAAAGTTCTTTGGCTGAGGTGTAGCATCCGATACAGTTAACCTCTTGAGGTGGCAGAACACTGAGCAGGTGGAACTCTACTTTTCCATTGACCACGAATGTTGCATGTTCCTTCTTGGTCCAGTGATTTTCTTTTACATCGTTGTTGTTATCACGAGATTCCACAAAACTATACTTTATTGTTAGCAATATATCAAAGTCGGTTTTAAAAAATACCACCCTTTTTCTTTTCCACTGAGCGAAGTCCCCCTCGAACTTAGGTGGGTGAATGCAAGCTCCGATTATCTTCTTCTTTGCTTCAATCGGTGGTTAGTCTTTCTAAATCTCCCTCGCTACCACTTGTCGGTCCCTTAGCGACCGGCTAGAGGGGGTTATTAGCCCTGCAATCACAATCAAAATACCTTTCTCTTTCTTTCGGTGTTAACTTTGACAATAAAAATAAATGCAATAACTGAAAGAAATATGAGGCAAAAAGGTTACTTGGTTGGCAACTAGAGAAGTTGTTAATCAAATGCAAATGAAACTCTTTAAGTCGACTCCTTCGACACAAGTCAGAGGTAGAGAAACCTCGTACAAGACATTAGCAACTCAAACAATGAAGAACATAATAGAAAATTCGAGTATAGAGAAAGTGTTGTGCAAAATTAGGTGAACCAGGGCCCCATTTATAGTCCGTTGGTCAAATTTATCCGTTGCTGATGTGGAGGACTTTGGGCGCCTGGATGGTAGTTTGGGCGCCTCCGACGTGGCAAACTCTATCTCTACGCAATGGTGCTAGGATAAGTTTTTATCCGCTTTCGGGCGCTTGAACTTATTCGGCACCCGGACCGTTGCTCAAGTGGACTCAATAATGATCCACAGCAACGACTCTGTGACAAGGTTCCTAGCTGGTGCCAAGATGGTCCGAGCACCCAGATTAGATGGTTCGAGCGCTCGAATGGTCAAGGCGCTCGAACTAGTTGGTTGGTGCACCTAGACCAGTCAGCCAACTGTAGGATCGAAAAGAATTTAGATATCTCCACAATAGCATGATATTGTCCACTTTGGGCCTACACCCTCATGGTTTTGCTCTTGGGCTCTCCCCAAAAGGCCTCAAGCCAATGGAGATATCTTTTCTCTTATAAACCCATAATCTTTCCCATGTGTTTCCAATATGGGACTATGTTTGCAACCTTGCAAACCCAACAATCCCCCCCTCAAACAAAGGACCATAGGCTTCCCACGTCCGATCCTCGACCCACCAGGTCTTCCTGCCCCTCGGTCTACCCGACCTACTAGGACTTTCCTTGCCTAGCCGCAACTAGGACTTCCTGCCTGGTGTCTGGTCCTCTTGATCCGAACATAGGAGCCCCCACTTTCTTTGTTCGAGGTCAATATTGTACTCACATGGTTCAATCAGACCATAGCTCTTGTGCACAGTCGGTGGTTAAACCTTCTGGCAGTCCGGGCTCTGATACCAATTGTAGGATCGAAAAGAATTTAGATATCTCCACAATGACATGATATTGTCCACTTTGGGCCTAAGCCCTCATGGTTTTGCTCTTGGGCTCTACCCAAAAGGCCTCAAGCCAATGGAGATATCTTTTCTCTTATAAACCCATAATCTTTCCCATGTGTTTCCAATATGGGACTATGTTTGCAACCTTGCAAACCCAACACCAACTACTTACTAGTCCGGTGTTTTCTCCAGTCGTTGACTTCTTCTCCGATCGCTTAAGTAATCCTCCAACCTCCAAAGTTTAGCTCACTCGAACCCAACTCTGGCCTTCTCCCCAAGCAGTCTTCCACTCTGGTTTCTCGTCGCTCGGAAGTAGCACGCGCATTCTTCTCTCTCTGTCGGTGTACTTTTACATAACTTCTCATCACTCAGATGCACCGAATCCGTCGACTCAATTCCCATGCCATCCTTCTCGTCCATCACATATTCCACTCGACTTCTTGTGTTCCTAAGTCCTTGCATACTCAGACGCAATGCATCAAATATGTAGAGCCAAACTTAACTTGGTTGACCATATCAAAACCAATACGAGGTACTTATAGATGGTGAATCATATCCCACGTAAATCCCAAATCTATATCGTAGACCCATTTTAGTTCTTTATATAGGTGGGATAGAGTTCTCTGTATTGTACAACCAAATACTCAAAGGTGAGAAACATTAGGTTCTCAACCATAGTAAGTTGTAACAGTGAGTATTGGTGATAATTAGTTAGTCTTACACGAGACAATGATGTAGCGTGTATAATGAATGACATGACCCTAAATAGAAGATAGAAGTTTTATTTTCATGAATAGTGGTCTAACAATTAATTGCAACCATTTAATAAATGATTTTGCTAGTCCATTTTGTGTATGAACATGGGCAACTAAATGCTCAACTGACATTTCAATTGACATACAATAATCATCAAATGCTTGTGACTTAAAATCAGCAGCATTATCAAGACAAATTGCCTTGATTGAGTAATCAAGGAATTGAGCTCGTAGTTTAATAATTTGCCCAAGTAGTTTAGCAAAGGCTATATATCGAGATGAAAGCAAATTAACATGTGACCATCTAGTTGAAGCATTAACCAATACCATGAAATATCAAAATGATCCACATAATGGTGTATAGATTCATAAATATCCCCATGAATCTGTTAGAATTTGAGGGATGTCCTAAGAACCTTACATTTTTTCTATTTATTTAATAAGTATAGATTCACTAGTTGAGTATATATTATATGTTTGATTGTCTTAAACTCATTTACTGAATGTTTGTAATATAATTAATAGCATGAGAGAATTTGTGATTGGATCGCAACTGGTGGTTATCTCTATATGTGAAATTATGAATATATTAAAATTTTCCTAGTCGTCAAATTGTTGTATTCGGACATCATTAATTCTGTAAGACTAGCACAAGTTATACTCCTTGGTTCGGCCAAGCAACTGTTTTCTCACTGGTTGGAGACATTGGGATGTTGAGAGTTAAACGTGGATGCTGGTTATGGTAACTAGTTCATTGGAGTGACTCACTGTAAGACTTCATATGACTCTCTACATATATATAAATATGTCTGTGAAGTTCTTACTGTAGCACGAGTACAAGTTTCCTTCGAGTTGAGGTATACAAGTCATCTTAGTCATGGAGATTTATACTTTAACATTTTAAGCAAGCATCTCATTGAGATATGGACCCACGATGATTGGGTATAAATTGACGTGTCTGAAAGTGTTTGGATAGCTCACAGAGGATTCACCGCTCCTTGAGAGGAGACATATACCCTATGACCACGCGATAGAATTATTACTCAAAGTCTTTGGCCAAAACATCATATGTTAAGAGTGCGAGACTCTTGTACACATGTACGAGTAATTTGAATCCACAGAATGAGTAAGTATTACTTGGGCTAGGTGTGACGTAGTTAGCCTATTGGGGACAAGGCACATAGACCATGTCCTAAACTAAGTGGGTATAAGACAAGTGAAAGGAATTAGGCACGACTCACTATAGCTGCTGAAAGGTTTAGAATTAATTCTAAGATCAACTATGATTTTCTGGCTAATTATATATCACGATGTACTACTAAGTGTCACTCATGGTCGTTTTATAATTAAATAGTTAATTATGGATGACCAAAATAAACCGAAAACCTATTGGGTCACACGCACTAACGAGTCTCTAAAAGACGTAAAACAAATTAAAGAATAGGATTCTTAGATCAAGAGATAAATGTTTGGTTGGACCATACATAAGACAAATATGCAAATATTTGTCGCAATAGAAGCGTGGATGTGCCACATCTGTTATGGAAGAGTTGGATCATATTTGGTTTAATCATGAATTAGTCATGAACTAACTTGATTTAGTTGTGAATCAAATCAAGGGGTTAATGGACTAATTTTTTATTAAGGGATAATGGGTTGGGATTTAGGCTTTCTAATCCAACTCATTAATGAGGGTTATATATTGATATGGTTAAGAGAAAAATTATACACATGAGATTATTAATTGGCTTGTAAGGTTTTTGAAAAACTTTAAACCAATTTCTCTTCTCCTCTCCCTCTCCCCTCTCTCTTTACCGCCACCAACATTTCCCCTTGTTGTCGTGACCATAGAAGGGACAAAACTCTCCCTTGTGTGCTTCTCTTCATCTTCCTCTTGATCCTTCTTCTTCGCTCGTGACTAGTAACTTTCGAATGAGAGGCTTGTACTCAAGGAGTTGTCTTAAGGAGCTCGGCGTGGATACAAATAGAGACGTGATTTGACAATGTCGCTACAGTTGATGCCCTTCTCATTACAGGTCATCCGTAAGGTACACCTAGCATAAATTTACTTTCCGTAAAAATTTAATTATGTGATCATGTTTAACATGTTGTATCCTTGTATGCGTATAGTGTGTGTGATATAATAATTTAGGAATTATTATTATTTTATTTTCCGCTGCACATCTTTACGAAACGTGTTTAAGCATACACCGCATTGGCCATATCCCAACAGAATCCTCTCCAAAAAAGTTGGAGTTAAGCATCAACCTTAGTAGGGGAAGGTCTTATAATTAGTTTGTCTTGTGAACAAGCTACAAATGAAAAAATATTATGTAAAAGAATCTTCTAATTCTTTAATGGATGTCCACATAAATTATTTATTATTATTCGCATCATTGTTGCCTCATGATTACCTAGTTAGTCGTGCCCTAATATGAAACCATATTTGTCAATAAATTTCTAGTTTGTTATTATGTTTATTTCAACTGCTTTCATCGTTGTATAATACATTCTAAAAGGAAGTGCACACAATCTTTTTTTAAATTCTTTTAAAGCTCTTGTGGTTCTTTTATAGTGAGATACTCAACTTTAATCCATCACCAAGATGATGACGAAAGAAAATAAGTGCTTTTATTGTATCTCTTAAGCTCTTAGCGACAAAGTGAATCTCGGCATTCAAAATTCATGACAAATAATTTTTTTCCAATTAGGTGAAGCACTTCAAATTCAAGTTTTGTAATATTTGTTATAGCAACCAGCCAACCACTATATAAAAGTAAATTTTAAAAAATAATTAGAATAATATTATTTATATAACACAATATGTTACTATTTGAAACAATGAAATATTTATGTTCATACAAAAATATTATAGCAACAAAAATTAAAAATAAATAAATATTAAATAAGTGTGTCATACTAGGATCAAAATGTATTATGTTATCATAGTTGCGAAGCAATCAAATATTTATGTCCACACAAAAATATTATAGTAATAAAAATTAAAAGAAAACAAAAGTATGTTGTAATATGATCGAATTGAATATATATTTCAATATTATTTAGGAATATTGACAAATATTATATCTTTAATCAAAATTCTTCAAGAATATTGATATGTGTTGATTGTAAATAAATACTTTTTCGAGGAACATTGATAAAACTTATATGTTAGATTTAAAAATATTAATAAATCTTATATTTTTATATTTTAAATCGTAGATCTATCAATATATCAACATAAGTTCATATTATGTTACTTCAAGAGTATTAACATAGAATTAAAAGTTGCTATTCTTTAGCAGCATCAATATAAAATTAAAAATCATGCTTTTTCAAGAGTATCAATATAAATTTAGGATTTATTCTACTTTAAGAGTATCAAATATCAATAATAAATGTAAATATGGTGCTACTTCAAGAGCATTAATATAAAATTAAAGACATAAACATAAAACTAAAAGTTTATATTATTTCAAAAGTTTCAAAAAAAACTAAGAATAAGAATGTTTATTAGATTATACCTTAAAGAGTGGTCATGCTAGTCTTCAGCACCTCCGCCAAACATTCTTGGTGGTAAAAGATGATTCACTCGCCTAACGCCTCCGTCAGCCTATCTCTAAACCAACATGAAAGAGATAAATACTAATGACTATTAGTCTTGGACAATTGAACAGTGCATGGGGAAGGACAGACACCCGACTACTAGTGAGGATTTGACCCCAGACTTCATGGTGGAAACATCAACCTGCGCTAGCTAACTGTCCGTCCTGAGAGAACTTCTATCAAACACTCCTATTTATAAGATAAACTGATTGGTGTAAAAATGAAAGAATACCATGATTCCTTAATGAACAAGGCGACTAGAAGTGCAAATGAATTAAGCCGCTCGCGAGCAAGGTTCTAAAATTCGCTAGGCGTTAGTCGGGCGGCGGACCAGCGCCTAGGCCGCCTAGGCGGGGACTAGGTGGCGCTAGGCGGATTCCTCGGTATTCCTTGTTTCATGTGGACTGTGGATAATGTCATATACAAATCTAAATGTTGTCTTAAACAATTTCATAGCAATGGAGATCTAACTACGTATGTTGAAATAAATACATACTTTCCAATACCAAAAAATGAAAAACTATAAAAGAAAATTAATAGTTTTGTGCAAAGGAAATATACTAGACTTAGTAAATATGAGTTAAAAAAAACAGTTAAACAATAGAACATGCAGTAAGTTATCATAATCATATAGCAAACAGTAGAACATTGGAAAATAGTATCTCATAAACTCATAATATCTCATGCAGTAACAAAATGAGTTCAAAATTACACAACTAATAATATCTCATAAACTCGTATTTATTCTGCTTCCTCTTCTCCATAATTTTCAATAACTTGTTCTTCATCGGACACAAACTCAATATCATTATTGTGATCCTCGTCTTCTTCTTCAGATTCAAAATCATCTTCATGAAGTTCTCTCACTCTAGAGCTTCTTCGGGGTTGTAGATTTTCATCCGCTCCACTTGCTTCATCAACCATTTGCCAAGTGAGCCCAGAACCTAGTTCAACTTCATCATCTTCCCCACCGTCCACAATCCAACCTTGTGCATTTGAAGCATCTTTTGCAAGAAGGACATTAACATTTCTTTCTTTTTCTCTTTTTTGTTTGTTCAACAATCTAGCATTAAATTGAACAAATACTAGATTGTTCAACCTGTTGGCATCCAACCTATTTCTTTTCTTTGTATGAATCTAAAAAAAAATAGAGAAAGTAAATATTATAGTTAGTACCTGAATATAGAGTAAACATTAAAAATTATAACTAATTTAATTAAAGAGTAGACTGAAAGTTTAAAACTTACTCCTTCAAATGTACTCCAATTTTTTTCACACTCAAATGAACTTGTAGTTAATGAAAGTATCCTCAATGCCACCCTTAGCAAGTTAGGTGTGTGAGCACCGTATGTACTCCACCATGCACATGGATCAAATGTATCATCATTTTTTTCACATGCTTTTGCTGCCAATGTTTTTCCAAACAACCCAGTCTTATTTCTATATTTTGGAAATTCCTTGTTAATAATTGTATCTTGTAGATCTAACTCATTGGCATGCAAAGTTTCCATGCATTCAAAAATCCCCATTGCGACCTCCTCATAAAGAGCAATAGAACTATCTTTGTAGTAAAAATAAGGATTCAACAAAAAAACAGTGGTATGCAATGATGTATCAAGTCTATCCTTCATTTTTGACTCAATAATGACTATGATAGGCTGATAATTTGATTCCACGTTATTCAGAGCCACCTTGATATCTTCTTTAGCTTGAAGAAGCTCTCCATATAGAAACCCCATCGATGGCTTTCTATCTCCATCTACCAATCGAAGAACTCTTACCAAAGGAGCAAATATTTTCAAACAAAGTGTCACACCATTCCAAAAACTCATGCTCATCACTGTAGAGTAAGCCAATTTTCCTTTGTTTGTTTTTGACCATTTACATTTCTCCCATATATCACTTGTAAACATGGCTCTTAAACTAGCTTTTTTTTCAATCAAACTTTGCAATGTGAGAAAATTTGATGCAAACCTGGTAACTCCTGGTCGGACTATGTCTCTCTTTTTCGTGAAACTTCTCATCAATGATAAAGTCTTATGGTGAGCATAGATGAAAATGGTAAAAGCCTTGGATTGCTCAATCACCTTTTTATATCGTGGAAGTTTGCCAATACTTTCAAGCATGAGATTAATAGTGTGAGTTGCACATGAACTCCAAAAGATCCCGGGTCGTTTTTCTCTCATCAATTTAGCTGCAGCCATATTGTTGGTGGCATTGTCTGTTACAATCTGAACAATATTCTGAGCTCCTACTTGTTCAACACACTTGTCAACATACTCAAAAATAAGTTCAGCTGTATGCGCCTCCTCTGAAGACTCCTTAGACTCTAAAAATGTAGTACCCTCCTTGCAATTAACACATAAATTTAAGATGCTTCTTCTTTTTCTATCACTCCATGCATATGTCATAATTGAGCACCAATTCTTTGCCCATTCTTCTTCATGTTTCTTCAGCAATTATTTTGTTCTTTCAACTTCGGCTTTCAATAGTGGCTCCCTAAGTTGATATTGAGTTGGAGGCTTGAATCCTGGTCCAAATTGACCCACTGCCTCCATTAGTTGCTTGAAGCTATCATTATCAACAGCATTGAATGAGATTCCATTTTCATAAACCCATCTCCCAACATATTGTTGAACTTGTTGAGTTCTCTCTTTGAAAAGAGCATCATTTATATTTTTTTGGCGAAGTACTTTACTTCCACTGGAGCATGCATTTTCTAGAGCAATTGCCGATGCATATCTATCCATGGGGCCAAGTGGAAGAGGTTTTTTAACTCCATCCATCCCTTCAATTTCAAGACCTTCTTCTTCATCTACGGAAATAGCCACCTCTGCTCTACAACTTTGTTCTTCCATTATTTTGTTCTTCTTTCTGTTCCTCCCTTCTAAAATAGCCTGTTTGCACTTATTTTTGTCTTCTTGAGATGCTTTTCGACAACCAGATACATTTCCAGGTATATTTCCAATGTGCTCCTTTATCCTATACACTCCCCCTGACATTGCTTTTCCACATAACTTACATTTAATTTTGTCGAGGTTCTTAGGATCAATCAATATCCCAAACTCCCATCCGATGTTATTTGACTTTCTTCTAAGAATCCCGGATTCGGGTTGAGTGACAGATGCTGTCGAAGATGGATTACTTGTCATTGATAACAGATATAATATGAAAAAATTATATATATTAATAACTAACAAGACATAACATGATAATAAAATTTAAATATTTAATTATACTATACAGATACAGGCATACAATACAAAATATTTTAATAACATTAAGTCATTAACCAGTCTGAGAATATTTTTTTATATATCTTAATCTAATTAA
Source organism: Zingiber officinale (assembly GCF_018446385.1). Lineage (NCBI taxonomy): Eukaryota > Viridiplantae > Streptophyta > Magnoliopsida > Zingiberales > Zingiberaceae > Zingiber > Zingiber officinale. The sequence goes on from NC_055989.1 coordinate 139,087,027, forward strand.
TAAAATTTATTAGATATGTGTTTAAATAAATTAAATTTTAAATATATTTTTTTTTATATTTTTAAATCTGTTTTATACTGTTATATATAATTATAAATTAATAATATTTATTATTTATTGGAATATTTAAAATTTTAATTTAATTTTCATATTTTTAAAATTGATTTATATAAATTAATAATATTTATTATAATTTTAATATTTATAAATTCGATTAATATAAATTAATAATATATAAAATTTATAAATATGATTGATTTATATAAATTAATAATATGTATTATATTTTTTAAAAATTTAAATTTTTTTTATTTTTTAAATCTGAATATCTGATAAATGATAATATTTATTATAATTTTTAAATCTGTTAATATATATATTAATATTTAATATTATTTATTAAAAAAGTTAAATATATTATTTATATATATTAAAATCTGATTAGTGATTATATAAATAATAAATTATAAAATTAATAATGGAATTTTATATATTTAAATTTGTTTTATATAAATTAATAAAATTTATTAAAAAAATAAATTTTAAATATATTTAAATTATAAAGGAATTGTTTGAATTTATTAAATTAAAAAAAAACAAAAAACACCGTCTCACGACGCGACACTGTCGCGAGACTCGCGACTCGCGCGACAGCGCGGACGCCACCGGCGCCTCGCGGGAGGCCTCCGGCGCCGCCGGAAGCTCAGCTGGACGTGTCTGGCGCGTCCGGCGGCTGCGGACGCGTCCGGCGGCTGCGGACGCGTCCGGCGGCTGCGGACGCGTCCGGCGTCGCCGGAGACGTGCCGCGACGATGACTCAACACTGTTATTTTGTTGATGTATCAAGTCTAAACGTAAAAACTTAAAAACGTAAAAACTTACCGGAGCGACGAAGCCTTCGACGCAACGATGCAGCTACGCAACAACGATGAGAAGACGAAGCGGCGCTGAGAGACGACGAAGGCGTAAACAGGAAATTTCGAACAAAATACCAAAACAGTGAAACCTAAATAACGTGTCGCGGAGACCCGACGAGGCCCGCCGAGGGCCGCCTAGGGTCGCCGAGAGCCGCCTAGGCGGCTGGGCCGCCGAGGTCACCCGCCTGGGGGTTTTCCGGCGCGGCTTGCTGCCGCACAGCGACTAGGCGGCCGCCTAGCCCGCGTTTTAGAACACTGCTCGCGAGTTACTTGTGAGCAGCTCGATCAAAACTCGACTCTAGTTCAAAGTTGACCGAGCTCAAGCCGTCTCGTTTAATATTCATGTCGACCTCAAGTTCACTTGATACTAGCTCGAGGGTTT